>NC_071353.1:12512794-12825441 GCF_943734655.1 Sabethes cyaneus
GATACATTCATGATTGTTTGTTGTTCGAATGTAAAAATGTAAACATTGTTCAATTTAAAAAAAAACATTTAAAAAAAAAACGCGATTGAGGAAGGAAATCTAAATCCTGAACGTCTTTTTCTCCAAATTGTACATATTTTCAAAGCCGGTGAGCAAGCCTAAAACGGCTGAATCGATCCACTTCAAATTTTACTGCAAGTTTTGACGTAGGACTACGTCTCTTAGGAAGATAGCTGGTATAGGGCGTAATTCCAAAAAATCTTTCTCGAAAAGTGGTCAGGTTTTGATCGATTTTCAATATTCTTACACCAATCGATTGCAATATCTTCTTAGAATTGGCCCAAATGAAGGAAACCTTGGATTCTTAAGTTGAACTATTGAAAAATTGAAAATAATGAACCTATGTTTTACCAGAATTTTCACTTCGTGATTGGGGTTTTTGGAAATGAAACAGCAACTCGGAGTATACCACAATAGATCTAACTAATGGTCGCAGTGGTCCAGGCTCCCATAAAAAAAATGACGTCATCAAAGTGGAAATGCGTTTTCACGCTTCGGCTTATAATGCAGTCAATTTTCAATAGATTTCCAAGATATTTACACCAATTGATCGGAAAATCGATTTGGAAAATATAGAAAACTATTGATTTTCAATGCGCGTCATTGAAAAATTGAATTATTTTCATATTTTTGCCTTCCCTTATCAGTGCTGCCTTAGCACGGATGACAGAAATATATACGATACGACATGAGCTATGGATTAAGCTTCCTTATGATTGTATTTAATTTACTCCCTTATAGAATCCGATCGAAAATTGTTGAGCTTCAGCTGTTGCTGCTTCCCCGGATAAAGCAACGAAGACATCCAAATTCACCAAGCGAGACGCCAACAAACCGAAGTATCCTTCGACTCATCCGCCAGTGAACGATACGGTTTTGGCTGCTATGCCTTTTACTGCGCATTTTCATTCGGTCAGCGCTCAGCGGCTTTCGTTGGCGACACATCGGCAAGCAGCTAGCTTGCGACACATCGGACAGGACAGGTTTTCGAGTCACATCCGTGGCATAATTTTAAAAGTTGTATTTGAAACATTGTTTGCCTTACGGTGCACATCGTCGTCACTTAGCCGTGTTCATCGGCTGCTGAGGAAAGGAAAGTATACAAACGACGGGAATAAGTTTACTGGTCACGGGCCACATTTTTTGTCACTTACAAAACGTCTGCAACTTGTAAATGCTTTATTATCAGTGTTCTTCTTCTGTAAACTGCAGAAAAGTGTTGCGCAAATTTTTCAGCTTTTTGAAAACTCGCGCGTACCGTCTACCGATTACCAGAGGAAAAGCACTATTCAACGTAGAAACAGATCATGAAAATTTATTTACTGTTTGCTTTAGTGTGACTTCGATTCGTTTTAATAAAATAGATTCAATCAATTCATGGATATAACTCCAAAATCGGTTGAGGATTGAACGTATACAATGTTACTACTTTGATAAACGTTACGAATGTAGCTTGTATACATGAAGAATCGTATTATTACATACATGGATACATTCTACTATCGCTACAAAGAGACTTACGTAGTCTTACGTCACCTATGCGGTTGTGTCTTGTGCACAACCCCTCAGATTTTTTAAGAATATTTTACCAAGAAATTAATCAAAGGTTTTTCCATATTGATCATTATTTTTCATTTTATACACAAGCTGCCGTTTTGTCAAAAATTATTATTTCGTTAATTCCTTCGATCAATCTATAAATAATATATCATATTATCGTTTTCGTCTGGAAGGACTTTTACTGAATCGTTGAACCATTGATATCGTGCTCACTTTATTGTATGAAACAAAAGTGTTCCAAGCGATTTTCTATAGCAGTGATGATTTCTGGTAAGCTTTTAAAGTGTTAATTATCTTCTAAGACCGTTTTGTAGCAATCTAAGATTACTTTTTATGGTTTTCTACGTAGTGTTGGGACGGGTAAATTTATGATAAAAAGGTATCATCTTGGAACAGTGACTTCAACTTAAGGATTTTCAAGCAGTAGCACAAGCATCTATTCGAATAAAACTATTTGTTGGCGCTTGCCCTACGTTGTGTATTTTGAAGGAAAAAAGCAGACGACGACAGCCGGCAGCAAGCGTGTATAGCAGGCGGGAACGACGACAGCCGGCGGCTGCTGGATAATAACCACCAAAGAGGATGGTAGTGGATCGGAAATTTCACTGTTACAGAATATCACTTAAGTCACCGTATTAGGCACTACAACTTAGAGATTTATTTCAGGCTAAACGGGTCCAACTAATAACTAACTACACAGGTAAGCATTGCAGAGTGGTAAGTATATTTGATTGCAGGATAACGAATACGCAAGTTTTGCGTTTACTCTTGTTACTGGTTCGATCTGGACTGACTATCGTCCGATCGCTACCGAAATTATTATGCGGCTGACGGGTTGCCAGAAGGGCTGCAAAACTGGTCTAAATGTACGCCCGTTAGCACCAATCTGCTACAGGATGCAGTTCTATCCGCCAGTGCGGTCGATTTTACTTCTAAGTCTCAACATACCCGCCGCCTTGAACAATCGTGTTCAACAAAAAAAGTAAATAAGAAACATAACTTTAACTAACTAGTAATACAGGTTGGTTTTTATAATTCTAACACTATTTCTTCTCACGTTAGTTCATTCTGACGACATATCCGAACTGCGTTGGGCCGGTTGTGGGTTGTTGGCCATTGGAGAATCTTGTGAAGTGCTGGCCGGTACTGGAGAACACGGCAACAGGCAAATTTTTGCAATCGGACGAGTGATGATTCCACGAGTAGTGCGGACTGAAACAACTCGTGCCAGCTGATCTTTTCCGGGCTTAACAGCTTGTATTCGCCCTAACGGCCAGCGAATCGGTGGTTGCATTTCGTCGACAATGATGACCATTGTGCCGGGAACTATTTCATCATTTCGTTTCCATCCTCTGGTGTCTTTCTGTAGTTCTTGTAGATACTCCTTTCGCCAATGGATCCAAAATTGCTGCACATGCAACTGCAGCTGCTGGTAGTGGTCGAGTCGGTTCACAGGTATGTCGTTCAGATCTGGGTCGGGCAGGGCTTGCAGGGATGATCCGATAAGAAAGTGTCCAGGTGTGAGTGCGGCTAAGTCGTTCGGATCTTCTCTCATGGGTAGCAGTGACGGTTCGAAATTTTTACCATTATCAGAATGGATATGCGCAGGACAGCCATGCCGGGCAATGAACCTTCGGAGGCAACACTGGAATGCTTGGGTGGAGAGGTCATTCACCAATTCTAGGTGCACTGCTTTGGTTGAGAAGCACACAAAGACGCACAGGTAAGATTTGGCAGGTGCTGCACGCTTATGAATCGGACGAAGATACAGTGGGCCAGCGTAGTCAATGCCGGTGATACTGAATGGACGACTTGGGATTATTCTCGGAGCTGGTAATTGACCGTTTTGTTGCTGGGCAGGTACTGGATTGAGGCATGTGCAACGAAAACAATTTCTGACGATGCTTTGAACTAGTTTGTGGCCTGTTAGCGGCCAAAATTCCACTCGAATTGTGCTTAACAGCAAACGCCCGCCGCCATGAAGCAATTTACGGTGGTAATGTTCAGCTGTCATCCGGGTAAACGGGTGATTAGCGGGAATTAAAACCGGATGCTTTGCTCGATAGGGTAACTGGGACAAATTAAGACGGCCTCCTACTCTCAACACTCTCTCTGGGTCTAAAAACGGGCTCATCAGGTGAATCGAGGACTGTTTTGAGACGGTTTCACCTTTCTGAAACTGGGTGGCTTCTTCGACTGTTTGTGCCCCACCAATGAAACCGTCGACATAAAAACATTTCTTAAGAGCCTGTGCATCGGCCGTATATGGTTCGCCTTCGTCTGTCGCTAGCTGCTGGAGAGTACGGGTCGCAAGAAATGTTGAAGGAGCTAAACCATAAATTACAGTTAGCAATTCGTAGGTTTGTACAGGTGATTCTGGTGAAAAGCGCCATAAAATGCCCTGCAACGGGGTATCTTCCGGATGAACGAGTACTTGTCTGTACATTTTAGCATTATCTCCGACTAGAGCAACTGGGAATGTGCGAAACCGTAAGATGATACTGAGAAGATCGTCCTGCACCACGGGGCCTACGCAAAGAGCTTCATTAGGCGAGAAACCGGTAGAAGTTTTTGCAGAGCCGTCGAAAACGACTCGAACCTTGGTTGTCGAACTTGCTTCCTTAATTACGGGGTGGTGAGGTAAATAATTGGCTCGAGAGTTGTGTTCTTCGTCCTCTTTGATCAACTGCATATGGCCAAGGGAGAGATACTCTCGCATGAACTGGTGATAATCATCTTTAAGTAGTGGGTTTCGCTGCAGCCGTCTTTCAAGTAATTCAAATCGTCTCATAGCTGCAGGTTTTGATTCACCTAATATTGATTCGAAATCAGGCTTCTTGGGGTAGCGTACAAAATAGCGTCCTTCAGGATTTCGGGAAACAGTAGCCTGGTACAGGGTTTCACATTGCGTCTCCTCAACCGAGTAGTTGCCTTCCAGAGAGATATTCGAAACTAATACGGTATTGCAGACTGCCGAAGAAGAAACTGGTGAAGAAAGAACAGGACTTGCAGAGCCAACAATAGTCCATCCGAAAACGCTGTCTACTAAAAGCGGTAGATTTTTGTCCAACTGAATATGCGCAGAACTGGTAAAGAACGAATAGAAATGTCTGGCTCCTAATACCATATCGATTGGTTGACTCTTGTTGAACGATGGATCTGCCAGGAACAATCCCTTGGGAATTTTCCATCCAGTTGTAGAAATATCCTGAGAAGGAAGATTTGCCGTTACCTTATCCATTACTAGAAAACTTACACCGCAAGAAAAATCATCCCGTCTAGAATGGATTTGGGCAAAAACTGATTCCCGAACCGGTTTACAAAGTTTACCGGCTCCCTGTACGGTAACATTAACACGATC
Source organism: Sabethes cyaneus (assembly GCF_943734655.1). Lineage (NCBI taxonomy): Eukaryota > Metazoa > Arthropoda > Insecta > Diptera > Culicidae > Sabethes > Sabethes cyaneus. Next base: position 12,517,776 of record NC_071353.1, read on the forward strand.
CCTTCTTAAGCGAAGAATTTGAGCCATTCGATCTGTGATGAGATTTGGCTGCGATGCGCTGTCCAACAGAGCGCGAGCCAGATGCGTATGTCCGAAGGCGTCGATTACCTTCACGATCACAGTGAGCAGGAAAACATTCTCTCTTGGATGCTGGACAGCAGAGCTGACTTCCACTTCTGGAACATTTTCGGTAGCTGGAACTGAAGACTGGGCCGACGCGGTTGCTGCAGTAAGTTCGTCAGGTTGCGAATTCTCCGGTAGAGTAGAACTTGAAGCAGTTGCTTCGATGGTCCTTCGTGATCCGTCACCTTGTGTAGAATGCAGTAGAGTATGATGACGACGATTGCATTTATGACAACTGGAGTTGGAGAAACAATTGCGAACCATGTGGCCAGTTTTCAAACAATTATGACAAAGTCGCTTGGATTGAACGAGTTGCTGACGTTCTCCAAACGTAAGCTGGTTGAACTTTGGGCATTTTATCGCCATGTGCGGTTGACCGCAAACACCACATCTTTTTGTGGGTTTGGATCCTACTGAATTTGCTGTAGAAGAGTAGGAAGACAAACGATATTGCGAGTGAAAGGGTCGCTTTGATGTGTTAGCTGGCGTAACAGAAGCAGGATTGGAAGCGTGGTTATGATTCACTGATATTGAATCCAAAACTCTGGTCCTTCTTTGGAGGAAATCGATTAAGCAAGTGTAATCAGGATTCTCTACAGTCGAGGCATGGTTTTCCCATTCTCGAAGAGTGCTGTCATGCAGGCGGGTACACAGAAGATGCTCCAAAATTGTACCCCACGAACCGGTTGGCTCGCCCAGTTGATGAAGAATTTTAACGTACCGCTCGAACTCGTCTACTAACCCATGTAACGTTGTAGCGGACTCCTTTTTCATGCACGGAATGTCGAAGAGTGCCTGCAGATGCCGTTTTTTAAGTAAATAATCGTTGGAATAACGCCCTTCTAATGTCTGCCAGGCCAAAGCGTAGTTGGCAGAGCTAATTCCAATCGATTCGATCAATTTAGCAGCTTCTCCCTTTACAGCTGCTCGCAGGTAATGAAACTTTTGAATATCCGGAACTTCACTGTTGGAATGTATCAACGCTAGGAAAGTGTCGTGAAAAGCAAGCCACTGCTTATAATCACCATCGAATTCCGGAAGAGAAATTGTTGGCAACTTGATGCCCGAGAGAGTGGAGGAAGACCGAGAGGGCTGAGGGCTCTGACTAGTAGGAACAGAAGGCAATTTCGAAATTAGACTGGCTTTTATTGCGAAGAGACGGGATTCAAAATCGGCGCGTGCCGCTGCATGCTCCGCTTGACCCTCTGGACTGGCTTCAAAGTCCTCTAATTGAGCCTGCACGGCCTCTAAGTTATCCCATATTCCGGAAAGATATTGTAACCTTAATGTTACCTGCGTTTGGTCTCGTTGAACGTCGAAATCAGCATCAAAAGCCTCTGCCCGACCCAGCGATGCTAGCAGCGTAGATCTCCGGGAACGCAGCTGCCTTTCTAGTTGTTGATCCGCCATGTTGATAAGCGGCACGATGAATTAAACTGGATATGAAACAGCCGAATGACCTGCAGAACGAAAGACCACAAGTAGACCCACAAAAGGGTAGAAAAATGCTTGGAAAGGTGCTCACCTTTGCCAAGGCTAATTATGCCTTGTATAAATTTCAGCCAACAGGAACAAATATGAATACCGGATTCACCGGTTCGAATAGCAGGATGCAGAAATGCCAAGAATTTCCACAGCACAATGAAACTGGAACTACAGCTCGTGAAAAATTCCGAAAAATCCTCCGAATTTGTCGTAGCAGGTAGAAAAGCGTTAATTCCCACAGCTTGGGACGCCACAGCAAGATAATTGTCGTATTGTAGTCCTATTGTTGCCCAGATCGATGAAAGCGTCACTTTGTATTATGAACAATGGTGATTCGTAGTATAATAGCACTTTGTAGCAGGAACAATGAAACTTTGCAACAGGAACAATAGCGATGAGTGCCAGCCGATGCCAGCAGAACAATCAGGAACAGTTCCGATCCACGTGAAGCATGAAAGAACAAAAGCAGAATCTAAAGGGCACCTGCGATACCCGCGAACTTCATTGGACAGGTCGTTACCTTACGCCCGATAAATCGAGCCTTGTAGAAAAATTAAACAGCTACTGGATGCGCCAAACAGCAAGTAACCAGTCAATCCTGGTCACGGCACCAAAATTGTGTTGGCGCTTGCCCTACGTTGTGTATTTTGAAGGAAAAAAGCAGACGACGACAGCCGGCAGCAAGCGTGTATAGCAGGCGGGAACGACGACAGCCGGCGGCTGCTGGATAATAACCACCAAAGAGGATGGTAGTGGATCGGAAATTTCACTGTTACAGAATATCACTTAAGTCACCGTATTAGGCACTACAACTTAGAGATTTATTTCAGGCTAAACGGGTCCAACTAATAACTAACTACACAGGTAAGTATTGCAGAGTGGTAAGTATATTTGATTGCAGGATAACGAATACGCAAGTTTTGCGTTTACTCTTGTTACTGGTTCGATCTGGACTGACTATCGTCCGATCGCTACCGAAATTATTATGCGGCTGACGGGTTGCCAGAAGGGCTGCAAAACTGGTCTAAATGTACGCCCGTTAGCACCAATCTGCTACAGGATGCAGTTCTATCCGCCAGTGCGGTCGATTTTACTTCTAAGTCTCAACACTATTTTTTAAAAGAAGACATTAAAGGCAGATATTCAAGAGCATCATGCAAGCAAAATGTTGGATGGAACGTGTTTTAATTCAAGCAACCGTATACCGCATTGATCGTGAAGTATTACATTAACATTAATTCATTTTTCAATTGCACATCGAAATAGTTAGTCACCCATGTCCTCAAATTTTTTACGCATAATAAAGAAGGCTACATGTGCAAATGACTTTAAATTATATTCCTTACATTTCATTGTAAATGTTCAAATATTTCTCTGGAATAATATAGCTGCATTCATTAATTACAATTAATTTAGTTTTAATTTTCATGCAAGTTCCACCATATTTCAGAACTATTTCTTCTTCTTTCTACACACACTAATGCAACCCTCGATGGTCACATACCTGGTATATATCAATTTACTTTGGTCGGACATGGGGTTTGTTTTTGGAGTTTTACGTCACGCTTCATCGTGATTGGTCGATTTACGATTTCACCCACACCATGATGAAATTTCTTCATTGCACTAACACCACTTAACCAACTTTGCCACACCTGTATATATCACATTGAGCACTGCCCTATTTCACATTTTTCACACCACGTATATATACGAAAGGTGCGAGACAGAAACTGACAGCATTTTGGCTTACAACACGCGGACGCTTCCTGTTGCGCATGCAATCCATGCATCCGAGGCAATGCAATTTAGGAAAATTTTCCTTTTCCCTGAAAATAAACTCATATAAGCTTAATAATTATTGTTGATTTGTCGAACAAAATGTTGATATGAACGTTTAGGTTTGCTTTGATTGATAAAAAGCATATGTTAGAGTCTCGGATTTTATACTTCAAAGGACCTGAGAACGACGACAATTCTGTGGGTTCCGTGGGTTCGGAACGCATTCAGACGGGAAGTATTTAATACGGTGAAAACATTCATCGGACGGTCGAACTCTGGGGGCACTCCCGTCGACGTTGTAGGTTGGGGTTTAAAATCCAAAATAGATGTTGACTCGACTTAAAAAGCATAGAAAAGGTTATAGAAAACAGAGTATGGTTCGCGCGCAATATTTTAATGTTCTAATAATTATTGTTAGGTGCTTTTGACGTAGGACTACGTCTTACGGCGAGTTAAAGCATGCTAGCATGTCATTCCAAAATATCAAAAAATACGCTTCATGATAGGTTGTTTTGTGGATCTTTTTAATAATGTTTTCCGATTGAGGATATCTATATGTAGTTATTTTATTGAAATGGCTTAAAGATGCTTTGTGGCTCTGATGCCACCGTTGCGGTCCTTTATTACCAATTACAGAGCCATTTGAGGTAACTATTATTACACACTTGGTATTCGACCAAATCTGAATCATGCATGTTTGTAGTAAGATAAGCGTTGGATGCTAACGTGAAAAAACCCATATCTTTACATTCAACAGTTGTGTTTATCAAGCCATGAGTGTCTCCTGATTTAATTTCCGTGTTTGATAGTAAATAAATCTCACTGCAGGGTAAACGCTATCAAGATAAATAAGTTTCGCTTTCATATATAGTCTTTAGAATCTATATGTAAAGGGCATTTTTTACCGCTCATTCTTAGACATAATTTTGGAGCAAATTATACTTTTCGAGATACGATTTTTCAAATACAAATTCCACGAAAATAAATACGCCCTTTTAAAAAATCATTCGTAAGTCAAAGTGATACTAAAATCTGTGTAAGGTGCATGTTTCCCTGTATCTAAAACGTAGGTAAATTTTAATCCAAATCAAACAGGTTTATACGGTAGATTTTTAGAAAGATTTCGCGTGGCGTCGGTCATCAGCAGTAAACTTAACGTCAGTCTTTGAGAATCCGCTTTCTCTGCTTAAATGCAAATTCATTCAATATATCGCCTAGGTATATGAGGGAACCTCTCCCAACGAAAAATGATGTAATTACAGAACTGAAAAAATGATGCAAGGATTCCAGAAATAAATCGTTGAATATTACCCGGTAACTTGTCAGCTTACAACACAAACGCTTCACGATTTGAATACATTCAAACAATGAAGTGCAAGTAAAAAATAATACAACGTAAAAGTATTGATTCTAATCATCCAATACTAATGAACGGTAATTGCAAGCTTTATAGTCTAACGTTCTAACCCTTACGTCATTCCATCCATATTATTAATGTATTTTTAATGGCAGATATTTCCAGATATTCTTATCGACATACGTGTTTGCCTTTCTGAATCTACTAACATACCGCAATAAACGAAACAAAAAAACACCTAAACTTCCCCAACCAGTTTCAAATCTGGTGGTTTTGGTTTTTTATTTCTTTTTCGTGTTTTGCTTTGTTTCGTTCTGCAGTAAACATGCCACCAGTCCAGCCAGCAGCGCGTGCAAAATTTGGCTACTTACCTTGAGATCGTACTTATTGTAGCTTAGCAACGGCGATTGGGTTTCGGTCGTGATCTCGCTATTTGCACCATCACTAATAGCGGTGCTAACTATGGTTTCGATACCTTTGCCATCCGGAGTGTCTTCCTTTAGTGAAATCGTTTCGGGGTCAGGCGTTAGCGATTGCATCCGCGGTAAATCCTCATAATCGAGCGCCATTTTTAGCGCATTGGGCTCAGGTCCGGTTTTCCTGTAGGAAGAGAAGGGAAAGCTGAAGGTTGTCCGCTACAGGCTATTCACAGCAGCCGGTTTGAGTATTCGTTATCAGTGGTGGCGCTCCGGTTTTTCGTTCACGCCACCGATTTCATCATTCCACCCCAGAATGGTTGTGTGGTGTTAAAGTCTTGAGTGGATATATTCAGCATTCTTGTTACAGGGTGGTCAACGCAATGAGTGCGAATGAGAGAAAACTAATCAACATGTCACTATTAAACTCCACGGTTTGCTGTATGTAGAAACGCAAAGCAAACATTAACCTAAACAACTACAGCCACATGCACGGGACCAGCACGCAGATGGGAATGATTCACCCAATAGTGTTTTTAAGTGAATTGTGCCTATAACAAATTCCGGATCATTTTTCTTTTCGTGGTTTGTAATACAATTTCATGATATATTTTCTAATTTCAGAAGCAACAGAGAATGCTATTTATAAATTGAACGACTCAAAATATTGTTTACGAGCACTTCACTGTTTGAGTAATAATTTTATGTGTTGTGTTTTCACGTTGTTCACATTCTTTTCATACCTACAGGCTCGCTTGTAGTGAACGGTTTTCTCGAAACAATTATATGCGGCAATACTAAGAACAGTAAACGATCAATACATAACAACACACACTTTAGCTAATCTACACTCACACAATCAACCTTTGGGAGTACTACTAATCTAAAGCTATGATATCAGCACTTGTTACCACGAATGCTAAGAAAGCTGTTAATTTCTCCACCACTCTCCCTTTTCGACACCTACCACTATCAATCAAACGCTGGCAAATGGTTTTCGATGGCACGTGTGTCCCAAAAGTTTGAGCTTCAAATCGCAACGTTTCGTCTGCCTGCAGTAGCACTGCTGCACTCACGTTCTCTACCTTCGTATAGTTTCACTTATGACACTAGGCAGTAGTAAACACTCTCGCCACGGGGTTGCACTTCGGTTTGTGGTCAATATTTCGGGCTTCGTCGACTGCTGCGATCACTTTTGCCGAAGCTTTGAAATTTTCCGAGCTGGTTACTGCGCGGTTGTTTTCAGCACTGATGATTCGCGGAGCTTATTTCTGGTTTCGCGCATACGCGTTCACAAACAAAAGTGTTTTTTTACGTCTGTTTTTTTAGCTTTGCCTGATTGCCTCGCGGGAGTCACTACACGATCATCGTCATCGTCATCTTTACTACCATTACCATGCTGTGCCCGTTGTTGAATTTACCTTTACGGTGTAGCGGTGGCTCTAGCGAGCGCTAATCTTGTCTCAACTCAAGCGAGTGTTTACGTCACGAGGTGGTTAGGTTTTTTTTTGACAATATAGAGACACCGGTTTACCAATGTGCCGCGTTGGACTTCGTGTACGATTGGACTGCTGCTGAATCGTAAACAGATATTTTTGCCCCATCCCCATAACTTAAACATAGTCGCAGTGACAGTTACTCTTAGTATGTGTTTTGTTTTGAGCTAGTAGCTGATAGTCAATTCCGCCGCAAACGCATGTATTAGTCAATGTTTCTCTTTCTCTCGGCTCGGTTTCCAACTGGCGCGTGTCGTATTCAAATGTGTATATCGTTTTGTACAACTCTCCGATTCCACGAGTGGCAAAATCGGCCGAGGCTGCTTGTTTGCTGACCGACAGTCAAATATAAGCCTTGACCTCCGTTTTAGATCTGTCATATTCTCGAATATCAATCAACAAGTTCCGCAGCAAAAAACGAGTGATTGCACGGTATCTGCACTGATTGACGTTTGTTTAGCACCCTTTTGTCACGTGCTGTTCATGTTTCTCTATTGTTAGTCGTACGGCAGTACCCGACCCGGCAGGCTCTTGGTCAGTAGAATTGACAGGTTTCTTTTTTGCCTCTGAAAAATTAGATAGGAATAGCGAATTAGTCCGGAGAATTTGATCATGCACAAAACTGGCCAATCTTTGTCAGCCCAGATGATGTGTCAACTAAAGGGTATCGCACATCAAATTGCTTTTCGGAAAAAGGCTGTAGAAAATTACCTAGTTGACCGATCCTTTTCAAACTTTCTACTTACTTTACGTTAGTGGCAACGGTCCGTTACCGATCCAGCGCCGAACGAATTATGGTCCTCCAGTACCGTCGGTCCTGGGCTGCCGTTCTCCAATCCCCACGAACACCAGCTGAACGTGTATCTCCTTCGGCAGCACACACCCACCGGGTGCGGGGTCTGCCTCGGACTCTACGGCCTCTTCCTGGTTCCCTGCTGAAAATAGTTTTGGGTTTTCTTTCGTCGGGCATTCTGTCCACGTGTCCAGCCCACTTTAGCCTACCACATTGCACTACCTTCTACGTCTACGCCACACTCCATTTTCCATTTTGCCGCCAAGTATAGATCGCAAAATTTCACGCTCGAAAACCCCAAGCACTCACCGATCAGATTCCTTTAGCGTCCATGATTCGTGTTCGTAAAGGGCCACCGGGTGGATTAATCTTCTGTAGAGCGCCAGTTTTGTGCGAATTTGCAAACTACTGGACTTCAGCTGGCTACGTAATCCGTAGGAAGCCCGTTTCGTGGCTACAACACGTCGTTTCACTTCGCGGCTTACATCGTTGTCACCTGTCACGAGTGTACCAAGTTATATAAATTCCTCCACTACTTCATATCATTCCCCATCTAACTCCACCTCGGTGCCAACACCACTTGGACGTTCCCTACCAGCAACCATGTACTTCGTTTTGGCGGTGTTAATTGTAAGTCCCAATTTCGCCGCTTCCCTTTCAAAAGGCCTGAAGGCCTCTTCCACTGCTCTACGGTTGATTCCGATGATATCGACATCATCCGCAAAACCAAGAAGCATGTGAGATTTCGTGAAGATAGTTCCATTCCTTTCCACGTCTGCCCTTCGTAATACACCTTCCAAGGCCATATTGAATAGCAGTTTAGAGAGTACATCCCCTTGCTTCAGTCCATTCAAACCAACGTCACGGAAGCAGCTGAGGTCTCACCCACTATTCTAACGCATGATTTGGATCCGTCCAGCGTCGCACGAATCAGCGTAACTAGTTTCGTCGGAAAACTATGTTCTAGCATTATCTGCCACAGCTCATTTCGTTTAACTGAATCGTACGCCGCTTTAAAGTCCACAAATAGATGGCGTGTCTGCAAGTTGTACTTCCGGAACTTGTCTAGCAACTGACGCAGGGTAAACATCTGATCCGTCGTGGAGCGACCCTCACGAAAACCAGCTTGGTACTCGCCGACGAAGGACTCCGCTAACGGTCTCAGTCTGCAGAACAGGATACGGGAAAGTACCTTGTAGGCAGAATTGAGCAATGTAATTCCTCGATATTTTTTACACTCCAGTCGATGTCCCTTTTTGAAAATTGGGCAAATGGGCAACCACTCCTCCGGCATTTGTTCTTCCTCCCAGATCCTGACAATGATCCGGTGGATGACTTCGTACAGCAGCTCGCTCCCGGCTTTTAGAAGTTCAGCCGGGACCGTCCTTCTCAGCAGCCTTGCCGTTTTCAGCTCACTGATTGTGTTTGCGGTTTGCATTGGTATACTCCTTGTCAGCAGAGCAGTTTTCGTCAAGAAAGACAGGTTCAACAAGTTAAAAATGCTGCCAGTAAAGCGACAGCATTTCCGTTGTATTTTCTTTTTCAAATTCAAATTCATTCCAGAAGAAACAGCAAACACGAATAGACGCGTTTTGTGAATCTCCCACTTTTGTATCTCGCTATTATAAACATTCAAAATAAAAGTTAAACCAGTTTGTTATAGTAACTTCGCGTCGGGTTTTCGTTTTGTTATACTTCGTCCACTTCCACATACGCGTAAACAGATTGCCTTCTTAACCTCCTCCTGTGTTAGTAGCTCCACAGCTTGACCATCGCTTACAATTCCTATCCTGTCGCTGCTGATCTCCGCATTTACCTGTCCATTTAACAGTGTCTGAAATTGCTCCTTCCACCTGGCTGCTACCGCCGTTTTGTCGGTAAGCAGGTTGCCAGCACTACCATTGCACATCACAGGCATGGCAAAATTCCTGAATCTCACCGTTTTATAGAAACTCCGTGTGTCGTTACTGGCGTATCGCTCCTCTGCGCCGGCGAGCACGTGCTCCTCGTACTCGCGTTTCTTTAGACGATGGATTCTTTTTTCCGCAGCTCTAGTCTCTCTGTACCTCTCTCTGTTTTGACGCGTTGCCACAGTGAGCATGCGACTCCTGGCCTGGTTCTTTTTATCTGTCACCCTCTGGCATTCGGCATCAAACCAGCTGTAACGCTGTCTTCCATGCGTCGTGCCTACCACCTCTCTCGCAGCTGTTTCGATGGCACCATGGATATTCCTCCACAGCCCGTTTATATATTCTCCTTCTACCTGCTGTTCTGCGATTCGTTGGTCAAACTTCCTGGCGTGCTTCACTGCCATGCCGTCTGCCGTTAACCGCTGGATGTTGAAACGCAGCGTCCTCTCAGTGCGAGCTTTCGTCGTATTCGACAGCTTTGCGCGTATCTTACTCACTACGAGATAGTGGTCAGAGTCAATATTTGGTCCCCGGAAAGACCGTACATTGATAACATCCGAAAAGTGTCGATCGTGAATCAAGATATGATCGATCTGAGAGCTAGGGTCTCCATTTGGATGCCTCCAAGTGTGTTTCCGATTATTCAAGTGTGGAAAGTAGGTGCTACAGATGGCCATTCCTCTGGCCGCGGCAAAATGTATGAGCCTCAGACCGTTATCATTGGTCGACAGATAAAGGCTATGTCTTCCAATGACTGGACGGAAGAATTCCTCCCTCCCGATCTGCGCGTTTGCATCTCCGATGATGATTTTCTCGTCGTGTTTTGGACACTCTCCATAGGTCCTCTCAAGCTTGTCGTAAAACTCGTCTTTAGCATCATCGGATTTATCATTTGTCGGTGCGTATAAGTTGATTAGGCTGTAGTTGAAGAATTTGCCCCTAGTCCTCAACACTCATATACGGTCATCTACGGGCCTCCACCGGATAACTGGTTGCTTTTGTTTTGCCAACACTACGAAACCGACTCCATGTTCTGCTTTTTTGCCGCCACTGTAGTAGATGTGGTACTTGAAAGAAGTGCCTGCAATAGGGTCTACTGCACCGAACTCCCTTGCTCCGGAATTTGGCCACCGAACTTCCTGAATAACAGCGATCTCCACTCCGAGTTGTTACAGCCCTCGAGCAAGCAAACCAGCCCGTGCCGGTTCATGGAGAGTTCGGACATTCCAGGTACCAAGTTTCCAATCATTATCGCTTAATTGTTGCCATGCCGCTTGCCGTGTCCTATACGGATTGTTCCGTCCTGAATTTCTTTCTTCGTTATTCGTGGTAATTTAGTTTTCGGTATACTGCCTCACCGGGGTCGCGATACCTACATCCCGCTGATGGGTCTGCCATCTTAGGTATAGCTTACGGGATACAGCATTTCATATTCAGCCGCCCGTTCCGAGACAGACGCTGTGTGTGCCGCCCCTCACCTGGAGAACAGGCGCTCTAGTTCGCACCTCCTAGCTTAGCTGCTTCAGTAAATACATGAAGCATTTCCGGGTACCATCGACCGTCATCATTTGACTTAGATCTGCGTGGCGGCACTAGTTGGGAGCTTGAGAGAGCCAGAGCTATATTTGACGCTCCTTCCAGGTAACTCTCTCCATTTCATACCCACACGAACTTTTCAAGCTTTTGGCATATTTATTTCATTCAACTTCAATACCATAACCGGACAACATCTGACTGCAGGTTCTTCTGTACGGAAACCTACTTTTCTTCATGTCTTCCTCGGATTTCACCTCTATGAATTGCTTTCATAGTGCCCGCTTCATAATAGCCCAGTATTTTTCGATGGGCCTTAGTTCCAGTGTGTTGGGGAGGTTCATATCCTCGGGTACGAAAGTGACCCTGTTGTTTGTACCAATCCAGGATATCCTTTGAATAGTGGCACGACGTTAGACCCGGCCAAAAGATCATAGGGCCCTCATGTTACTTCAACAAAGGAAGCAGACACTGCTGTAAACACTCCTTGAGCTAGATCTGCCCGTTTACAGTCCCGGTAGTCATGAACGGCGCACTCCGTTTGCCACATGGGCAGATCTCTCGGCAAATCATTTATTTATGGGTATACTTTGAAAGTTTATGTTTCCTTACTTCCTCCAGAACATCAAACTTGTGCTGGGCGATAAAGAACAGTAGTTCCAGAAGCTTCCGGAGTGTTCCGCCTTGACGTAAGTCTCATCATCCACGATTAGACAATGAGGCTCAGGATCTGGATGTACATTTTCCGTGCCCGTGACTTTTCCACCGTATTCTGCCGTTCGTCACGATTTGGAGCCTTCTGCACTTTATACGTATGCTGTCGCACCCGGTCCTTGGCTTTCTGAACAAAACACTTGGACATATTCAACGCTTGTGATCCTGATCACTAATGGAACTTCCATTCTGACCGCATTTCTCCTTACGCTCGATGCTTCATAGTAACGTTTAATCATACGACTCACCGTTGGCTGGACGATTCCCACTTGTTTTCCGATGTCCCGATGAGAGAGTTGAGAATTTTCCAGGTGCTTGCGTAAAATCAATTCGCGACATTGCTTTTCGGGTGACGCCATTTTTCCAATTCGCAAAAAAACTGACAGCGATAAAAATATAGTGTATACAATACACTCTAAACTACTTCTACCCAAATTTTTAAGACAAAATACATAATTGATAATTTTCTACAGCCTTTTTTTCGTGATGCAATTTGATGTGGGACAGCCTTTTTTCAGCAATATATGGGAAACTGCACCTTTCAGGTGCAGGGTCATAGTTCATAAAAAGGGAGACCTAATTGGATGCGTTAACTGGCAAAACGTTGCTCTGTATTACCACAGAGAACAGACATCCATTCAGGAACAAATTTTTCGGGAATTCTTGGATAAAATTTCGAATTGAAATCACCTAATATGCTAGCGTCACCACCACTATAGTTCCCTAACTAAATGATTCTTTTGATTTGCACACTGACAACCTTTGGCTCCTCTGGCGCTAGTATATATGAACTATAAGCGTTATGCTAGCGCCAGAAGCTAGCTGTTGTGAGTTTAGTGTAGAATTTTATGCGCCTTTAGCGACATCATCACTATAGTTTCCCAACTAATTTGACATAAGTTTTATCCAAGTGGGGACCTTTCGCTTGAATGTCTGTTCTCTGTGGTATTACTTTTAAAATACTCTATAAGGTAATTCTCAATCGGATCCAATAGAAGATTTCCTCCTGTACGCCACCGAAGATCGCTCTTCACTCGTCTTTCGAAAAATCTGAGCACTGACATGTCCTCTTCGGGCATTGTTCATGTTTCATGTTTCATGTCATGTGGAATTCCCTGTCTGCTAAGGCATGACGGGTTGTAGGCTGCAGTGTTTTGAGAGACGACTAAAAGCGAACCCTGCTTTTCAAAAAATCAAACCGGAAAAAATTCGCCTTGTGCGGGATGCAGCAGCTAAAGCGGATGGAGTTTCACTGAATTGCCAATGACAATAAAGCACAGGTTAGCCAGGTCGTATTAGCGTATTGGTACCCCGCGTATATCATACAGTAAAAGCAATCGAAGCGCTCGGAAACTACGTCACAACGTTCGTTTTATTACTACAGATTGCATTGAAAATTTTCAACCACGTGGTGTGTAGTTACCATGAGCACATAGTTTGTTGTATCAGTTTTCTTCACTAATATAATCAAACCACGTCTTTCCTCCTAACCTATCTATTTATTATTCTTCTACGGGACGGGCATAAAAAAAGCATAAACATTGTGCCGTACAACGATGACACTAACACACCTATACTTTTTAGCATATTACGAACACAAACATGCCGCGTTTGCCGTACCTAAGTAATAGTGTATATAGGGTGTGTTAGTGTCATCGTTGTACGGCACAATGTTTATGCTTTTTTTATGCCCGTAGAAGAATAGGGCGAGATTGACGTCACCCTTGCTGTTTACATTATTTGCGCAGCTAACACAAACAAACGGTACGTTGTTCCACACCTCTACTACTTCACATCGCATCCGACCGTGCTGCGCGGATTTCGAGAACGAAGCTAGGCTGTGGATGACGATTTGAAAGAAATGTTCCACCAGGTGAAGATACGATCAGCGGATTGTAACGTTCAGCGTTCTTTCATGCGAGATAATCCGAACACCGAACCAGAAGAGTCGGGTCGTTATCAGGGACGTAGCAACGTTTGGTTCAACGTTCTCGCCGTGCTCAGCGCTTGACATAAGCAACCTGAACGTTCAGGATCGATCGCTATCCAAGAGCAGTTGAACCAACCAATCCAGCGATGAAACGAGTCGAGTGGCAGAAGAAAGGAAGGTGCACAAGAAATGCGTAATTGGTCGTTCAATTCTAACAAAGTTCTTAGACGGGCCGAGGCAAAGGACGGTTGCCGTGAGAAGGCTGTTGAAACAGACAAGAGCGGACGAGCTAAAAGGGTCCTAGGGACGTTATGGGCATCCGAACTAGACGTTTTTGTCGGAATGGTCTGGATTTGTGACTGTTGAGTCACAGTTTGCACAAAGTGAAAGAAAACACAAGGAATAGGTGAAACATATCAACCAATAGCTGTCGGAAGTTTTTACTAACGCCAACAAAAAATGGATTCTGAATCCGCCCTCGGCGCGACATTCAGGCGGGTCGTAGGAGCGAGCGGTCAAAGAAGCAAAGCCTTGGGCTTAAACGTCTTTCTAAGACTTGACGCTTCTTTATCGACAGACTTCGCAGCCGGTTGTTAGAGAATAGAACAGTTACGGGGCTAGTGCAACAATCCTTGGTTGGTAAGTGGTTAGATAATGCGTAAAACAGACCCCATAACTATCCTTAGCCTCTTATCCAGCAACTCCTATCCCTACCTTCACGTGGTACCAGCCGTAATACGAGCAACCTTTGCGGAGATCGGGTAACCAACCCTGGTGGAAACTAAGGTCGTATACCAACAGAGAAGGAGGCACTGTGTCAGGACACTGTAAGATGGCAGCCCCATCACCTATCAAGGATGCCGGACGACTGTGCAGTGAAATCCGTTCTCTTCAAGAACCCCACCGGCACCAGGAATAGAGGGTCCCAACGTGCTAGATGGCTCGACCAGGTTGAAGCCGACTTGCGTGTGTCGAGACGCGCAACGAATTGGCGACGAGTAGCTCAGGACCGAGTACAGTGGAGTGCAGTTCTTGATACGGCCGTAGTCGTGGGACATAGGGACAAAATTATTCGCGTTGTGTCCGTGTATTTAATCCGGAATGCTTGTGGATATTTAAGCAATTGAAAATACTACAGATTGAAGTGTTTTATTATTTTTCTTCTCATTTTTTTTTTGTTTTCTTTTGACACACTATGTTTTACGACACGCTTCTTCTGGTTTTCTGTTTCTGTTCTTGTTTGTTTTTCTTCCTCTGGTTGTTGTTATTTGCTCTCCGCACACTATCTCTGGAACAAACTATGCATTTTTCACATATTTGTAGTACAACTGATTATAAGTATTGAACATCTTTTGACAATAGGCTTCGTGCATTCGGGTGTGCTACTTGTTTTTCACTTTTTGTTTTCGAATCATTTCGTTTACTAATAGGTATATAATACAAACGCAGCGCACATAAATCTTGATTTGCCTTTCGCACAGCTGTTGTTGTTTTGACACACAACTGACAACTTCCCGACCATTCTGCTGAAGTGAAGCGCAATGAGATTTGTTCTTCGAATGTTACATTCTTTGTTACTTGTTCTTTTTTTTGTGAGTATTAGTGTGGGTTTCGTTTATGTGTGAATGGTAATGCGTTTAATAAGCGTATTCATTATGAACTAAGTTATACAATATGCCTTCTTTGAAACGTATAATATATAGATAATATATTGCTACAGAAGAATCAATGAGCATTTTAGGTTGTAAAAATCTATTACAGATATTGCGAGAATGATTCACTTCATTGCATTGTGGAGAGAGTAGTCCTTTTGCTATAGAATAGTAGTTACTGTTTCGTTTTAGATTGAATACAATATTGGGAAAGCAAAGAGAAACAACGAATCGAATTCGATTACTATTTTATACTGAACATGCTGCACTCGCAATGTGTTTTGCTTGTCTGCGTTTTTTTGGTTTGGTTTTTGTTTGTCACACCTACTGTCTCTCCCTTCCTTGGTAACTTTTAATTTCCGTAACGTAAATATATTAGAGAAACGTCTTTTTTGGTTAGAGAATCTGCGTTTGTTTTAATACTGGTTTTTCCCGTGCCTCCTGTCGATCGAAGCACTGCCTAATAAACTATATCACACTAGTCCACAGAATATGTTTGCACCTCGTCACATGTCTTTTCCTGTTTAGTTTTGGTTTTCTGCCATTTTTGTGTGTATTCAAAGTAGGAAATCACCGAAAGATAGCACACATGATGCGAACTAATCTGCCGTTTTATTTCTATTTACACACAATCATCTACTACAAACAGTTCGCAATCGGAATTGAGTTGGCCATCACACGTTTGTGGACAGAAGAAACAATAAAGTAAAATTCGTGTCAAATCCATTTTCTCGTCACTGGCAAGAAGATCTCGCTCCGTTAGTTTGATAGAAAGTTGCAATTTATTTCCAGTCCGATGTGCTAGTCTTTTAGTCTTTTAATGCTGCTTATTATCGGATAAATAATACATTTTAAAATGAATGATTTTATGCTTGGTCTAGCCTCTATGCGAGAGAGTAAGAGTCCTACTATGTACTAATAATATGTGTTAAAGATGTTGTGTTATGTTTTCTAAACTTACAAATCAGTCCTTCCTCCTATCCGATTCTATTCGATTCATACTATTGCAAACCAAAAATAAAGTCAGAAATAGTCCTTTTCGTACACTGTACACTATAAAACGCAAATGCAAGGGAAAGATTAATATCAGCTGAAATGAGCAGTTTTTATTTCACGTTGGAAGATTTGATCTGTCATATGATAAGATTAAAAATTCTTCTACCAGAGATTGTACTACCAATAAATGCATTCTGATTTTTGCCCTATATGTTTGCAGTTTCCCTTTCGCTCCAATTTCCAGATCAATCAATCATACAATAGTTCACATACGCACTCGTAAGATCTATTTTGTGTTTTTGTTTTAGCTGTCTAACCGCTCGGTTCGATCATCTGTCTAAAGTTTCGAAAAAGAAAAACTAAAAAATAGATGTATATCATTGTTTTGTGTCTTCCAGTTCTATTATATCTCACAGTTTAGCTGCTGCTGCTGAACTCAACGCGCTATTTCAGTAAAATTCCTCTTGTTATTTTTTTTTTCTTTCTTTCTTTAAGACTCCAACGCTCGCTTATCAAAAGTGGTATTTCTTCTCAATCCAGTTGTATATAGATGACTGTGAACGACTTACCCACTCGACGTTGGCGGCTACCATGCTGAGAGTCATATTAAGAATCTTCATTCCCGGTCCACCACCGAAGCGTTCCACCAGCGATTTCAACTAAAATAAAATATAAAATATGAAAGGACAGAAAAAAAACGAACAGCATACACAAAGATCCTACCTCATCGTAATCGAACTTTGTCGAACCGTACTGCGTGATGGCGGATATCACGCGAGCAAAGTTGACGCTTCCTTTGCCGAGCTTCGACTGAAAGTCGAGCCACTTGGCCTGCAGGAAACGACAGGCCATCGCGCCGCCGGTTGGCGTGCCGGCAATCGTTTCCAAAACCTGCACAATTTCGGTCACGGGCAGTGTAATCACGTGCGACAACAGCCGGTTCTGAAGCCACGCGTCCTTCGTAACACCGAGGGCTCGCAACAGTTCCATCCGCTCCTCGGAACCAACGTCCTTCTCCTTCCGTAGGGTGTTGTACAAAGACCAGCAGTCCTGCCAGTAGCGAATCTCCCCGGACAGGACCGAACCGATGTAGGCAACCGATCGCAAGTTTGGTGGGATGGTCGTTTGGTCATTCATCAGCTCCTTGGCATTGCGTATGGCGTCCGGTTCCTCCCAGAGTACCGCATTTAGGAGAACCGTCGGTCGAAGCAGCTTCAGCTCTTCCTTGCCCGTATCGTTCCAGGTTAGCTCCTGGATCGACTTGGCCAGATTCTGGCGAATGTATTCCGCCAGCACTAGATAGCATTCCGAGTACTTCAGAATCTTACGCCACTTCTCCAGATGTTTGAGACCCACCAGTACGGGACCCCAGTCTTGCTCCTTGGGGAAGTAGGATATCAAATCCATAGCAAAATCGCACGACAGCAGGTTGGCATGGCACAGGGTGAAAATGTCCGAAACCAAACCGACGCGATCCTGCGGGAAGGGTGGGAAAGAAACTCAGTGGTTACAAGGGGACAACCCAGCAAACATTTTATTTGAAGAGCTGTTTATTTAACCATTATACAGCTAATATGCAGTAAGCAAGCACTTGATAAGTTGTTATACAACAAAAATGTTTGTTGGGAAGAAACGCAGTTTAATGAAATTTTAATTTACCCACAACAGTGATCGTTTGGTAACAAAAAAATTGGCTAGTAACAAAAAAAAAAACAAAAAACAAATTAAAAAAGAAACCTCCAGGTTATGGGCGGCTCACGGCAGCGTCCGATCCGGAGCGGGCGGCTTAATTATGAAATGTGTTGTCTTGGCACTAAAGCTAAGAGACAAAGCAAGATAACTAGCGTGCCCTGACATGAACAAAAGGTGGGGAACGCAAACTTTCAGAAGAATGTTTTGGCCACAAACACGAAGTTTTACTTGAAATCATGATTGACATTTTTCGTCTTACTCTCTCACACGTTTTACAATTTTCTTGTTCCTCTTTTTCTCAGTTACAGTCTCGTTTTTTCACTTCTTGTTCCGTTTTACCTTGTTTACCGTGTCGTTTTCTTGGTTTTCTTTTGTTTGTCTTCCGTTTTCCCTCTTTTTTTCTGTCCCGCTTTCTGTTTTACTATTCCGTTTGTCTTCGTTTCCCATTTTTTCTTCTTCAGTCCTGTTTTTCCTCCACTTTGTGCAGTTTGTTTGAGTTGCAATTTTCTCTCCCGTGTTCCATCTTTTCTCTTCAATTTTCCTTTTTTCATTTCCAGTTTTCATTATTTTTCAATTTTTTTTATCTACTTTCCTTCTAGATTTTCGTTTTCGCCTGTTTCGTTTTTTCTCTTCTTACTTTTCTGTAAAGTTTATTCTATTTTTGTTTGTTCTGGTTTTCCCCTTTGCTCACTGCTTTTTCTTTTATTAATCCTGTTTTTCCATTTTTCTCCCGTTTTACTCTTGTATTTGGTTCGTTTTTCCTGATTTGATTTTCTTCTTTTTCTATTCAATTTGGTCAACCCATTTTGTCCCATCTTTCTTCTCTTTGGGTATTCCCTTTTCCCTTTGGTATCCACTTTTCCTTTTTTATAATTTTAGTTTCTTCATCTTTTTCTCTCCAGTTTTATCTGAGTAATTCTCGCTGAAACGGGGCCACTACTGACACGAGGTATTCAAATACTGGAACTTTTGCGCTTAATTGGTAAAAGAAGAATTACACTTTTAATACCTGGAAATAGTGGACCCCTCGTTCGCCAAAAAATGACACTTACACTGGTTAGCTGTTCCAATTAAGCTTTCGTTGCTTGACAGCCACTACCATAATTAAATAAAGCTTTTCGCTTTTCGCTCGGTAAAAAGCTAAATCTGTTCACTAGCTTTTTGAACTTGAAAATACATCCGTGAGCAGAAATGTTACAGTTTTACTGTCAGATCATTCTGATCGATTTGATTTCTAGCGTCCATAATAAAATATCTCATAGAATATTTAATAAATTTTGAGCAAACTCAGTTCGTTTGCAGCATATGCGCATTAAATTTTATCGTGCGTATGGATATGATAGGTGGACTAAATCAACGCGCCATTGAAATTTTGCAATTTTCGTAAACCTGTTGTTTTAACAAAATAAATATTCTCCTTTACTCTCTTGTTTTTCCTATTTTCCCGCCGGCTGTTTTTCTGTTTTACGTTTCGTTTTTCGTCTTTTTTTTGTTTTTCCTTATTTTATGCTTGTTTTTCCTGTTTTGCTGTTTCGTTTTTTTTTTTGTTTTCTGTTCTGTTCCAAAAAGCAAAGCCTTGCGTATAAAAGTCTTTGAGACTTTACACTTCTTTATCAACACATTTCGCAGCAAATTATTAGAGTACAGCACAATTACGGGGCTAGCAGCACTTCCCAGAGTCTACTGGTTGTTAGACCAGTATCGTACCTCGAAGCTAACTGGACGGGCTGTTCCATTCTTCCTTGTATTATGTCCTGCTTTTCTTCCTTTTCTGTCACGATCTATTTTTGTGTTTCGTTTTATCCCGTTTGTCTTCAGTTTTCATGTTTTATCTCTCCATTTTTCTCTTATTTGGTTTTCGTGTTGTAGTTTTCCTAATCCCGTATGTTTTTTTTTCCTTTTCTACCCCTTTTTTTGCTTTTCTGTTCAGTTTTTTTGACCAGTTTGTCATTTTCTTTTTTGGATTCGTCATTTTCTTTATCGTTTTCCTGTCTTTTCTTTCACTTTCTTTCTTTTCTCTTCCGTTCTCTTTTTCCGTCCATTATCTTTTTTGCCTCGTTTTTCCTTTTCTTCTTTTCTACTTTTTTCTATTTTTACTTCCCGTTTTTCCGTTACGATTCTTCTTTGTTTTTTCTTTTTTCCAGTACAGTTGTTCTTTTCTCTCTCTCCCTCTCTATCTCTCACTCTTGCGGTTTCCCTCTGTTCCGTTTGTTCAGTTTTCTCTTCCTTTTTGTTTTTTATCCAAGAGGAGAGCTCCAGCAGGAGAGGAACTGCCGTTACAACCATCCATAATCTATCCGTGAACATGCTGCAAAAATTTACTTACATTTTCTCAAAAGAAACTGTTGCCTCTGTGCCATTTGGTTCATGAGATATGAATTATATAATTGAGTTTTGAATTTTGATATGAGCAGTTCTATGTGAAATAGGAAAATGAAGAAATTTTAACCTTTCAGATTTGGATGAAACTACGTGCTTGAAGAAAACATACACCTTCCACAGATTTTGGCTCTATTTTGGTTCAAGACCCATTTTTAAAAAGGGTATTCATTTTTTTTATAATGGAGGAGCGTTTGGTGAGAAGAACGGTAGACTGGATGAACCTGGGAAATTTCAATGAGGCCAAAAATATACGCTGGCAAAAGCAGCCCTTTCGGAATCTCGTTCTTAATTATTCATGCACTGCGACGAGTATTTGCGAGTGTGTATTTAGCTAACAGCTACGGTCGTCGGTCTCGTTCGTCATTGCAGCACGAGCTGCTGATACCGATTACCCACGAGGGCTTGCACTCCCGCCCGTGAGAAGAATCGAGGGCGCAGAAGAAGAATAAAACATAAAGGAATGTAAAATCTGAATCCCAGAGCTCCACTAGGCCTCATGGGCAGCTGATTTCTCACGAGTCATTTGACTCGCGAGTAAGCTATGTAAAATGACAATATGAGGCTGTGCTTTCGTGCGTGTATAGGTAGCAAAATGTCTGCACGCAGCAACGGCGGCTGTTTTTTTTGCGCTTGCGTGAGCGGCGTAAAACGTTAAATGCTATGCTTATCATTCTCTCTCGCGTGAGAGTAGAAATCGTTGACTGCTCGCTCGATTTACAACATTGTTTCGTAAAACAACGACTTTCCTGAGTTTTTTTTTAAACTAGAGATTTTTCAAGAAATATATCATTTTTAACACAAATAACAATTCTTTATGTGATTTACAACAAAAAACATGTCATAACTGTTTTTTTAAATGTAGTAATTTACGAGATATTTGAAGAAAAAGATAAATTTAATTTAATTAAATATGTCCTTTCCTTCTTCTTCACCTTGTCTATAAAATTTATTGTAACTAGGTAAATTAAATTTCCTACAAGTTATCGGAATATCCGATTCGGAATACATCTTATTAATTGGTGGTTTTACCCCGTTGTTGGTGGGTGTATTTTGCAAGTATTGGCTTTTCCATGACCTAGAGCTTCTTTGTTCTCCCACTTGATATGACAGCAAATTGACTGTTATAGGATTTGAAATTTTTAGATAATTTTAAAAACTGCGAATAAATATTCTCATTTTAAACGGTTTCGAATCGTTGCCATAGCTACGACACGACTTCGTCAAACATCGACTGTCTGTCTGCCAAAACTTTTCACCCCCTCCCACAGCGATAAAAAAGTAACATCAGATTTGTCTCATTTTTCCTGTCCATCCATCAACTGTGTACCATGACAGTAGGATTAAAGGACTACTTTAAAAGAGTGGATGCCGCTTTTCTCATTGTCATCACAAGCTGCTTGCTGGTCGAAAAACCATTCAACTTTCCGTTTTGATTAGTTGCGGGGGGAAAAAAAGCTTACGAGGATCGTCCGCTAAAAGTTGTGATAAAAAAAATGAAACTACTCGCATCCGTTTCGCTCCTGTGCCTCGATACCTTTTGTGATTCTTTTGTCTGGAACTGTCGACTTTCAGTTTTGCAACTTTGCCTTTCATGATTTTGCCTTTTGGGGATAAAAGGCAGACGGTAGAATTAACAACGACTTGCTGCGATATGACTATGTACAGATTAAGTTCCGCAGGGAAAACAACCTGTGCTGTAAAATTTATTCGCAACGTTGGCTAACGATAGCTCAATAATTTCTCTCGAGTTATTTCTTATGCAATACCCTTTCCTCAAATTATTAACCCCAGAATAAGCTTACCTGTGTGTTAAAAACGTGATGATTAATCTGCAGCTGCTCGACCAACTGGGCCCAGTTGCTCTCGTCGTACAACACCCGATAGTATCCCGTTTGCTCATGATTCATCTTAACCCACTTGGGTGAGTGATTTAGTGCTAAAACGGCTGAAAAAGAAAGCAAACCCACGATCAGATTACAACGCTCCAAGAGGCTTCCTCAACATTACGTACATCCAGTCGTGTTGAACCATATCGTCTCTGGCAGTTGGTCGCTGTTGCTGGTTACGTAGCTAATCGGAAACGTCCACCGTACTCGCTTTTTATCCTTACCGGTGGCAGAAGTCGGAGCAACCGTCGTCGTTGTCGTAGTCGACAGAGAACCATTTTCATCCTCGTTCGGATCATCGTATATTGCCACGAATTCGGCAGGGGTAAACGGTATTTGGTTGATGTGCAGTTCATCACCCAACCGTGTCACGTTTAAGAGTGGAAACCCGGGCAGGTTCGTCCAGAAGTTCATCATTTCTTTAACATTTTTACTGTTGTTTACTTGCTTCGCACAGATCGACCACAGGTCAGCCGGTTCTGCTGTCTGGTATTTAAAGGTTCTTATGAACTTTCCCAAGCACTGCCGAAAATGAGATTCTCCAATGGCCGACTGTAGCATAGCCAGCATCGATGCGGATTTATCGATGTAGAAGGCTTCATTATCTCCGGTGTCGGTCGTTCCTCCGTGGATACTTTCCCATCCCTGCAAAGCATCAACGTCGAGCGCTCGCGTTGTAGTTTCGATTAGAAATAGTTCGTTCATGGGCCACATCGGGCGTATCGGCGTTAGAATGAATCTACTCAAATGCTTGATGATACCTTCCCATAGCCAAACATGTTTCCATGCTTTCGGCGAGATCAATCCACCAAAGTATTGCTTCACAATTCCCTCGGAAATCTTCACCACCGACATGTGGTACTCCTTGGTGGATACATTTTCCGGGGAGTTCAGGAACGATGTTCTACATACGATCAATCCGAGTGAGCTTGTAAGATCGTCGCTTAGGGTCGGTAATGCTATAAAGTCCAACTTCGACAGAGGATAAGCCACCCCAAGCCACTGTTGTAAATATTCCAGGATGTCTCGAGAAGTATGCAGTACGAAGCTTCCCTTGTCTACGTACGGTTTTGGAGCATAGAATGAATACGCCGGGGCAGTTTTGATTTCCAGCGTGTCGTTCGCACTGGTGTGATTGCCGTCCGCTCCGTTCCCATTTTGATTGGTATGATTTCCCTGAATTACGTTTTCCGCTACGGCTCCTGCGGCTGAGCTCGCGTGTGTCGTTTCATCTGCGCCTGCCGTTTTAGCGGTTGGTTGATTGTTCGTCAGCTTGAACAGGTTCTTCGACAGCAGAACGGCAGTTAGATTGCGGAATGGTTTCTTTTCAGCCTTCGTTAGTTTCGCCGGCGCTTTCGTCGGCTCCAGCAAGGGCCGATGAGTATCTTTGGTCACATTTACGGTTTGATAGATTGGCGACGGATCAAGCATTTGTCGCTTGAAATCGCTTATCACCCACGCGATCGAATCCGGTGGCAGCGGTGGTGTTTCAGCGAAATCGTCACGCAGCTGTGAATAAAAAAGATTTTATTTAGTTCGATCCAAAAGATGTGAAAAATTCAAACTCCACCCACCAATCCGGTTCCCATATAAAATCCAACGTCATCCGTATCCTGTACGATCGAGTTCGATAAACCAATATGAAATCTGTCACGGAACAGTGATATCCTGAAAGAAGCCCTCAAATGCGGTTCGTCAAAGCAGGGAAAAGCTTTTCGAGCACTTCCCGGTTTGAGGACTGTAGCTGCCAGTATCCTGCAATGTACAAGTCAAAAATAGAGCAAACGAATCTTACCATTTTCCTATCAAGCACCCATTAGCTTACTTGTTAACATCCGGTTCCGTTTCGAATTGATCGACAAAAAATCCATCCGGTTCGGAAACCATCTTCGAGTACCACCGAATGCTAAGAGTGTAATTGGCCTTCTTTCTTAGCTTATCTCTCAACTCGATGTACAGCTGCTGTCTAGGGGGATATTCCAGTATCCTCAGTATTTTAAGAGCATACCCTTTCGGTCCTACCAGAGCCTGTAAATGTTTAATATTTGCATCACGTGAATCACACTACTCGAACTACGTTTTTTTTTTGTACCTTCTCTGTTATATTTAAATCTTGTGCATGCAGCACTATGAAGTTGGTTTCTTTCTCAACATAGAACTCCACCGTCACTTGACCTGGTGCGAGAATGAAAAAAAAACGTAAACCTAAACTAATGTATTTTGTGTAAAGAACATGGCTCTAGCAGACCTTTCACATCCAGCGTCGTCAGATTGGGATGGATTGTTAGCATGTACCGGTTCGGTCGCACATTGTTGGGCAGCGTGGGTAGTAGCCACGGGTAGGGCTGCCCATTGGTGGCAATCGGTTGAAACGGTTCCGAGCTGTTGTAGCCCTCCGGTATGTAGCCGGGCGGGATTTTGCCCGCACAGGGGCACACGCTCTGCGGTCCGGCGTATGCTATCACCAGGGCAGTGGCTGGAAATAGATAATTAAAGAGGCCAACCGAAATAAGATTTCCGTTTCACTAAATCGGAGCTAAAGCTTACCTAGCAACGTTCCCAAGACAATCGCTGTCACGCATAGTGCACGCTTCTGTGAGCACACGGCAACTCCTTCCCTCGCCGGACGACCGCTGGTACTGTCACCTCCTGTTTTAAAGGTAAGCTAGATTAGCTAATATTTTCATAGATAATTACCTAACGTTGCAACTATGCAATGATGTGTCATACAATACGTATACTTATTAGCCGTTTCAACCCTAATAGTGCTGACTCAAGCGATTTTAATTAATACATAAAAGGCATTTTTAGTTGATGGTGGTTGTACTTTTTGCATCACAAGATGGTTTGTTGAGGACAAGGACAACTAGAGTATTACTCTTTCCTCCATTAGTGGATTACACCGAATGTATTACATCTACAAAGTTGTTGAAAATTTTTGTTCCTATTTGTTGCTGGAGACTATTTACTACGCTGCTACTCTGCTATTAGATAGAAAGAGTTTCCAGGTAAAACTTTAGCACAAGTCAAAGTTTTTGAGAAAAAATGATCGCTGTGATGATTGCTTTGGCATTGTATCCATTTTTTGCAAAGCGACGAAAACAAAAAACCCTTCCTTAACATTCTGGCTGCGAATATTGTATCACTAACTATTTATAAACAGCATTTAAAAAATAGTGATTTTTTCGGATTACAATACTTTAAAAAATCATATCTTGCGAATTCCAGCAGTAACATCGAAATAAAAAAATTCGTGTCGATTTTTTTTCAAAACAAAGAACGTAAAAAAAATATTTCGAAGAGAAATAAAAATTTGACTGTAAATTTCCCGTGGAATGACTCATATATAAAAATGAGCGTGAGCATGTTTGTATGTTTGTATGTTCCACCATAACTTCAGAACGCCTTGACCGATCTCCACCTAACTTGGCACACATGTTCCTTGATATAGGAGAATCAGCACTGTGAGGTTGATAAGGGTCCGTAACCGGGGGGAGGTCCATAACTCCGAAATGCCTGGACGGTACTACACCAAACTTGGCATACATGTTCCTGGACATAAGGGAATTAGCACTGAAGGGTTGACAAGAATAGGAAGGGGGGGTGGGGGTACATAACAAAGGGGGAAGCCATAACTGCGAAACACCAGGACGGTTCTTCACCAAATTGGGCACATATGTTCCTTGCTATAAGGGAATCAGAGCTCAGGGGGTTGACAAAAGAGGAGGGCTCTTAACAGGAAGGGGATCATAACAGGGGGAGGGGGTTCATAACAGGGGGAAGGCCATAACTCCGAAATGCCTGCACAATTCTTCATCAAACTTGGACCAAATTTTCCTTGACATTAGCGAACTTCCCAGTGCTGGAAGTTGACAAAAGGGGGGAATGCCTAACAAAGGGGGAAGAGATCTAAATAACTAAAAGGGCTTGCGTTTCTCTTGCATTTAAATCGATTGTAGTTGTGCAACTGACTTTGAGAAAAGAGGGGGATTCCACCGAGGAGGAATATATGGTACATAAACCTTTGTTTCGTTTCCATTATAGTGATTTTCATTGAGCAAGCCGATGCATAATTAGCTACGTGACAGAAGGGGGACCTGACTGGGAAGGAACCGACATGTAGGGTGACGATAAACGTGAGTATGAATGTATGTTCCGTCATAGCCCCGGAGCTTCATCATACGTCGTTTGTCAAGCACATGTTTTTTGATAAAAAGAATCAGCACCGGGGGGTTAACAAAAGAGGGAGACGGTCTCTTTCAAGGGGGGGGAAAGGTTCAAACGGATAAAGGATAAAGGAGGTGCGTTTCTCTTGCATTTGGAACGATAGCAGTTGTAAAAGTTGTTTTATTTCTGAAAGGGGGAATCAGGTGGCCATTAAAATGGGGGAGGTTCAGAAAAGTAAAAAAGGCTTTGTGCCGATTTATAGGGATTACCGAGAAGAAGACAGATTTACAAGTGGTTGGGGGACAACGTGAGAGGAACTGACAAAGGGAGTAGACATATTCAAATGAAAACAAGGGTTTTGTTTCTTGCATTATGAGAGTTTTCTTTATAAAAACAGATCTACAAGTGACTGAGTGACAAGGGGCCCCGAGTGAGATCGGGCAATCAGCTAGTCTCTTATAAACATACTTTAAGTGTTTCTCCGTAGCCGCAAGGTTATCGAGTCTACTTTGACAAGCGAGTGGTCGTGGGTTCGAATCTTAGTAGAATCAAGCCATTCGATGTCAAGTGACTTTAGCGTGGGTTTAATCTCAGGCCCCTCCATTTACCCTTCCTTCATGCTGAATTCTATATTTACCCTCTGAAGCCTCTTGACAGTGCAAATGTCCCTCCTACAGTTTAAGTGTACTAGTCAGAGGTACGAATGAGTCCTCGCCAGGGACGACTGTAATATGGGATAGTGCTGACAGCGAGGAATAAGTGGGTAAAATAGATCAAGCTTTGAAGAAAGGAGAAACCCCAGTACATACAAGCACGCATAAAATTTAATAAGCATATCGCTCATTCAATAGCAATTATAGCAAAAAGTGCAGTGCAGGCCATACAGCAAACACCCGGGCGTTATCACAATAGATCAACTCTACTGGTCGCAGTGATGAGTCCACACATGAAAAAAAAGTGTTTCTTCGCGAAGACGTAGCAATACTTTGGCGTACCAATAAAAAATTGCATTTATTGTGGTTACTTGTCAAACTTTTGTTACTCCTACCCCAGTTTGGGTAAGAAGGAATGCTACACAACTTCTTAAGTGTTGCTTCACCCTCCCTTACATGAATTTCAGCAGTTTCACCCTTCATGCCTTGTCCCGTTCTGTTTGGATACTATCAACATCTTTGTTTTATTACTTTCATCTACTGTCCCCTCCGTCGAGTTATCTTCATTAGTTATTTTAGTTATTTAGTATGTCCCGTTTTATTTCTTTCTTTCTTTATTTATATGTAAAAATCATCGAACAACACTAAGAGTTCATGATATAAACAATACAATGCTACAATTACAACTGTATCTTTTCCGAGAGAATCATCTTTGAACGCTATTCACCATCTAGTTGAAGTCAAACCAATCGTAGACTTCGTTGAACCGCATTGCTATAAAACGGATAGGCTCGTATAGTCCGTAGTTTACATTCCGTCCTTGCAGGTGCAGGAAATTACTAGTTCCGAGGTATTGTTCGGGAGCATACAAGTTCACTTGGCTCAGTATGGCGGGGCAGTCAATATCTCCTAAGATTATTCTAACCAGGAACATGGCTTGAGCGTTGGCACGTCTTCTTTCAAGTCTCCAAATTAAGTAAACGGCAACGATTCTCCTACGGTGGTAGGTTTCTGGGATCACGGCATGGAAGACGGTGCAATTCATAGCGCAAGATTTTTTCTGTGCTGCTTGGATTCTTGCAATCTAAATTTATTTATTGGCATACTAGATCACAGATCCGGATTCCAAAATAAACCTTTAAAAAAGCAAAGCCTTGGGCTAAAACGTCTTTCTACGACTTAACCCTTCTTTATCGACATAATTCACAGCCGGCTATTAGAGTACAAGACAGTTACGGGTCTAGTGCAACAATCCTACTGACTCTATCTAGCAGCACCGCCAAGCCGAGATTCGAACATACGATGACTAGCTTGTCAGACCAGCATCGTACCTCGAAACCAACTAAGCGGTTTCAAGTGAATAGTACAATGATCGAAAACAGTACGGGTCACGGAATGCCGAAAGTTAGTGCACTATCCAGAATGACACCAGGATCACGAATTTATTTACAAAAAGAGGAAAAAAGCAGTGGTCCAAGGTTACTCCCCTGAGGTACGTACGCCAGATATGTTGCAGAACGAATCGTAGCTATAATATCACTAAGTATCAGTAAGGTGTCGCTGTTATTGATATTTACTTTAAGCCGCCCTGTTAAAAAAATCAGTTAGATTAAACCGACCAATAAGGTAGTTGCGTACGATAGACGAGTTTCAAACAGTATTCTTCCATTCAACTCGATCTTGGGTCACTCATCGCCTATTTCCCAGTCGTCTCAGAAGTTACAAATCACTTTCGGACTTGGTCAAGCCATCTTGAACGTTGAACCGGTGGGATTGTTGAAGAGAACTGTTTTTGTCACATTGTCGTCCGGCATCCTTACGACGTGCCCGGCCAATCCTACCTACCGACTTTCGCCAGATGTACGATGGGAATCTCTCCAAGCAGTGTAAGTAGCTCGTCATTCACACGCCTCCGCCATTCTCGCATTCAGTTTGTACTCCGCCAACTATCGCCCGTAGTACCTTCCACTCGAACACGAACTCATCTACCACTTCTAGTCCGTTGCCGTCAACGGTTACCATCTGCGGGAGGCACGCTTTTGTTTGCTTAGAACTCTTCCTTTCAAATACTTGAAACATGGTCTTCGATGTCAGTATATCCGGAAAATCGATTTCGTGCATTATGTGCCATAGCTCGTCTCGACCGACTGTATTGTATGCTGCTTTGAAATCAACTAAGATGTGATGCGTGGGCACGTTGTATTCTCGACATTTCTGCAAGATTTGTCGTTTAGTAAAAATCTGGTTCGTAGTTGTGCGAGCTCCCATGAAGCTCGCCTGGTAAATTACAATGTAAACTTACAATGAATAACGCAGTTATAATATTCCAATTTCCTATTTTTTGCCTCAATGTGATGGGAAAAATTACTGATATTTACTGATAGTTATCGGTAAGGTACTGGAAACTACTGATAGTTATCAGTAACGATTTTTAATGGTTGTTCCCATCCCTAATCTTCACATTGAGCCTACGGTGTGTTTGGTACGAGTGTAGCCACTTGCAGAACGGAGCGGAAACTCCCAGCTTCTCAAGCCTTGCAAAGAAAATGTGGTGATCCACCTGATCAAATGCTACTTTCAGCTTCAGGTCCGTGTACACTGCATCAATTTGCACTCCTTCATTCATGTTACGCAAGCAGAACGAAACGAAATCAACGTGATTCGTAGAGACTGAACGTTTTGGTAAACTACGCATACATGCGTCGTTCACGATTATTTCGAGCACGTTAGAACTGAAGCACTACGAGACAATCCCTTGACAATTTTGAACACTGCACTAATCATCCTTCTTGGGTACAGGAAACAGCACTGAAACTTTCCATGGGGTAGGGAACTTGCACTGCTGGAATGAATAGTGAAAAAGGTAGACCTCTTCGAGAACAGTAAAATACTTTTTTAGGATGCAAGATGGAATACCGTCAGGTCCGGCTACTAACGAATATTTTAATTTTCCAAAGGCAGTTTTTGCAATTGATACTCAGCAAATTTTCAAGCAACCGATTCGGAAGCTTTACGTGTCACTTGGTTTAAATGAGTTACTTTTCCATTCTTTTATTATAGTTTCTTTTATGACGGTTGCCGTCAAGCAACGAAAAATTTAGTCGGTTTTATTGCTGCTTTCAGTAGAGCGTGACAAAATTATCTGACTCTTAAAAAGGTTATAAAAACCTTCTGAAGAATGGATCACTAGGTCGGAAGGCAGTTTTATAGCGGTCATCAGAAGGTTTTAGTGGAGCTCATAGTTTTATTGGCGGTTTTAAGGAAATTGGTCATGAGAACCAGTAGAGGAACGTAATAAAACATGTATTACTGCTTGGGCTTGGGTGAGGAATTGGACTTTAACTTCAACTTAGATTTAGTTTTAGTCTTAGGCGCCCACAAGATAAACAGTACCATGAGAACCATGAGAACAGTACCGAAATAAGAAACAAAACCCTTTTTTTTTCATTTGAATGTGTCTAAAGGGTGTCCACGGGAAAATTGCAACACACAAAATTAATTCGCATAATTCGAGTTTTAATCCGATTGCCATCAAATTTCCAGGGTATTCTATGAAACAATTAAACTTAGTTTTAGCGTCTGTATTTTAATAAATTTCGCCTCAGTATCCGAAATTCCGAATGCCCGTAATTTGGCCCTAAGCCCCTCTCCTCCAGTAGATATAACACAATCTCAAAATCAGCGTGTTTTTGCATATATGACTTCTTTTCTTCAACTGTTTTACCTACTTTGGAAGGTTTTGGAAGATTCTGCTTCATAATAACCCGGTTTTTCTTGATTGGCCGCAACACCGGTGTATTTGGGTGGTTAAGGTCTTTCGGCACGATATCGGTATTATTTTCCTTATACAATTCCAGCACGTCCTTTGCGTAATGACATGAAGCTAAATCCGGCCAGAAGATCGTAGGAAAGTTGTCAGACTTCAGAAGAGGAAGAAGTCGCTTTTGGAGACACTCTTTCAAATACACCTGTCCATTGGTATATCCGTGGTATCTTTGGTCACGAAAAGTGTAGTCCGCTTTCCACATAAACAAATAGCTTGCCTAATCAAGAATTTCTTGGCACTGACTTCGACATCTTCTGTTTTCAGAGGTTCTCTGGTATATCAAACTTATCCTTTGCAGGGAAATACTAGCTCCCCGGCATCTGGTTGAAGTCCGATTTCACGTAGTTCTCAACGTACATAACGCAGCAGCGTAGTTTTGTCAGCTTTTGATCGTATAACTTACGGACACGACTTCTCGCGACTGTATTCTGTTGAGGCCTGCTGATTCTTGAACGTACGTAATCCAGTTTGAACTTTGACCTTCTGGATGAAACTTTTGCTCAGATTCTGTGATTTTTTCCCACATCTCGAACGGAGGAGTTTGGTTTCCCGTCGAAGGCCCCAACTATGCGGGTGTGATCCCTCACCAGTATACGGACGACTTTTTCTCCCGCATCATGGCTTACGATCGACAGTCAGATGTTCTTCGAACCGTTTTATGACACGAGAAACGGTAGAATTGGAGATTTTAAAATTTTTACCGATGGCACGATGTGATAGATTCTCATTTTCGATGGACTTGTGCAGATTTTTTCATGAACGAGCTGTTCTTTCGACGCTATTTTTCAGATCTTTGCACACCTGATAAAACGACTCACACAGTTTAAACATTGTACTTTGAGCTTTCTTCATGCAAAAATTTCAATTAATTTTACCCAACGATTTAAAAGTTAGAACAATTTGAGTGTGTTGCAATTTTAGCGTTGACACACTTTACTACCTTTGTCAATTCCACACCCCTGCCCTGTTGTCCCCCAGCCACGAGCCAATGAGCTCCACCAGAACTTCCTGATGACCGCTATAAACCTGCCTTCTGGTCAAGCGGCCCACTCTTCAGAAGGTTTTATAACCTCTTTAAGAATCAGGTTATAAGCTGAAGTAGCCATATCACGCTCTGCTGAAAGCAACAATAAAACCGGTGCTTAACAGCCTTCGCCATAATTCAATAAAGGTTTTCGCTTTCCGATCTGGTAAAAAGCTAAATCAGTTTCTCAGCTTTGTCGACTTGAAAATACATCCGAGAGCAGAAAATTAAAGTTTTACTGTCAGATTATCCTGATAGATTTGGTTTATATCCCATAGCATAAATAATAAATTTTAAGCAATCTCCGTTCGTTTGCTGCATATGCGCATTGAATGATAGGTAGAAAGCGCCATTGAAATTTTACAATATTCGAAAACTGTTTGCTTTGAAAAAATTAGTATATTCACTAAGTCAATCTCAATTTCTAGCGAAATCATTTTAAGTGACTTCCTGTGACCGGAAAACTGATTGATAATAACTTTTTTATCTGCAAAACATCTTGTTTTTGGTGAATTTTTGTTTGCGTTTGTTTGTAAAACAAAATAGTAGAATAAGGTAGTATGGCATCGTATAAAAAATGATTTTGGCGTTGAACTTTATTATTCTTCATAATAGTAGTAGTAAATCTGTTTGGTCAGAGTGTTGTCGTTTTAATAGCTCTGTAAAGACTAACAGATTTGGCAAGTTTATAAGATGGTAAGTTTATGAGAGACGTAGTGGAGCCAACTAGTTTTATCTTGGTAATACAAGCAACCACAATAAGATGGCTTCATTAACAATTTTATTATGGTTTTATAGCTAGCTATAAGTATGTTTTGACTCATATTATCTTAGTATTGCGTAATACCATAATAAAACTAGAGGTAATGATTAATACCGCTGCTCATTTGAGCCATCCTTCCCCTCTTGTAAGAGACCGTCCCCTTTTGTCAAACCCCCTGCGCTAATTTTTTTAATGAAAAACATATGATGAAGAACCGTTCAGGTGTTCACGTAGCCAATTATGCATCGGTTTGCTCTCACAAAATCTTTATAACGAAAGAGAAACAAAGGCTTTTTTCCATGTATTCTTCAAAAATAGTTGAAAGCATCATTTATTATGACAGATAGGCTTGAATTATAAATTTCTTTCAATTTACATGTGGAATACCAGTAAAAGATTATACCGGGTGAAAGATTTTCATTTTTACCATCGTTCTCTGTTATTATTATTGTTGAAAGTAGTACAACCGAAATAATGTAAAGAATTCCATTGCTAATCTTTAAGTGCAGATCTCCATATTTAAAAAGTTTTTGTAATACAGTTCTCCATACTAGAAATTTAAGCAACATGACTCAAGTTATATGGTACCGTCTACCGCATTTTTACACAAGATTTCAGTTTCGAATATATTCTTACAATCAGGGATGGAAAAAATCGCTCCTAACGATCAAGATCATACGAGCGATCAGACTCAGATTCATTGACATCATTAATTGCAAGCGACAAATACTTTGTCGCGATCTGTACAGATTATGATAAACCTCATGTCAGATCATGTGAATTGCATAATTGCGTTGAGAAATATAACAGATACTGATGATTGGTTGTGCATCGTATGAATCAGAATACAAACAACATGAGTGACCTTTTTCTCGCAGCTAGGTAAGATGTAACACTGTGATCGACTGCTGAGATTGTTTAGAGAACAAAATCTTCAATCAATGCTAAAGACTTCAATTACGTAGTCGTGTCATATCATGTTTGTCATGATTTGTACGGATCGTGATCTGTGCGTGTGGTGATAACTCACAGATTTGATCAAAATCGTTGTTTTTCCATCCTTGCTAACAATATATCGATACAATCGGTTGAAGAGAAGGGACGGTTGTGTTCTTTTCTTTAGGTTTAGGTGAGGTGACTGTGAGAATAGGGCCTAGGCCCACTTTTACAAAATTGTTTACTTTCAAGACTTCCAGTTCGTCTAGGTTCAATGTTCAAATGATAAAATTTATCGACGAGTAAAGGTGGTTTTACACCTTTACAAAACTGTTTACTTCCAGGATATCAACTTGGTTGAGGTTTTATCGAAATGAATGACTCCTGGTCAGCTAGCTGGGATGACTAAACTTAGTCACTTTTTTCAAGAATCGAAGTAAACAAAATGGCAAATGTATAAGATTGTCTTAAGCGTGCTTACATATGATTGGCTGATTCGTTCATTTTTGACAGTTCTTGATATTTACGGTTGTTCAATAATGGTGGAAAAAATATTACATGGAACTTTTTTCTCATCTACTTATAAATTCTAGAATTCTGCTAGAAGTTCGAAAATAATTTGCGATTATTCTTTGCAATCTTCAAAAATAACTTTTTGATTAGTTGGGATTACTCTACCAAAATTTCCTCAATCGGCTTGCCAACATTCCATCAAGAACAGAACCACGCTAGGCAGCATTTTGATATAAACGCTATAATCCACACTGTCAATTTCGTTTTTGCCTCACCCCTGCGACAGTGGCCTTGCACAACACGTGTATTTTTTCACATGAAGCAATGTAGTGACTGCAAAAGGCACAACATAACCATGTATAGGCAGGCTTCTGATTACTTCGCTTCTGATGGGAAAGCTGGGTAAGACAAACTTGATATGTACCACAAAAAAAACATCAATCACCTGTAAGAAACGCCACATCGTCCGAGTCGGGTTCCGTCATTCCTATCCGTTCGCGTCTCCAAATTTTATTGCCAGGGCCGCCGCTTCCAACAACTGACACTTTGACGGGGCCCCCCGGTCTGTGATTTCCAGCCAATCTGACGAATGGTTATATTCTACCGTGCTATCCCGAGACCACAGCTCTGCTCACCTTATCACGGTGCCAATTCAGATGTGTTATAGGATTATAATACCCACTTCCTTTCGGCAGGAAGTAAGAAAGGACACCGATCAATTCAATTCTCTGGCCACATATAAAACACCCGCACTGGCTAACGTTTTGTTTATGGTCGGCTACCCGTCCTGCTATAGCGCCTTCGTTCGCCAGAACACTCCTCGGTCAATGATGAATTTGGCCCTTGCATGAAATGTTGATAAACACAACGCACGGCCACAGTGGACATGGAAACAACAAACACACATACACCAGGCGTCGCTCACGACACAATACACATGCACACGACGTCGTCACCACCGCACCGTCGTCGTCAATCCACCTCTTTGCCTGGTCTCTCTATTTGATCCTGGCACATGCTCTCACACCACCATTAGCTTTTTTCCTGTCAGCGATGATGCTTTTCCGAGTTTTGCTTTCATGCGTACGGTTCTGATGAACGTCCATTTTAGATTCCCAGTAAATTTAATTTATTATGCTTAAGGGCTTATCAGCTTTATCATTCACTTTATCAAACGCCTGTCGTCTATTGACACACATCACAATCGGCAGGTACGAATCCGTTTCTTGGAATGCTTAGCAGCCTCTGGCGTCACTCTACGACACAGCAGCACTGTGTATCCTTGCATCACTAATTGCATAAAAGCATGCGAAGAAAATGATTATCTTCGAGATAATCTTTGAATTTTCATTAACACTGTCGAATTTTAGCGTGCCTTGCGTCGTCCTTTTTCTACAAAGAACATCAATTCACTTTGGTCGGTCCAGTTTCCCCCAATTGGGCACCTAACTGGGGAGATGGTAAGCCGCTGATATTCTCCAAAATATGTGTTTTATCTGATCCCGAAAAAAATGCCTTCATCCCACCGACCGACTGGCTCCGAAGGATCTTAGAATGCACACACACGCGAACGACAGGGAACCCTATGAAGTAGGAAAATTCAAATTCCAATTCGGCCTAATAAAACCCCGTGCGGAAAGAGTATCGGCGTCTACTGCTTGGTCCGTTCTGCTGCCACAACTCACTTGCGGATTTCGAAAGTCCGAAAAAAGTTAAGACTATGAAAACGGACGGAATTTGCGGAAAAAGTGGATCTGTAAAATTTTTTCGTGTGATTTTCCGAGAAGAAGCACACACACTCACTGCAAGCGCAGTTTTCGTGAGATCCCGGCTCGTTGCCGTTTGACAGCTGTCCGTTGCGCATGATCCGTGTTCCTTACCGTACGTAACCGACCGACCAACCAACCGGTGTGAAGTTTTCCGACGAATTTTTACTGTGCTTGCCATCTGCGTTTCACGAAGCGCGCGGGTGTTGGTGCCCAACCGGAACTCAGACTCCATCCAACCAGCCAGCAGCGGCACGGTTCGCCCATTTTGACGCTTTCGGCGGCTTCTACCAGCCACCCTCCGTGGTTTTAAGAGTCGGGTTGCGGAGGAGGGCCAGCGTCTATGGGGTAGGGTATCCGGTGATGTGAACTCGTTTCAAATGAGTGGGAGGCTTTTGAGAAATGCTTATGCCGGTTGATTCCGTAGAACGGGAAGGAATGGGTTCGATTTTTGCAAAAAAAAGATTAATTTTCTTTAAGGTTATTCGAGGGTCAGACTATTCATTTCAACTGCTGTACATATTTCGTTTCGTTGCTGACTGTTGGGGTCTCGGAAAACGACAGACATCTCGAGAGATCATTATAGTTCACGGATTCTCGTTGAAAAGGTATCATCCGGTAAATCGCCAAAGTTGAGAGTTGAAGAGCCATCAAATGGGGTAAATGCGATAAACACCCACATTTTCCATTAAAATTAATTTTGCTTTTCCTATAGCAACCGAAGGTGAAAATTCTGCTGACAAACGAGAGTGGAGCACGTGAAAGTGACACAATTAAATCCAAAACAAAAACAACGCCAGGCTTCGGTACACTGACTCGATTTGCTTTCTATATATGCTCGAGCATGTGAAAGAGCCTCTTGGGAAATGTGTGTCACCGTCACATTACTTCTCGCCGAGCGCTCTTCCACTTCCAGGATGTGTCTCTTTCAGTTGCCGTGGGTGTATAAAGAACGGAAAATTTAGCCCGGTGCGAAGCGACAGCAGTGCAAATGAACAGAACCAATCTAGAGCGTTGACGGATGTTCATAGCATAGCGATTTTAATTGATAAAAACCCCCTTGAGTAATGCAATTTCGATATTATTTTTTTTCTTTTTCCTCATACCTTTTCATGCAGACGAACAGACGGCCTACAGGCACACCACTAAACTGAAAGCAGGCGAGGGTAGTTTTTCCTTCGCCTGCTGCTGTTTGCTAGCGCTACTGTGGATGGAAAAACACAGTAGGTACATACAGTTTCCCCCTTTTTGATATCGTTTCCATGGCCACAGTCATCGGTGCTGCTAATGTGGTTGCCCGCTGCTATGTTTTATTTATGCAATGTTTGAATGCACGGTGACAATCTAGGCAAAAATGATTTTCGTGTGGCAAAGTATACGTAAATATATTGTTTCGACAAAAATGTATCCTTTAGTTTAGTTTCAATTATGTTTTTGGCGAGTCGGACTTACCGTATTTGTTAATTCCGTTGCGTTTGCTTTCCGACGATTTCTCCATGCCACCCAGCGGCTCCAGTTCCATGCTTTCGGCCATGGCTACCTTGTAATCGTTTCGGCGCTTCATCTTCGGCTTTATCTAGTTTTATCGGAAAAATTGTGCTGTCGCTTACTATGATAGAAAATTGTTGGCCCACTTGTTGATAGTAATGAATGGCTTTTGTGTGTGCTATTTTGCTGAGCGAAATGGACCTCTATTGAATACGTTGAATAGGGTAAAATTTGTGGTTGTGTATATATATAAATTTCCCGATATGATCCTGAAAAGGCGACACACAAATAATGAGCTCTGGCATATCGCCGAATGCAAGGACTACTCACATTTGAGTGTATAACAATAGCTCAAGCAGAGATGTCGATTTGATATGATAGTTACTTTAAAAGACATACAGTAAAGTCGTTATTTACGGTAAGCAGCTATGTTGTACAGTGATAAATATGGTTGATTTTGTTCACTAGCATAGATAAGTAGTTTTCTGCACATCTAAAGAGAAGCTTTTCACAAGAGCACACTTCGGATAACAAACAGTTGTGTCAAGATAGAGCACTAAATGCGTTGTATTCTGTGGTTAATTTTCAGAGGGACCAGATAAAATGTTTCGAAGGCACATCAATTTCCTAGAGATGGGTACATAATAATACAATTTCCAAAAGGGAGTCTAGTCCGCAAAATGATTGTTGATTTTTCACCACACGCACACTTATTTGCTACAGAAGCTGTGATTTTTTTTGTTATATTTTCGATGGCATTTACAATGGCCACCCGCCGAATTCTCTGCGACCTCTACGGTTCAAAGGTTTCGAACCCACTGGCTGGCATAATATTATTCTCGCAATATTCTCGGCGTAATAGCGATACATAGCGACGACACTAGCAAAGACTGAAGACCTGGGCGCCGTTGCTGTACACCCTTCGAAAAGCGTCCACTACGGGAATGAGACACATCAAGATGAACTATTATGAAAATCGTGATAAGCCACGAATCTCGGGTTTGAACACTACAACTTATCGAATTATTTCACAGCACCATTTTCGATCGCTTCAGGTTGCGGATCCATCTTTGCCTTCACACTTTTTTTTCTTTTTTCCAACAGAAATTTAGCACCCGGTCAGTAGGATGTAAGCTTATGAGATTTGCAAATCTATCTGATACACAACATGTGAAGTTCTGCCTCGCACCGAGCAGTCTATGTGCGTCTGTTGTTGGGTGGTTAAAATTCGTCCGGTCGTTCGGTGGTATTGATTTATTCCGGAGGATATCAACAAATGGTGCGCATGCGTTTCGAAGCAGCGCCCTTCTGACTTCCGAGGCAAGGCAAGTTCTACCAGTGTGGTTGGATTCAGGAGAAATTCAACCACAGAGCAGGTTGCAATCCGCTGCAATCGCACAGGCGAGATACTTCAGTCAATGGCCATCAAAACGTCGGAATTCGTTGGCGACAGAATGTGCGCTCGAAAATCATGCTCCAGACGGATTCGGCATTTCAATTCACTGTTTGAATCGTTTTGCAAAATATCTTACGAGTTTGATTGATATTTACATTACAATCGTCAGGTATGCCGCTGAATGAATCAAATTAACCCAATCAGGATACTCTGTCATTGGGCCTGTACATCGCAGCAGGCATTTAATATTGCTACTGTTTGACGTTTGTGCGTTAAAATAAAGTACTAAATCGCTTCCAAGTCAACGAAGTCAACAGTTTTTCCTGTGCCAAACTCGTGTTTTGTCTTGACCTTTGTAATGATGGCAGACATTTAGTTATTTTTTTTATAACGGAAGTTTTTACAATCGATAAAGTAGGGGACGGCAGAGGAAAGTAATGAAATAAAGTATTGTACCTCAGACGAGGCGTGAGGTAAAGAGGAAAGAGCGCAAAATTAAGGAGGGGAGGATCTTCGAAGCAACGCTTAGATCCGCGGATCCCCTAGCTTGGGTAAAGAGGAACGGTACGTATCCCAACTAACATTTTTGTTGTATAGTAGCTTAATCAACCGATGTATTACTAATTAATTACTGAGTACTTACTTACTTTAGCAGACGAGAGCCAGAGTGGCTCTTGCCGTATCAAGAATTCCTCTCCATTGTACTCGGTCCTGGGCTACTCGTCGCCAATTCATTGTGCGTCTCGATACACGCAAGTCGGCTTCAACCTGGTCAAGCCATCTAGCACATTGGGCCCTCTATTCTTGATGCCGTTGGGGTTTTGGAATCCTTACCATGTGGCATCCTTGCGCTGTGGCTTTCTATTTGTACTCTGCCAAAAACAGCTCGCAACACCTTTCGTTGAAATACGGCACGTGCACGTATGCCTTCCGTAATCAAAGTTGCTGTGTCAAACCCGTCGAGGACTACCGGTCTGATTAGCGTTTTGTACATCGTCAGCTTTGTGCGGCGCCGTATGCTCCTAGATCGAAGCGTCTTGCGGGGGGAAAAGTATGCTCGATTTCCAGCTTGAATGCCTCGTTGGATCTCCTTACTCGTATTATTGTCAGCG
This sequence comes from Sabethes cyaneus, assembly GCF_943734655.1. Lineage (NCBI taxonomy): Eukaryota > Metazoa > Arthropoda > Insecta > Diptera > Culicidae > Sabethes > Sabethes cyaneus. The sequence continues at coordinate 12,557,567 of NC_071353.1, forward strand.
GTGACCAGAGATCCCAAATATACGAACTCATCAACCACTTCCAGTTCATCGCCGTCAATAGTCACTGTCCGTGGGAGGCAAACGTTCGCGATAGCAAAAAATACGCTAAAACCCGCCAACCGTATGAAACACGTGCTTTCGAACATTCGAGAAGCATCTCCAAGCTGCCTGCATCTGCTAGCAACGTACATTGAACATTCTAGGCACTTCTTTCCTATGTCAGCAATGTATTTCGTCGAACCTTTCCGAAGTTCCCCGAGATGACCAGAATGTCGCACCGTGTATTATAAATACGGGCGTTTAACAGAATGCAAGAAGAAGAAGCATGTTTGTACCGTTTTGCGTGACCCTTCCACCCTCTCCGGCGTCGCCTCTGGACTCTACTCTTCGCAGTGGTGTGGCACAAATCCATCCAGCTGTTGTTACCGTGACTTTTGTTCCAACGGCGGTAAGAAGGCACCGCTCATCCACCCGCCTTCACATGTTGGCATTGGTGCCAACAGTTACTTTCTCGGGAGCCTCTTCCTACCATATATTTGGTTTTCAACGCATTGATCCTATCTTCCTAGCCCCCCTATCCTCCTAGCCTCCGTTTTTAGTCTGTCGTAGATTGCCTCCGCCGTCCCACGGTTTCTAGTAATGATGTCGAGGTCGTCTGCAAAGGCTAGGAGTTGGCTACTCTCAGCCACGTAGCCAGAAGGGGGGGCCAATTTTGATTTTAACTGTTTTATGTGCATATTTTTTCGTTTAGAACCACAATACATTAAATGTATTATAATATATTATAGTTATAACCAATAAGATATGCATATAATGTATTAGGAGCCAAGATAGGACTCCTGGCCCCCACCTCTGGCTACGTGGCTGGCTACTCTTGCTGAAGATCGGTCCTCTCGTTTCGATGCCCGCTCGCTGGATCACACCTTCAATAGCGATATTGAATAACATACAGGACAGTCCATCCCCTTGCCGTAACCCTATGCGCGATTCGAAAGGGCTTGAGAGTGTCCCCGAAACGCGCACGTAGCACATCACTCGTTCCAGAGTAGCTTTGATCAGCCGCGTCAGTTTGTCCGGAAAACCGTATTCGTGCATTATCTGCCATAGCTGTTCGCGTTCAACGGTATCGTATGCTGCTCTGAAATCCACGAAAATATGATGCGTGGACGCGTTGTACTCTCGACATTTCTGAAGGATTTGTCGGAGAGTAAAAATTTGATCCGTAGTAGCACGGGCCCCCATAAAGCCCGCCTGATACTGCCCTACGAATTCTCTTGCTATTGGGGATAGACGACGCAACAAAATCTGAGAGAGCACCTTGTAGGCGGCGTTGGCCAGTGTAATGTCGCGGTAGTTACAGCAGTATAGCCAGTCCCCCTTTTTGTAGATGGGACAGACTACGCTTTCCATCCACTCCTCCAGTAGTTTCTCTTCTTCCCAAATCCTTGAAATCAGCCAGTGAAGTACCGTTGCTAGCGGTTCTTGGCGATTTTTGTAGAGTTCTACCGGGAGTCGGTCCTTTCCGGCGGCTCTATTATTCTTCAGCAGACCGAATTCTAGTCGGGTCTCTACGAGATCGGGAGTCTGTACGCTGTTGTCGTTTGTAGGTACTCCGAGGTTAACTTCTGACGCGTCTCCTGCTGCTGTATCGCCGTTGAGGTGCTTATTGAAGAACTGCTTCCACCTGTCGACCACCTCGCGCTTGTTAGTGATTAGATCCCCTCTCTCGTCCCTACACATGTCAGGTTCTGGTGTGTGGGCCTTGAGAGTTTGGTTCACCTTCTCGTAACACTTACGCGTGTCATTAGCCCGGAATAGTTGTTCAAGCGCCTCACGATCTATATCCTTCTTCTGGCGCGTTTCCTCCTCAGGATCATGGTCAACTCATTCCTCGCTCGTCAATACTTGGCCAAAACTCTCTCGTGGATATGCTCAGATAGTTTTCCCAAGCTCTTTTTTCCTCTCTATCGCTTCTTGGCATTCCCCGTCAAACCAATCATTTCGTACACTCGAGGTTTCCACACCTAGCACCGCGGTTGCGGCCTCGTTGACGGCCGAGCGTATCCTACTCCATCCGTTTTCGAGGTTCGAAGCACTAGCTCCACATAGGAAAGCAGAGCTGCATCCAGTACGCGCGCGTAGTTTTCGGCAACTGGCGAGTTGTTTAGCTGCCGAATATTTAACCGAGGAGGGCGACTTTGTCGAAAGGTATAAACCGTCGATAGTTTTGAGCGCACATGTACTGCTACTAGATAGCGGTCCGAGTCAATATCCGCACTCCGTAGGGAGCGTACGTTGGTGATGTTCGAGAAAAACCGGCCCTCAATGCGAATATGGTCGATTTGGTTCGAGGTTCGTTGGTCAGGTGATCTCCAGGCGGTCTTGTGGATATGTTTGTGAGGAAAGAAGGTGCTTTTGATTACCAAACCTCGGGAAGCCGCAAAATTGGGCCGATTTGGGCGTTCATATCCCCGATGACGATCTTGATGTCCCGTGGTGAGCAGCTGTCGTACATTGCCTCCAGCTGCGCATAGAACCCTTTCTTCTCGTCGTTGGGTCCTTCGTGTGGACAATGCACGTTTATGATGGTGTAGATGAAAAAACGGCCTTTTATCCTCAACACGCACATCCTCTCATTGATCGCTGGTCGCTCAACCACTCTGGAAAAATCGGGCTTTGCCGCCACGGATCCTCCACACCTTCTCGCCTTTGCGACAGATCTCCTGCAGTGCCGTCACGATGCCAAACTTTTGAGGTTCTCGCTGATCGAGCAGCACCCTTTCGCCACCAACGAAATTTAGCGATCTGCAGTTCCAGGTACCAAGTCTCCATTGCATGTCCTTATTTCGTCGCCTTGGTTCATGCCGAATATTCCGAGAAAATATTTCTTGACTCTTGTTAGTTTTTTACAGGTTTAGATAGGTAGCCTCGTGATAGGGCTGCCTTCTTGCAGTTTCGAGACACATTGTGCCTCCTCGCCTGTTGGTATACGACCTTAGTTTCCACCGGGGTTGGTTACCCGATCTCCGCTAAGGTTGCTCGTATTTCGGCTGGTACCACGTGAAGGTAGGGGTAGGAGTTGCTAGATAAGAGGCTAGGGACCACAATGGGGTCCATTTTAAGCATTATCCAACCATTTACCAACCATTCACATACATCACTCTACTTTACACATACATACACTGATTTTATACCTATAAACTAGACAAAACATGACGATATTTTTTCTTTAACATAGCACGAGATACATTCAAATCAAATACTTCATTACAAAGATTGAACACGCGACATACACTTGTTAATGGTTCATTTTGACCGTAATTTGGTCGAGAACCACGAATAAACAGGAAGTTATTGTGACGTAAATTTCGAGGCCTAGCATTAAAATTTAGACGTTGAAGCAGGTCGGGGCAGTCAATATTCGACCGAATTGGATCAGCTACAAAGGTAGCCTTTTAATACTCGAAATAAAGTGTGAATCATGATTACGTATGACGAGGTGGTCCGCAACCCTACGCTGCTTTTTTGTAAAACTAAAAGAAAATTCTAAGCTTAATTTTACGCAAATTCTACGCATAATTTTGAAAAAATTATGTCACATAAACTTTTTCCTTAGTGTCGTATCCGAAAACAAAACACATCTTTCGTTCACGACAATCGCACACAGAATGGCGTATCTGACTTTTCTAATTCTTTCACACGCTAAAGAATTATATACTCGGTTGCCAGATAATATGTCGGAGCTCATTAGCGTGTCAACACAGTACTAACATTTCAAAGCGTCCTTTTTATTTTATGTTCAAGTTTATAACAAGCACGTTTCACAATTCATCTAGTCTATGTAAGTTATTGATTTGCTCATATTCTACTTTACCAATGCTATTCACTACATTTGCCCTCTGCTATACTCTCTGTAATTTATTCATCAACATCTTAAGTTAAGGAGTATTAGAAAGAAATTCATTATCGTAAATCACAAGTAAGCTATCCGTATCCTGCTAAGCTATGTCCTTCAACATGGTATCTCTGTAAAAAAGTAAACAAACAAATATTGCTTTTTCTTATGCTACTTGAGTTTTGTACTAATTCACCAAATTACCAGTGTTTTCATTTACGCGACCGAATTAAACTCAACTCTATTTTTTTTTTCTTATAAATATAATACTTTCTTTAGTAATTGGATTCATTGGCACCGAACTCATTTTCATCTGTTGATGAACTCACCACTGGATACTGAATTTGTTCTGGCAATGACCACCCGATTGTCTATTTTACATTCTCATATTGGTAAAAAAAATGAAAAAAGATGTGCTTAGTAAGACCAGCACTTGCCCACCACCCATGTTCAATTCCACTTCGTATCTTCTCTCACTAACTAAACCGAGAATGCAAAATAACAATGCTATTTCAAGTTGGAATGTTTCGCTTCAAACACCAGTCAGCCAAATTCCTTTTGGCTCCTATCACAGCTATGTTCAGTAAAACAAGTGTTAAATATAATCATCCAATTATGTAGGACACTGTAGTGTGTCCTCACATCATCGATTTCCAGAACTCCTCTAAAGCACTGAGTCTCGCTGGCAGTTGCGTATTATAATTACCGCTCATCAGAACGTATGAAACGTTGTGCCAGCCTGCACTCTTGGGCATCTCCATCTCCAGCTCATTCACTCTGGTGAACAGAACACCCTCGTCTGAGCCACTGACGAACTGGCATGACATATAGAAGAAAATCCTTTAAAAGGACCCCTAAAGTGAGAAAATTTTTAATTTTTTAGTTAAATTTAAGCTTTCCAAAAATGTATAAAAAACTTAAAATTGCTTAAAATTAAAAAAGAAGAAAAACTTATCCAATTTAATTCTACTATGTGTATTTTATTCACGACAGCTACGTATTTCGCCTACGACTTGCAGGCTTCCTCAGTGTCTGTTTTCGAACAGTTTTTTTCTTTTTTAATTCTATTAAGACGCTCCAAAAACTTCAGTTAAAATTGCTTGGAAAATTATTGAGTTATTCATAATAGTATGTGTACACCTAGCCAAAAAACGTTTTTTTTTTTAAATAACTTGAAATTTTGGGGGTGTTAGGAAGATTTCAAATGTGCTTTTATGATGTACTAGGTATGACTATCAGCAGGTATCAGCATTTGTGGCTCGAGCAGCACGTTCTTCACAATCGTGTATGATGACTAACAAAATACACTAGGTCATTTGAGAAGTATTTTTTCCGTGTAACACCGTATAATCGCTTATGCGTATCCGCTCTTGATGATGGTTTGGAAAACACACAATTATGATCACGTTTACTTATTCTAGCAACTAAACAGCTGTGACTATGATGTCACAGAACAATTCTACTTCTTTTCATCACGAAAGAACACAAAAATTCCCGTTTGATATGAAAATATAAATCAATTTTCATTCACTAGCAATCTGCAGCATTTTGCTTTTAATTTCAACCCCTCCTTTCCCAAAAATTTTCATTACTTTACCCTACCGTCCCTCCATCAATTGTAAAACCATCGTTTTAAAAACAAATAATAGTATTAATGCCTGATGGCATTTCAAGGTCAAAGACTAAAACACTAGTTTGGCCAAGCATTTAATTTGTTTATTTGTATCTTCCTTCATTCAAGAGTAGTTCTGGTATAGGGGTTAAAACAGTTGCATTCTGTGCGATGTGTCATGAGTTCAATCCCGGTTGAAGGAGGAGCAAAATGTGAAAATGTGTGAAAGTTTTTTTCTGTGCTATTTGTGAATGTTCTCGAAAATAATTGTACTATTTTTGACAATTTCGTCGAAATAAAATGTCGATATAGCAGATAAAGGCAATGAAGCTTTTGTTATATTTTGAAAAAATTAAACAAAACATGGTCGAAATATTACAACAAATTTTTATATAATTTTGCTCTAAACATAACAAATTTTGTTATATTTTTGCTACAGCTGCTTAGAAGTTCTGATAGAATTTTTGATATTTTAACTATTTACGAGACCAAGATTATAACACATCATGTTAAAACAACCGTCATAACAGAATATCACGATTTGTTATAATTTTGTTATGTTTATCTGATCGGGTAGCTATTAGTAAATTGCATTGGAATGGCGCCACGAAGAGAATCTCTCATTTGCACATCGGCCCTTTCCCCAAGTTGCGCGAGATTTTTGATCAGATTTTGGATCAGATGTGGGACCAGACTTTGAACCGCATACTGGACCGAACCTAGATTTTGAAGCACATTTTCAATCAGACTTTGGATCAAATTTGGACCAGATTCTCACATGGACCAGATTATAAACTAGATTTTGGACCACTTGTTTGATCAGTTTTCAGTTTAAACCAGCTTTGACAGATTTTGAACCAGATTCTGGATATGGACCATATTTTGGACCTGGACTATATCGTGGACAGCATTTTTATTTATTGGGACAGATTTGGACTAGACTGTGAACCATATTTTATCCAGTGCTTCGCTGCACTCGAGATTGCCTTACTGAGGTTCAGCCCGTTTTTGGCGCCCCTTAGAGTTCAGTCTGGTCAACTTCACGTCACGGTGTTGGTTCTGACCTTCCATTGTTTTTATTCGGCAGACTTTGCAGCTAGTTGTTAGAGTGCAGGACAATTTTCTACGATCCTATTGACTCTAATAGCCTGTCCCAGCCGAGATCCAAATATATGACGAATGGCTTGTTAGACCAGCGCCGTACCTCGCAGCCATTTGGAGAAAAGAGCACACCACAATAGGTTAAACCAAAGTCGAAGTTGTTTTGGTCTTTCTGCAAAACCCATTCCCTAGTCAAAAGCTTAAAATCTGTCAAATTCGGAAAGTCTAAAACAATAACAACGAAACTTACGTTTGTGCTGGTTTTAAGTTTAACGATTTATTCAAATTTATTGATTTCAATCGAAGCAAAATATATAATAATTTGCTATATTTGCTAGTGATTTTTATGGCATATCATGAAGTTTAAGCGTCTGCTCGTTACTACGTTGCATCATAATTTAAATTAGTACTATCATATGTACATAATATTTTGTTCTTTTTTTAGCAATATATATAAATATAATTATGCTTGTATAATATCATTTTTGTTGATCATTTTTCTTTAATCAATTAAGTGGTTTAGCGTCTAAAATCGATTTAAAACCTGATAATGTGTGTTGTGTCTCTTTTCCTTTCACGTTGTTTCACTTTTGCTTGTCTTTGCGTTCGATTTTATTCGATTATTTGTTGTTCTTTTGGTTTTTTTTTAATTTTCTACTTTCTAACGTATAGTTCGATTAACAGTTTATCCGATGGTTCCGAATTACATCACCTTGCATTTCTCCTTAAGACTAGCACTACCCTCGCCTTCCGCTCCACCCTCGGCACCAGCAGCAGCTGCACCTTCTTTCTTATTGGTTCCGTTCGCTTTATCTTTTGGTTTTTCTTTTTCCTTTTCCTTCTCTTTTTGTTGAGACTTTTCCTTCTCCTTAGCCTGCTGTTTTGCTTTTTCTTTCTTTTCCTTCAGCAGTTTCTCCTCTTTGGCTTGTTCCTTCATCATTTTCTTCTTGTTTTTCTTCTTGTTCTTCCCGTCTAGCTGCAGCGACACGTTGCGATTCTTCTCCATATTGAGCAATTCCTACCATGACAAAAACAACAGTTAAGACATACCGTTTCTTTGTTTGAGTAAACAACTAACCTGAAACAGCTCGGTTACGTTGTGGTTTTCCTTGGCCGAGGTCTCCATAAACGAGATTCCCCAGGTGGCAGCTTCCGTTTGGCCTTCGATGTTGGTCACTTCGCGCAGTTCCTCCGGTTCGTCGCACTTGTTGCCCACCAACATTACCGGTATCTGAGAGATTTCTTCTCCCTGACAAAAACGGAAACACAGGTTAATTAGAAAAAAAGCTTCCGCTGGAAGGCAGACGCGTGTTACCTTCAATTCACGTATCAAACTCCAGATGGGCTTCAGCTCCTCCAGGCTCTGCTTCGAGCAAACCGAGTAGACCAGAATGAAGGCGTGCCCCTTGGTGATTGATAGCCGTTGCATGGCCGGAAACTGGTGCGAACCGGTCGTATCGGTGATTTGCAGGGTGCATATGTTCTTGTTGCAACTGATTACCTGTGTGTTAGAAAGGATTTGGAGGTTAACGTGCAGATGCCTTTCAATGAGTTCTCTAATGATAACACATAAAAATTTGATTCCGGGCATTTTTCAAAATTGTCGTAAAAAATTAGTCAAAAGGTTTTAGAATTCCATATAACTTTTACGTGGGCATATTTAATGGATTTATGACAGGGAACATTTAAAAATATCCGAAGTCTCCTATTTTTTCAGAAAACTCCAAGAGAATTTTTCAAATTTTCTCCATTACCGAAACTTGTTACATAGACCAAGTGTCGTAGAACAAGTTTTAATGAAAATAGGTAGGATAGATGCTCCATTAGTTGCGCCACTAAACACAATATAACTTCATTGTTCTTGTTTATTGAGGTATATGCTTAAATTAATGCTTGTGGGATATAAATTTATAAAATTCATGGTATTTGTCACAAGGCAAGACAATTGCTTTTGTTGTACGAGAAGCTTTATAAAGAAAAAATTAATTTTCCGATTCAATTATATTGTACCAACAGTTGCGCTAATGTTTCGTTAATTAAGTTTGGTGTTCCTTTAATTGTGTTATTCCATATACATTGCTAGGTTGCTAAGTGAAAAAACATCGCAGTAAAACCCTATAGCCTATATGTAGCGCTTATAGTTGTACGCTCCAACTGCGCGTATAGTTGCGTTAGATTTTAGGAAATTGGCATTTTAGCAAACTACCAATACTTCTAAGAACCTGTTTTATATAATGAACGTAATTGTTTTATCTAAAATGCTACGGTGACGAAAATATGCATTAATAATTAATAGTAGCGCAACTATTGGTACTACCACAACTATTGGATCAACTATCCTATCAACAAATTTTGTCACCAATCCATAAAAAATATTTGGAAAAACCTTTTTTGACGAGATTTTTCACGGAAAAATCTAAAGAAAAACCAGACAAACTGTGTACGTCTCATGGAAAAACTTAGGACAATCTAGGCCAGCCATTTCTAAGCTTTTAGCGATAAAAATTTAATGAACGGTGTTGTTCCCGAGTCGGGGCTGGCAATCTCGTGTTGCCAACATTATACACACGAGTGATGCATGTTGGAGATTACAACCATCTGGCAACTCTGCCTATTCCTATATTGATACCTTTACACTATGGCGACATCCATTTAGTACGTCACGCAAATTTTGACCAAAATCAAACCCCCCTCCCCCCGTTGTCACATTTTGTCACACATTCGTGACCCACCCTGAGAAAGTACGTCACGTCACGGCAACCCCACCCCCCTTCACAACAAAAAAATTAAATATTCATTCCAACCTTTTTATTTAAAGCTATCAAATGAATTTCAGCAAATAAAAAAAGGAACATTTTCGAATTTATAAGTCATCGATTCACGGATTTGGAAAATGATCTCCAATTGCTGCAATCGGATACGCTTCGGAAGTCGCTGATGTGTCGTCGATTAATGTTTCGCGCATATGCACGCCCTTTACATCCATCCACTCAAATTCGACTGATCTAGTTGAAAGAATCAGGACTTCCTGCTGACGTCTTGCAGCAACACGCCTTGGAAGAACTTTTCTGACGGATTTTATCATTTTGTGTATTCATTCAATCGTGCAATCATTCAACACTACCTTAGATGCGAAATTTAATCCGCAAGTGGCACAAACTCTATCCTTCAGAGATAGCAGAGGGCAGTATAAATTATACCGAAAAACCTTAAAAGCAGCCGTGCAACTTCGGTATGAGTTTTTGTCCATCGATTGAATTCAGCACGAATATCAAGGGAAAACATTGCCATGGGTCTCTGGTAGCATCCCGTAACCCTTCAGGAGTTTGTGCGACTGCTATTTGCGGTTGCAAAAATCTTTTAGGCAGGACGGTACTCAAGCAGTTCTTCAGCGGTGTACTGCATATTCTGTAAAACCTTAATGGAGAGTTCATACTACATAGAATAAATGAGTTTTGTTCACACATATATGTTAAAAAAAAGTGTTCATTCAAAACATTTAACTATTAACTATTTCCATCAGTACGTTAATTTTATAGAAGCCATCAATAGTTGTATCTTAAAATGAAGGCTAAATTATAATTTCCCAAATAAATTTTCCATTTGATTTTTTTTCATGTGACGTCACATAACTTCATACCCCCCCTCCCCCCAGGTCACAAATCGTTACGATTAGGTCAACCCCCCCTCCACCCTATAAGCGTGACGTACTTTATGGATGCCCCCTATTAGGTTTTGCAAGGTGACGTCACGAATGAACCGAAATGAACGCAATAGATCATTACACGGGAGCTCCTACCACACTTTTTTGACAGCACTTGGTGGTTTGTTTACGTGGTGTTAAATTTTAAATTGAGTTTTCTATCTTTGTCCGGCAGATAATGATAGAAATTTATAGTTTTTATTGAAGAGAAAGTGCCTTATATGAATTTTACAGAAATTGATGCAGTAATCCTTCACGAAATTTCAAATCGAAACTGCTGGATGTGACAAAAACATGTAAACAAACCACCAAGTGGTGTCATTTGACGGCAAAATGACGTCATCGCAAAATGATCTATTCACCCATTTGACATCCACTCGTGGTTTGTTTACTATTTGTTAGGCGAACGCGATATGCATAAATTGGAATTAAACGTTTTGAAAGCGTATTATCCAGCAGTGTCACCCTCCAAACTACTCGGAATGGCAGTTTATATGCTTTTCTGACTTGCCGTTAAGGCCTTAAGCAATATTCAGTTTCAACCATGTTAACCCATGTTCCAAGTCCATGTAAACAAACCACTGATAGACGTCAAAGAAGTGAGGTTAAGCTCGCCCGTGCACAACCTTATAATGTGCAACTTGAACTGTCAAATGTATTTCCTCACGTGTGTTAATTAAACGTTTTTTCTCTCGATTATTAAAACCCGTTTTTCCGGTTTTTCTGTGGCCACCCGAACCCCATTTCAGGTTGTGCCGTTAACGCTAGAGATAGCTAAAGTTCGGCTGCTGGATGCTGAAACGAAACAGAGAGATATCGAGTGATGCACCCCGAGCGCAGCAGTGGAACAGCTGCTTTTTCCGGATCAACGCAACAACCGAAAAAGAAGAAAATAAAGTATTTCGGTTGTAAACAAGAAGGACATTGTCCGAGTGTCCGAAGAACGGCAACAGTGACAAAACAAGATCGAAGGCAAATATCACGCAAAAAGGCGGTGTGTGTTTTGTTGGGGTAAACCGAAGTTTTGCGTGCGATAAACATCGAGTGAACTATTTTATTGATGCTGGTTGTTCGGATTAGCTCCTAAACGACAGATATTCGATGATCTTGTGGCCGAGTATTCAGGTACGGTAAAAGTTACATCGCAAGTGTATGGTAACGAAATCTGTTACTTCCGAGGCCGGAGGGGCTTCGGCTAAGTTCACCCCAGGTTCCTGGTCGAACCACTGGGAACCGTGTAGGGGCTGGGCTCTTAAGATCTCTTTTCTCACTGGCTAGCTCAACCTTGAGAACGCGAAGGCTTTCAGGGTCGGCTCCGGGTCTACTTTCGGGATCAGGAGATCAAAACCATAAATTAAACTTTTACAATCTTTTATTAACCTAACTTTTTTCCCACTCTACTCACGATGCTGGGTTTGCTTTGATTGCTGCTACCGATGCTGTAGATCTGCCGACAGTTGCTGCTTGCGATGAACACCTCTGGCTACTGATCTGCTTCCTGCGACTGCAGGTGCGAAGTGTTACCTGCTCTGTAGATCTGCCTAACCCCGGCCCGTCACCGCCTCCCTATGAGCGCGTGTGACCTCAAAGGCGGAGGGAATCTATAATCGGTTCGGACTATCTGCTTCACCCCGGCCCGTCACCGCCTCCTCTGGAGCGCGTGTGACCTCAGAAGCGGGGGTTCGAACGCGGGTGCGTTTTTCCGAAGGATTTTGCCAATCACTCGTTGATCTACCGTCTAGGGGCTGCTAATCCACTTCAAGAACCACGGATCGTATATACAAATATCGTGCTATATAATAAGCACCACTTGCTTTAATAAGTTAAAGATTTTAACTAGTTTTTGTTGAATAGCTGGAGCTAATTAATTTTTGTTCTGACTTAGTGAACCATCTAATGGAAAGTGTCGGTAGCTCCACTGTCGCTGCAGGGAGAAACTCCTCATTCTATTTCCTGCCGTTTTCTAAGCCATTGAACTGACATTTTATTTCGTTTGGTGTTTGTAGAGTTGTGGATTATGTTTTCTATCGTTGCATCGTTGCAAGTGAAAATAAGTCACGGATCGGAAGTCGTCGCATGTGGATCGCGAGCCGGAATGCTTTATCGGCTAGACTTGTTCACTGATTGGAGTAGTAACAGTGAGTCGATGTTAATGTGTGGACGTATACCGAAAAGTCTCGAGCTGTGGCACCGTCGGTTTGGCCACCTCAACGCAAGAGCCCTCGAGAAGCTTGTTCGTGATGTAATGGTAATTGGACTAAAGCCAGACAGATACGGAAAAGATAGTGATATAATATGCGAGTCGTGCGTAAGCGGTAAACAGATGCGGAAGCCGTTTAGCATTCGTAAGGAAGAGCAATCGTCGCGTATTATCGAGCTAATTCACACTGATGTGTCCTGTAACGGCGCGCCGGTTGGACTAGGAGGCGTGAAATATTTCGTCACCTTTATCGACGATTGGAGTCACTTAACGATGGTGTTCCTGATTCAATCAAGTATGAAGCGTTGGTAACGGCTAAGTTTAATTAGATTTCCCGCTTACGATGCGATAACAGCGGTGAGTATAAAAGCAAATATTTTGAAAAATATTGTAAGCAGCAGGGGATACAGGTGGAGGTCAGCGAGCGGATGAACCGTACCTTGGCAGAGAAGGCCCGTTCTATGCTGGACGATTCCGGAATACATAAGCGTTTCTGGGGTCAGGCGGTTCAGATTGCGGCGTACCTGCTGAATCGTAGCCCTTCAAGTGCAGTAGATGAAAATAAAACACCGTCCGAGTTGTGGGAAAACAGTAAGCGAAATGTTGGTAAATTGCGAGCGTTTGGATGTCCCGTGTTCATTCATGCGCTGAACGTGCAGCGAAAGCTGGATGCGAAAGCATCGCAGGAAATTTTCATAGGATACGCTTACAACGGATATCGCATTTGGGATCCGAAACAGCGGAGTGTTCATGCTCGCGATGTGGACTTTTTGGAGTCTGCTGCCCATAAATGGAAGACAGTCACATCTGCAAAAACGTGTAACTTCGAAAAACGTTGGTGAAATCGCGACAATTTTTCTTTAGTATTGAAGCGATTATGAAAGTAAATCATCCAAATCGTCATAAAATCACTGGAATGTACATAACAAAATACTTTTGCCAGCATTTTGTCCACAAGTGACTTAAAATTTGTTCCAAAATTTAGAAAAACTGCCGAAGTTACTGATATGCGTTTATTTGTGCTTGAATAAGCAAGAATAAACGCGTAACAGTCACAGCATGCCTTGATCCTTGCGTTGCCGGTGACTCGACAGTGTTTTCGAGACCACGTGTTTTGATCATTCACGTGCAGTTTATAGTGGGGTCGCATGATGGGGTTTGTTCGACTCAGAAGCTGGTCGCTTTCCTGTGTGTCCGAAACACTCCCAGAACGTGGACGAGTATGACCAATGTGATCCCGGATACTATATGTGACAACAAATGAACTATTTCAAACTAGTTTTGCAATTTCGGTTACCGACTTAGAGATGTCACATGTTGTATTTTAATTTCAGAGACATTTTGAACTTTTTGTACCACTACCAATAGTCTAGATTTGTAAATCCGTGTACTTATAGGTGTCACATGATGGGTTTGTTGTGATTCAAGGTACTTCTATGTTCAAGTTCCATATATTCCGGAACTTGTTCCCACTATAACTTCGGAACCGTACATCCAATCCAAATTCTCTACAATAGTGTTCTTCTAGGGCATAAAATCTTCCGTTTGGTAGTTGTTACAGTCGAATCGTTCCAGGCATTTCCAAAAAACAGATGCTTATTGATATATTTTTACTGCTGTGACTGTTATGTGTTTATTTGTAATATGGGAAACTGATTCCGAATCAGATCAGGCGCAAGCGGAATGTTCCTGCATGGCACAAGGATTTCGACGTGAAGTATGCAGCGTACGCTCTAAATGCTACGAGTTACGTCGAGGACTTGCCGAATTCTTTGGCAGAAGCTCGGAAGCGAAGGATTGTGACAAGTGGGAGGCGGCAGTCAATGAGCAGATTAAGTCGTTAATGAAAAACCAGACTTGGAAATTGACGAAGCTGCCAAATGATCGTTCAGTGGTAACGAGCAAGTGGGTATTCAAGATTAAAAGAGGTATTGAAGAGGAATCAGATCGCTACAAAGCACGCTTGATAGTGAGAGGATTCAGCCAAAAATATGGATTCGATTACAGTGAGACCAACTCTTCGGTTGTTAAATTAGATACGCTGTGTATAGTTTTCGCCCTGGCTTGTTGCGAATAGATGGTTGTCCATCAAATGGACGTGAAGACGGCCTTCTTGAAGGGCCGTTAACAGAGAAAATCTACATGAAACAGCCCGAAGGTTTGGAACGTGGTAACGGGCTAGTGTGCCGTTTACAAAAGTCTCTGTATGGACTGAAGCAGGCTACGTGCGCGTGGAGCGAGTGTTTTCATGGCTTCGTGGTCGATCGTTTGGGGTTCAAGCGAAGTGAGAACGATCAGTGTTTGTACACGCGTAAATCTGCAAGTGGTTCCGTTATGATCGTGCGCTACGTGGATGACGTCATTGTTGTGGGTTCGTTGCTGAATATTGTAACTGCAGTGCAGGGTAGTCTATCAAAAGAGTTTGAGATGACTGATCTGGGAGCAATTAAGTGCTTTCTCGGTATGCGCGTTGATTACGATATGAAAGAAGGCGAAATGCGAATCAGCCAACAACAGTATCTTGAAAATATTCTCCGTCGATTCAGGATGGATGATTGCAAGCCGATGGCGACTACAATAGAAAATCACTAGAAGTTGACGAAAGGAGAAGCAAAAGATCGCACGAAGGAACCGTATCGTGAGTTAGTAGAATGCCTAACGTATGCATCTTTAACTACCAGACCAAATCTTGCTGCAGCTGTGAATTTCTTTAGCCAACATCAAAGCTGTCCACTGACGTTCACTGGGTGCACTTGAAAAGAGTGCTGCGATACATATCGGGAACTCTGAATTATGGTTTGATCTACAAGGGCGACAAAGCGGTTCGAGACATGGAAATATTTCCTGATGCTGAATGGGCGAACGATCCGTGCGACAGGCGAGAGGCGATCGGTTAGTGGATGTATCTTCAAGACTTTCGGGTGTCTAGTGAACTGGATTACACGAAAACAGCAAACTGTGTCGTTGTCGTCGACCGAAGCTGGGAGATTTGGGCATTTGTGTGTAAGTGAGCCAGTGAGCCTTGTAGATGTGAAGTTTCATTTCGTGCGAGATCTGATTCGTTCGGGAAAGATTGAGCTGAGTTACGTGCCCTCGGCTGATCAACATGCAGACATGATGATAAAAGGTTTTCCGGTAGCAGTTTTTCGGCATCATCGAGCGAGCGTTGGTCTCGCAGTTTGCAGCGGTTGAGCAGGGGTGTTGGAGATAACAACCGTCTGCTAACTCTGCCTATTCGTATATCGCACGTTCCTGCTAGGCGACCATGTTTTTGCAGTCAACATCTAACCATTTGCGTAAATGAAACAGCATGACACCGCTATACGTTCTGTTCGTTTCACTCTGCAAAGCCGGTATGCTGACAGATGGGTAGTATTTTCAAATCTTAGCCAGATTTTTGCAAATAAACCACGCCGGCAGTAGATGTTGGCTACGGTCAAACACATTGAGTAGGGATAGGGTTGCCAGTTCCTTGGTATATTGATACCTTTACACTATGTACAACTTGAAAAAATCCGTTTTCCCGTTCCGTTCAATGCAAACCGCCGAAGCCCGTAACCCTGGTTACCGCATAATTTGTAAAACAAACAATCAAAGCAACTGGGGGTGAAAATTTTCATTACTTTCAAGAACTTTCGTTGAGAGAGATTAAGAATTAACCCTTTATAAGGCAGTGGCAACTATATTGCCACCCACGAAAAATATTGTTTTTGTTTCTCTAACAATATCGGTTTAGGTTATTATGCACTCAATAGGTTCTGATAACCTTTGGCAACATTCTCAATGTTTTCAAATCGCCGAATTTGTAAAAATGATAATTTGCGAGTCACTTTTATGAAAACAAATCTTGATTTTTGATTGTCAACAGTAAATTTGGCTTAAATTAGGGTTGCCAAGTCTGAAAATTACAAAAATCGGTTGATCAGTCCAGTTTTCCAGGGGGGGGGGGGTTGTAGTGGCGCAAAAAAATGCGTTGGTTGAAATTTTTACCCAAAATTTCAGTTTGTACACTTTAAGAGCATTTTGAGTAGTTTGAACCAAGTTTTACTAATTTACAGGTAGAATAATTTAAGAGTGCATATTACCGCTAGAAGCAACGTATTATCACTGCAAAACTGGCTATCTTCAATGTTCCACTGCTCAGGATTGCTAATAATATCAGAAAATTTAGCAAATCAGGCAAAAAGTACAAATCCGGCTTTATATTCCGGAAAACCGGCCTTTTTGCCGGATTGACCGACCACCGGCTTTGCAAGTAAAAAACCGGTCGGGCCGGCCAAAAACCGGCCACTTGGCAACCCTAGCTTAAATTCGTAGAAAAACCAATAAATTGGAAACTTTTTGGATGGTAATATTCCATTTACGAAATTTTGTGATAGATTATGTGGATTTATCCAAAAACTTATAATATTCGAATATACGAAAACATGTTTTTTGGGTTTAACGGGCAGCGACAAGCATATTGCCACCAACGTTTTACGGTAGACGGGCAGTGGCAACTATATTGCCACCAACTTTTTCAAGTTTTCCAGCTATTTTTTCAGCAAAAGAAGCTAAATGTTATCAAATACTTCGTATAGTTGTAGAATTAAATGGTTAAACTTGATCAATTTCTTAAAAATGATCCTGCGAGACAGTGGCAAAAATATTTCACCAACGTTTTACGCCAGACAGGTAGCGGCAACTATATTGCCACCAATGTTTTGGTCTGAACGAGCAGTGGCAACTATATTGTCACCATTTTTTTCAAGTTTTTCAGTTATTTTTTCAACAAAAAGTATATTAATGGGTTCTCCCGAATGTGAACATTATGTTTTGATGAAATTTGTGTTAATTCTACACGTAGTTGCCACGGTCTTATAAAGGGTTAAGAGAGCTCTAAAAGAAATTACTAGTTACTGCCTGCGATTGTTCTATATTAAATTACTGGAACATAGAAGATCGTGAATTTGTAAAACAGAAGCCTTGAAGTCGCTGTTCTGAAGAACTATCCTGCGTCCACATTTTTGGCCCTTCTTTCCGAGCTATGGGAAAACTTTGTCCTGCTGCCTACTAGCGCCTACATTTTTGTAGACCTACATTTTACATTATTATTCGAGGAACAGTTTTGTACAAAATTTTGCACGCTGAAGTAAAACGGCCAAAAGTTAAAAAAATTGAAACATTTGTTTTGTTCGCGTGTTTTTAACTTTTAATGCTGAAAATGTCGTTGTTTCGTTACTTTTTGTTCTTACGTTGTTATACCCAAAAAACATTTTTGCTGTATAATTGCTTATTAAACGCTTTATTCCTGAACATTAGCTGTATAACGGTTGAATAATCTACTGTTCACTGTTAGTGCTAGGTAAACGGACTCGTTGACGTAGAACTACGAGTGTAGGTACAATTCGACAATACGTGGTATTTTACAAGTGTTCAACGGTTTGTTTCCCAAATTTATAATTTACTATATTGTTAACAAACACCTTGAAATATCATTTTTATCAATTTTCATGTCATTTGTATCAACTGCTTATTTTCAGAGTTTTTAGATCTACTTATGAAACCACTGCATCCTGCCGTTGTTGAACGGTATTTGTTTATTGGTTTAAGGAACTTTCTCAAAACATATAATAATAGTTATTAGACCTTTTGGTTAAATAAAAATAAAGAATTAATCTGCGTCAACATTTACAACATTGATTCGCATGCGTCGTGTTTTTCGAAAATTGCTGAAACCACCCATAAGGATGATTTCGACTCATTAATAAAACGAGGGGTGGCAACTTGGCAAGTAGTCACTCGATTGACATCACACGGTGTGTGTTGTTTCCATTAATGAGGGAATCCCAGTTGGTGATGCTTTTTTCAATGTTGCTTTACTTTCGCCGTTTGACGGAGACGGATCTGCATTGGCATTTTTGGTTATTTTCATACATTATAGCAATATGTATAGTCAAAAATGCGAAGCAACTAACTGACGCAGCTCTTTGAGAGATCTTTGATTCTTCACTATGAGAATTGCTACGTCAAATCACATGCCTGAATATTCCTCGTTTTCTACCACATTTTCATACATTCTTAGAATTATCGATTTAATCGGTTGAGAAGAAGGGATGGTTGCTCTTTTCTATGATATCATTTTTACGTTCAGGGCATCAATTTGGTTTAGCTTGAATGTTCAAATGATAAAATTGATTGAAGAGAGAGGGTAGCTTTACACTTTCACAACATTGTTGACTTTCAGAACATCAACTTGGTCTATTCGAAACGTATTGCTCCTCACCTCTTGGACGGAAAAGCTTTGTAGCTTTTTAATTCTAATGTTAAGGTAGTTGAATTCACAAGTGTATAAACTTGCTGTCGTGGGCCTGGGAAGCAAAATCATGCTTACATGTGGTTGGTTGACTCGTTAACTCTTAACAATGATTGATATTTATGCTTATTTAAATAGTGATTTTACCAATTCTTATTATTTTTGCTATATCATTCAATGCTTAGACAAATTTCTGATTGATTGATGCAAATATCTTCAAAATCCATTGAAAAATAACTCAGCCATGAGCGTGTAAAACGTAACCACTTTTCGTTACATGTTCATTTCTCGTACTTACAAAATGCACCCTAATATAGAAAACAAAAATGTAGTTCTACGTTAAAAGATTTAAACATGATACAAAAAGTGATACAAAAATGGTACAAGCAATACAAAGAAAATGGTAAAAACATACAAATACAAATAGTGAATTGTTTTCAGATAATTTTTTTCCAAAACTGTTTCACTATGAAAAAATGGTTTTTTAAATCACAAAAAATGACAAAATTCACACTCTCGTTTTGCTGATTAACGTAAAAATCTCGTTAGACATTTAGATTGTCTTCGTGACAGTATCCACTAACTCCAGTCGAAATCGAAAGCAATTCGTTAAAAAGCGGAGCCAACTTAGCTACGTCCATACAGAATGAATAACATTAGAATACATTACGTATGCTAAAACAAACCCTTGAAGCACTGGTTTAAATTTTACCCATCGCTGAAAATAACCGTCCGTCTCCACCGAACGGCGAAAGTAAAGCGACATTGAAAAAAAAGCATCGCCAACTGGGATTCTCTCATTCATGCAAACAGTACACACCGTGTGATGTCAATCGAATGACTACTTGCCACCACCCTTGTTTTATCAATGAAACGGAATCATCCTTTAGCGGAAAGCAGCATTACCTACTAACACAAGCGCAATAACTGCGCTGCGGCAGAAAAGTAGGTTCGTTATAAAGCGCTGTAAGGTGGCGAAATGTGCATATTTATCCACTGCTGTTTATTTTCCACCGAACGCATAACCTTTATCAACCGTCTTGACACGCACTGGTGAACTTTCCGTTTCCCCCACAACACGCACTGGTGCCACAATTGCAATACAAACAACTTCCTGCCCCACCGCACCGTCGCGGTGCACCGTTCGTTGCTGTCATGTTTCGGTATGTAAGTCCTGCTCTCGCAAACCGCTGCGCTCGTCAAAAGGACATGTGTTGAGGTGGACAGTCATTACCATGACACACAGTACCTGCACATATTACGCCTACTAAAGGCTGTTGCCGGGGCTGTAGTACAGTACCTGATGCACTTTGATTGAATGACACACTGTATGAATGCCCTACCACCTACCACCCCCCACCCATTCCCACAACCCGCAGTATATTCCGTACCTGCCTGTAAGTGTCCTCAATAGTCGGTATGTAGCTCTCCCGGAATGTTCCTTTGATAAACCGGAGAACCAGTGAACTTTTCCCGACACCTCCAGCACCGAACACCACCTACGAGAGCAATAGATCAAATAAGACACTTTTCGCAGTCAAATTAGGCGTTTTTCACCGTTTAAAACGGAAAATTACTCACCACTCGGTAGTCGTTGCTCTGCTCTGGCATTTTTATATTTTGTAGAATCTTCTTGTTATTCCTATCATCACCCATTTTTGCCGCAGTTGGTTAATTTCGGTGGGATGAGGGGAAAGAAAGTTTTCCTGCTGGTGGTGGGGCGGAGAGAAAAGAGCGACGCTAGGCAACGGACAACAACGACGGCAATGGCTAGGGCTACTCAGCAAGGCTAACCGTATGTTCGAAGAACAACCCTATAGGCACAACCGAACCCGAGCCCGAATCCAAGCAGCCGCGTTTCGGAATCGTGTTTCGCCGCGGATGCGTTCTGATACGTATGATAGCTGTATGTGTATGTGTATATGTTTAAACGACACTCACGATTAATCGCACTTATGATTTTACTGCTTTCACTTTCCTGTGTAAAGCCCCTAGGGCGATTTCCTTGTTTTATTTTTTCGTTCTCCTGCGGTCAACGAGTGGTTTGCTTTGTTTGACAAAGTTTTTGCATATTTCCCAAAAATCGGTATCTTATTCACTATCAACCGTCGCAACAGTAAAGAATATATCATATGCTCAACATCACTTAACAACAGAACAAAAAAGATTCCGGTGCTTTTGATCCCCCTTCCGTTTATTTCTTGTTATTTTTTTTCTTTTATGCTTTGCTTTTTAAAATTCGATGTTTGTTTAAGGACGAATGTGTATAGTGGAGCCACGTTCCGCTAGTTGTTTCTTCGATTCGTTGGGGCACCCTCTAATGTCCGTTTTTAACTTTCACCGCACACTTTCGCGGGGATTGCCCCTTCTATCGATCACGGAAACACTGCTGAGGCTTTTGCATACGCTTAACTCTGGGTCAGTTCGAAGATCGTGTCTCGCTGCATAGTTATGCTCGTTTATTCGTGTATTTTCGAAATTCATTTACTGCTTCTCCATCGCCCAGGATGATGTTTGTATTATTCGCTGTCGATAATTTCTCTTAACAATCAGGCATCCTTGTTGCTTTTTGTGTGTGAAAATTTTGACTCCCTTTCAGGCGGTGGTTTTTCTTTCAATTAACATTTTTCCGTTGTTTCGCCTCGCAGCTTTTGCAATTACTCTTCGCTGTAAAAGCAACAACGAACAGCTTCCGTAAATTTAATCACTTGCAATTTATTTTCCTCGGTAGAAGACAACTTTTTTGTTTCGATTCTTATTTACACGACACACAAACGGTTGCTTGGTAAACTAAAAAACTTGTTACTCGACAGACACACAATGAATAGTCAACAATTCTCGGTCGCAGCGTTCAGTGGATTTACTTATCCGATTTTTTGATACTTCTTGGCGATTCCTATTTGGTAGAGTAGTAAGAGAAGAAAATTATTGAACATCGAAGATTTTTGCTTCTCCAATGGTGGATGACTTTTTCGCTGATGGCTCTGGCCGAGGCTGAAACTGCGATGATGTATTAGTATACTCTTATCGAAAACGTAAGTACCTTTAGGATATCCCGACAACATCACTCACATTGCCTTGCGTTCTTCTAACCTGCGCGGGTGAGTGATATGGATGTCGTGTGTCGTCGGAAAAGCCACACCGTATGCAACACCATCATGGCACGGCATGGGCAGCCCCAATTCAGTGTAGGTGTGTTAGTGTGTGGGTGGCAAAGAAAAGCTAACTGAAAGCACGCACACGCCCCGGCGCCATCCGACTGGATAGTTCACGGATAAAAAGGAGCGTGCTCCATTCGGGCGAGGGCACACACTATCGCCCACTAATATCGTTTTCACAGGTAGGGAAAGCGTGATTAGAAATATTCGATTTGACCGGTAAATTGTTTTTTAGTAATAAATATCTACTTACAATGAATTCGAATAAAAAGCAAAAATTATCAGTCACAGTAAGCGCCGCCAGGGAAAGCATGTTTTGTTGTTGTTTTGTTTTTTGTTTTGTTTTTGTTTTATTTTCGATTTTCTCCAGCTTTTCCCTTTGTTATGAAAGTTATGCTAGTTGATTAAATTTGTTAACAAGGTAAAGGCTTACGACTGTTAGATTGGTTGTGAACAGGAAGAATCGACAAAACAAAAAGATCCTCCGAAGTAAAAGTTAAATGTTTTGAAAAGACAATAGGTATTTTCTATCAACAGGACGTCATAAAAATGTGTTTTTAGAACCTCTAAAAAATATTTCATTAAATTTTCATTAAAAATTTCATTAAAAGTCATCATAAAGACAAATAAAAGTTTTGCTTTTCAATGATAACTTTTAGCGCGTGTCTCCCAAAATCAGCGAGCTTCTTTCCACAAAAACTATTGGCCGGCAAAGTAGGTTCGTTTTTCTGCTTGAATACGCCGCTAAATCTCCTTGGTTTCCGCGATCACCAGGCATCCCAAAAATACGAACTCATCTAGCACTTCTGGTTCGTCGATTATCGTCTTGTATTCTTGCAACTCGCCCTGCCCTTCGCTTCCGTCCAGCTTTAGCCACCTTTTGAATATTGGGTTCGACATAGAGCTGCGCGAGTTCATGGTTCATGCTCCGCCTCCATACTCCGTTCTCCTGTACGCCGCAGAAGATCGTTCTTAGCACTGGTCTTTGACTAACTCCGAGCACTTGCAGGTCCTTCTCGAGCCCGCAAAGAACAACCAGTCTAAAAAGCGTCTTGTACACGATGCACTTCGTACGGGGACTTAGTCTGTTCGACCGCACCTGCTTATGAAGCCCATAGTAAGCACGACTTCCGCTGATAATACGCCTCCCTAATCGCACGACTGGTGTCATTGTCCGCTGTTACTAGTAAGTCTCCGGTTGAACCACCGCCACAGATGTTTTGCCGATTATATCCATTTTATCGGCAAAGCAGACGAATTGACTGGATTTGTTAAAAATCGTGCCCCGCATGTTGATATCCGCTCGGTTCATGACATCTTGTTGCGCAAGCATGAGACACCATTACCTTGATGAAGCCCTTTGTGTGATTTTTATGAACTCAACAATCCACCGAAATCCGAGCACATGACTGTGTGTTGATTAGCTTCCTGGGAAAGCTATTTTCGTCCATGATTTTCCATTGCTCTTTTCGGACGATGATATCATACGCGGCTTTGAAGTTAACGAACAAATGGTGGATGGGAACTTCGTTCTTGACCGTCCTTCAACGAGATCGGCTTGATAAATTCCCACAAATCTGTTCGCAATTGGCGATAGACGGGGAACTTTGTAGGCGGCAAAAGCCTTCAAAGCCGAACAGCATGATGGCCTCCTTAACTTCGCCTATCGTTTATTCGCCTATTCTCCGTTTATTGTAACTTCGAAATTGCTTTTTCTGCCGCCATCGCTCTCTGCCTGGGCGCCATTCAGCTGTACATCGACAAAGCTGCTTCCATCTTTCGGTCACCTCACGATCGTCCGTCGAAATACTGACTGTCATTCTTATTCCGACACATTTCGGCTCGCGGCACAAAGCTGTCATCCGTTCAGTTTGTGGTAGAACTTTCACATTTCCTGGGAACGATGCAGCCGCTCCAATTCCGCATACGCATCAACTACTCGGAAAATTCGGTTTCGTTGCATCCTTTTCTGTTTGTGTCTTTTCACATTATGTCGTGTGGCACTGCGCATCTTGGCCGCTCGCGCAGCGTTTCCTCGTTTCCTCCTTATCCATCATCCTGCTACACAACAAACATCTTTGGTTTAAGAATAACTTATTCAACTATTGTAAAGCTAACTGCCGTGGAGTAATTGCTTGATAAGCTATTATGCAACAAAACTATTACTTGGGTACATTCATCGTCAAACCAATCGTTCCATTGATGCCGTACCACATGCTCTATGAAGCTGTCCGCTACAATGTTGCAACAGTCCTCGAGAGGAGCGTCATCCAGCTCATTGTTTTCCGGCAGCGCAGCTTCGAATGAAAGCACGAAGCTTTCGGCGACGTCTAGCTACTTCAGCCGCGCGAGATTTAACCGAGGCTGGCGTCAGTCCCGAATGTTGTTCACAATAGAGAGTTTTGGGCGCATTTTAATCATCACTAGGTAGTGGTCCGAGTCAACGTTAGGGCTTCGATAGGATCCGACGTGAATGATGTCTGAGAACTGCCGACAGTCGATCAAAACGTGATCGATCTGTGAATCTGTCTGATTTGGTGACCTCCAGGTGTATACAAGTATACTTGTATAGGAGTCTATGCTGGAAGAAGGTACTACGTACGGCCATCTTCTTGGAGGCGGCAAAGTCGATAAGTCTCATTTCCTCAGTTAGCTCAGTGTGTGTGCGCTGAACTCTCCAATCACCGGTTTGTGTTCCGCCAACTTCAGCATTGAAATCCCTAATAACGATCTTGATATCATGTTTTGGGCAGCGGTCATATTCACGCTCCAACTGCGCGTAAAATTCACCCTTTTCGTCATCGGTACTTCTGAGGTGAGGGCTGTGCCCGTTGATGATGCTTATATTGAAGAATCGGCTCTTGATTCTCAACCAGTACATTCCAGGATTGATTGGCCACCATCCAATCACCCGTTTCCGCATCTCGTCCGTCACTATGAAAGCTATACCAACTCGTCTGTGTTGTCGCAACTCTGGTAGATGGTATGTCCATCTCTGAACGTACGTACCGTTGAGTCCTTCCAACACACCTCCTGCATCTATGCAGGTTGCTTAAAAGTTACTTCGAGAGCCGGACGCTAGTGTACGACACGACAAAGTGACAACGGGTGTTCCACAGCTCTGGAATGCTATGTGCGATGGGATGCTGAGGCTCGAACTACCCACTGGGGTCGAGATCACTGGCTTCGCCGATGATATCGTCCTTACAGTGGTAGGCGAGTTTCTAGAGGAGGTGGAAATGCTGGCATCGGACGCCATAAGCATAATAGAGGGTTGGATGGCGGGCGTCAATCTGCGATTGGCCCACCACAAGACGGAAGCGGTGATGATCAGCAACCGCAAGTCGGCCTTAGAGGCCAAAATAATCGTTGGAGGACAGGTGATTGTCTCCAAACGAAGTGTGAAATACCTGGGTGTTATGGCAGACAACAGGCTGAACTTCACCAGCCATGTGGATTATGGGCCCTATTCTGTAAGTCACGTCGAGTGTCACTTTGCTCGACTAGTCGACTTTTAGTATTATGTAAGTCACACGCGACCTGGTTTTGTCGAGTAACTCGACTGAGTCCACCGCCAAAAAGCTAGTGACTAAACGGTTAGCAAGTGACGCCTGAGCTAGCTTTGTTTTGGGTGTGCATTGAGCCGCTATGCTGCCCGTTCTTCTTGCACTCGACAGTGACTGAATCGAGCCGAGTTGCTCGACGTGACTTACAGAATAGGGCCCTATGCTTGTGGTAAAGCGTCAACGACGGTTACTGCGCTGTTCAATATCATGCCGAAGAGACGCCTGATGGCCAGCGTTGCCACGTCGGTGCTACGGTATAGTGCGAAGGCATGGGCCCCGGCTTTGGACAGTAAGCGCAATCAGGCATGTCTTAACAAGGTGTTCAGGCTCTTGGCATTGCGCGTTCCGTGCGGCTACCGTACCATATCATTGGATGCGATCGGGGTTATTGCAGCCATGATTCCCATATGCATACTTCTAGGTGAGGACATCGAGTGTTATCCAGCTTTTTACGCGCTATAATTATGGCCGCTATAAATTGTGTTCGTAATATGCCAACAATCTTTTTGACAACTCTGCATACATCAAATCTGGCACTTTTCTCTTGCAACACTACCGTGCTCTTTCTTTCGTTTACGTCAAAGAAGGAGAGCAAAAATGTGCGAAAGGTAAACAAAACTATTGCTCTCCTTCTTTTGCGTAAACGAAAGAAAGAGCAACACTGCCGTACATGAGAAGAGTGCCCAGTTTTGATGTATGCAGAGTTGTCAAAAAGATTGTTCGAATATTACGAACACAATTTATAGCGTCCGCCATTATAGCGCGTAAAAAGCTGGATAGGCAGAGGAACGTCAGGTGGACTCATAGGCTGATCCAGAACATCTCGTCCTGGATCGGTAGAAAGTGTAGTTGCCCGCATGGATACTACAATATGGTGAGGTAAACTTTTTTACCCAGTTTCTGTCGGGACATGGATGCTTTAAAAAGTATCTACATACGCGTGGGCGGGTAGGCTCACCCTTTTGCCCCGTTTGCACGGTAGCCGAGGAAACGGCGGAGCATCTGATGTTTCACTGCCCGCGTTTCGTGGCAGCTCGGCGGCGGATGCTTGCGGTCGTTGAAGAAGACACCAACGCCAACAACATCGTGCAGAGAATGTGGGCGGAGCAGCGCGCATGAGGTGCCGTCGATAGAGCGGTAACGGACGTGATAACGGAGTTGTAACGGCTAGAACGTTTGCAACGACAGGGCCTGACATACACACTTAAACGATTCGGTAAAATTTACCGAAATCTAAACAGCTGAACGTTCGGTAAAATTTTTTATTGCACCAAACATTACTAATGATCTGTAAACGTCGATTGGCACCATTGAAATTTTTACCGAACGTTCAGCTGTTTAGATTTCGGTAAAATTTTACCGAATTCGGTGCTTTTTGTTAAGTGTGTAGCTTACCTAGGGTCAGTAACGGGCTGAGTGGGCAGCCCAGGCCCTAGGTGAAAGGTAGTGGCGGAATGAAGTGACAATTGTGTTGTGTGAACCCATTCAAGCAACGGATGACGGAGTGCTTATGCACGTCCTCCCTCCTGAAGTAAAACTTAACGGTAGTTCCGGGAGGGTATCAGGAAATGGGATGGGAAGCAGGAGAGTTTTTAGTAGGTAGGTGCATGTTGGCACCTTGCGAATCCTATTCGGCACCGTAAAGGTGCTGTCTATGAAGATTTTCTCCCTGCAAAAACAATATAAAAACACACCTCCTGCAGCGCTACGACGCCGAACTTGCGGCTCTTCAATACGTCGGAGAGCATTCGAGTGCAGTTCCACGTCCCGAGTTTCCAATCCATAGTCCTTTTTTGTCGTGTGTCTATTCCGACTGTTCTAGTTCGAATTTTTTTATTTTCCATTCGGTGCTTGATATAGTTTTTCGTAGTAGCGGCTTGCGACGTCTGCGACACCAACTCCCTGTCTCGCTGAAAGACCAATGAAGCTCAAAAAAGCCCTCCTTCCCTGTCAGCATACGACCTTGGCTTCTACTTCTACCAGTAACCCGATCTCCACCGAGGTTGCTCGTATCCCGGCTGGTACTACGAGGATATGATAGGGATACGAGTTACTGAATAAGAGATTGTGATCCAGTGTAGGGTCTATTTTATGCCTACCGATGGGCAAGGCTCCGACGGTATGCATTAGTAAGCCGTTTACCAGCCGAATCTATTTACGTTCGTTTTTACTTAGGTCTAGCCTAGAGTGACTATATACAGAGTGGCGACAATGTCAAAATTGGAATGATAATTATCTGTCAGTGTCATTCCAATCGAGCAGACAACCTATCCAACGCGTATGCAGGAAAGAGAAGGAAAAACCTAGCATTGAAAGAGAAGGAAAAATGCATTGCATACATTTGGGATGACTTGGCGCCACTCTGTATATAGTCACTCTAGTCTAGCCTATCCAGCTTTCCACGAGCGATAATGGCGGATATTGAGCACAAGTGGGCGCAATCTTTTGACATTCATTAAAGGAGCGTCGAGTATGCCCTGACGGAGTTACTATGGATACATTCATGATTGTTTCTTGTTCGAGTGTAAAAATGTAAACATTGTTCAATTTTGCAGATCAGCTGAAGTGGAACATAACTAAACGGATTCAAACTTTTATACTGGTTTGCGGCCATAATTTGCTGAAGGCACTGGCTCAGAATACTTTTTCACAATCGTGCGAATTAAATATTCGAAACACTACACATTAACGCAAACATTAACTTCATGTTGGTCGAGCCGTTGTCAACGTCTCGACTTGATAAGAAACTTTCCGTTTCGTATTTGGACATTCTCCCTGAAATTTGTGAAAACTGCAAAGCCACAATCCATATAACTTGTTGTCCGTTCAATTATGTTACTCTTTAGCTGATCTGCAAAATTGAACAATGTTTACATTTTTACATTCGAACAACAAACAATCATGAATGTACCCATTGAGCTTGCTGACGTTTATCGTACGCACACATCGACGCGCGATTTGTTGTTGCTGTTGTTAAATTTTACATTGATTTTACACGTTTGTTTTTGTTTTCCCCCAGTTATACCCCGGTAAAAAAACATACGTTTGAGTGATAAACGATAAGTTTTTGTAGCCTTTTGCACTGGGCTTAGCAAGCTCTATAGTAACTCCGTCAGGGCGAACTCGACGCTGCTCCAATGAATGTCAAAAGATTGTCCCCACTTGTGCCATTCCACGAGCGATATCCGCCATTATCGCTCGTGGAAAGCTGGATAGATTCGCCCTAGTTCCAATCGAAGGGGTTGTTTTTCAAGCGATCGGAAACTCAGCACATTGTGCCGCGGCACTCCAGAGATGTCAAGCGACACACCTCCGGTTTTATTTTACATATGAAATGGGAGCACTGCCAGTTGTCAAAATCATCTCGCACGGTTGCCAGATCTTTCAGATTATAACAAATTTAACAAATCTTGCAGTTCGGCACTTTCGGCACAGCATCGGCACACTTCGACTCGTTTCAAGTCGCCTAACATAAAAACGGTTTTGCCGAGTGACCGACACCTACACTCAGATTGAACATATAGCGTTTTTGTTTTTTAACCTGGGTTAGTTACAACCAAGGGTAAGTCGCTGAGAACATTCCGTTCACCTCTTGCATGGAAATTTTGTTCAGTCTGTGCCTACTGTGCTGCCGAGGTGCTGATCATGTGAAACCTGTCAAATTCGCCTGCGCTCAGATTGACCGTTTGATCCTTTTGACATTAACAAACATTGGCAGGGCTGCCAATTTCTAACATTTCAAAATTTAAATGTCAAAAAAGTGGGCCACAGTGTGCCATAAACTGTGAAATGAATGTACCGCAATTGCAATCAATGAGGTCAGCTGTTCCCTAAATTGAGCCTGCCTCAATGTTCTAAGCGACTTACCCTTGGTTCCAACCCAAGGCACTGAATAAACGAACATTTTCGGTAGAATAAACAAACGTTTTCGGGTTGTCAGTGTATTGCTTATAGCGGGGTTGAAACTGTGAAAAAAAACCAGAACGAACCCGTCGTCTAACAAGTACATCCCCAGAGCCAGCGAAACTAAGTTCAACCTGAGTAAAAAAAACAAACATTTGGACAGCCGATCGATTGGAACTAGGGCGAACGTAGTTTGGACCCAAGCAAAATCTACGCTATTGAGCTTGCTAAGCCCAGTGCAAAAGGCTACAAAAACTTATCGTTTATCACTCAAACGTATGTTTTTTTACCGGGGTATAACTGGGGGAAAACAAAAACAAACGTGTAAAATCAATGTAAAATCTAACAAGAGCAACAACAAATCGCGCGTCGATGTGTGCGTACGATAAACGTCAGCAAGTTCAATAGGGCTTTTGCTACACAGACATCTGTTGGGCACACATTGCATATTTTCCTACCGTGGACCCCCGTTCGTTTGACCATTTTTAATCTGAACACTTTTTAATTTGAACCCCGTTGGTTTGCACGACGTGCAAATTAAAAATGGTTCAAATGTCATTCTCAACATGACATCATTTGCTTATGCAGACAATGCACATAAACACGATTTGTTTATACTGACCTAGCGTGTTTAATCGGTTTTACATTTCGTTTTCCTAACGATTAAGATAGAAATCCGATCGGAAAATGCAATATTCGCACTTGCAACTGCCAACTAAAACAAACCACCAAAACAATAACAAAGAGTAGGGCGGCCAGTTCACACAGGTTTCAGCATATTTCGGGTTACCAGTTGTTCAAATTAAAAAGTAACCCCGTTAGTTTGCATGAGGAATCGTTCAAACGAACGGGGGTCCACTGTATTAGATGCAGCAAAAACGTGCTGGATAGAATTATCATTTTTTCGGAAATTATTCATCATTTTAAAGCAATTAATAGGTAATGTAACCGACAAATGTTACCTGAAATATATGCTGACTGTTGGTAACTTGGGTTTCGGTGAATTCGCGTTAAATCGGTGTTCCAAACATACTGTTTTTCGAAGCGATATAGGGCATAGGCCAAGTTGAAAGTAACGGAATATAAAATTGGTTTTAGCATAATAAATTGCTTTCTTAGCCGAAAGCAACTGCTAGATTTTAATATTTGTTTAGTTTTATCCCGCTAACATAGGTCATAGTTACATTTTTGTTCATTGCTACCGCGTCTTAGCTTATTTGTTGAAAATAATTTTTTTATTTAGTAAACAGATATATTACCTTGCCATATGTATGAAACAATTTGTAATTTCTGTTTTAAATGAAGAAAATAAATCATTTAAAAAATTTTGCTCTTCCCAGCCCGTGTGTTTTATATGGAGCTGTCACTTTTGCCTGCCCAACAGATCACCAATACATATGCACTCTGCAAACACCCTATAACTCAGGTTGAAAAGCAAAAACGCTATATATGAGCCCCTGGTCGTTCGTGCAGATTTGACATTTTGTTTGCTGTTTCGAGTTGTTCAGGGGTGCCAGATGTACAGATTCATTATGTGAAATGTAGATTTTGGGATTCTAAAATACACAGCAGATACTTTTATTTCAAAGGATTTGTTATGCTATCAGCTAATGTCTTTTCAGCTTTGCATATAAGTTTTCTCTATAAATATCATAAATATTCATCGAATTTTTCGTATCTTTCAAATACTTTAATCGAAATGGAATGAATACAAATACGACAAATACCTCTTTTTAAGCGTTCGAGCAGTTCGTGATAATTATTTTAGAAATAGATGGCATCTCTGGTGTTGCAGTTGCAATTGCGAACAGGGATACCAGACTTGCAGATTTGTCTGCAAATTTCAGATTTTTGGGACGGTCTTGCAGATCATTAGAAATTTGCAGATATTTGCAGTTTTTCTGACTTTTATTGTTTTGGCGCAGATTTTTGTTCGAAGCTCTTTAAACTTTCACAGACTTCCTAAAAAAGTGTGCAGATTTTCGCAGATTAATTTTAATCCAGAAAATTCGAGTAGCCGGAAAACTGCTCGATTTTTTCGGTTTTCGAGCAGTTGCAGACATTTTTTTTAGAAAATATGGCATCTCTGATTGCGAATGCTTTTTGCTTTGACGGTGGCAGTGGCGGGTACGCGAACGCGACGACGAAACCCCTAAATCAAGTTGTTGAATTCAAGATTCAATCAGAAAGAAATAAATTAATCTTCTTTAGTGATAAGAGAGAAGTGACTGGTTACTATGCCCTGTGTTGTTCCAATGTGTTTTCGCCCAAATGGGACAATGGTTACGTTTCCCACAGACGTTTGGCTTGCGGAAAGGTGGTGTAAAGCGATTCAGCTCGGAACCGGAGAAGACATTCGATTCGAGGAACAGGAACAATCGCTGGTTTGCGAAGAGCACTTTCCAGTGCAAGAATTATTCACCGAGGGAAATTACGAAGAACCGACCAGATTTGTAACAAGGTAAATAAACTGCGAGTTGATCTTAGATCATGTTTTGATTTTTTACTTTCACTCAGAAATGGCACCGTGGAGGAGATCGCCAGCTGTCGGTTTTGCTTGGATTTTTATAGGAAAGAAGACATGTTATCACCAATCAGTGCTTTAGGTGAAAATAGGATTGACGTATTGGCTAGCGAGTTGTTTAATACGTGCCTTCAAGCTAACGATCTATTTCAACTGATTTGTCAAAGTTGTGTCGCTCGGATAGACATTGTGAAATCAATTCAAGCGGCCTTTACTAATTCAGAGCTCACTTACCAGAAGCTGGTTGAGAGTACTCCAGGCCAGGTCTTTCGAATAAAGGAAGAGTTAGATATTTGTGCCGACATGGACGAAGGAATGAGCTATACCGAAGAAGTCGATAGTGAAGGTGATGATATACAAACTGAAACGTACCAAGCAACCCAGGAAATACAAATCGAAAAAGTAGATTCTTTAGAAGATGCTAAAGAAGTATTAAAAAAGAAATGTTATATTTGTCTGGAGATATTTCAGAACTCCAGTGAGCTATTTCAACATCTTACCGAATACCACATTTCCGCTTCGGGTTATCACTGTCAGGAATGTTCGAAAGATATTACATCGCTGGCAGCATATAATAGACATCTTGGCGGGCATGACAAATCGGAACGGCCGATAAAGTGCCGTTTCTGTCCAATGCGATATCCAACGGCCGAATCAGCGAGAGCCCATGTACGTCATAGTCACGGCAAAAATCCAAAAAGGAAGCAAAAAAGATCAACGGTTAAAAGCGTGGTATGTGATCAGTGTGGTAAATTTTTCCATCCCCATGCCATCAAAAGCCACGTTCGTCAAATGCACGAGAAGGTTTCCCATAAATGTCACCTTTGCGAACGCACCTTCACGACTGGAGCTACTTTGGCGCGTCACATGCTTTTGCATAGCAATAGCAAACCGTACGAGTGTGACCAATGTGACAAAAGCTATCGTCGTCCACTTGATCTTCGGCATCATAAGAGCTTAGTGCACGATGGCATTAATCCGCACGTTTGTACTGAATGCAACGAAGAATTCAAAAGCTATATGAATCTCTATAACCACCGACAAGTCGTTCATCTGAAAAAGACTATCAAAAGGTTCAAAACGGAAGGAAGTTACGGCCAGTATAGAGCCTGTCGGCTCTGTAAGGTGCAATTCCGGAGAGACAAGGACCTAATCGCTCACGTGCGGGAACAACACAGCACAGAAGAATATCCAATGTGTGTCTGTTCAGAATGTCCGAGATCCTTCATCGCTCCGTCTCAGCTGTCGATACATAAAAGCATTCACACGGACAAGTATGCATGCCCCGAATGCGGCCAACGGCATATTGACAGAGGCACCCTGCAGTTCCACATGGATCGAAAGCATTCGGACGGTCAGATTTACGAATGCCCCGAATGCGATCAAAGCTTCAACAGCCGGTTTAATCTGTACCGGCACAGCATTCTACATACCAAAGGCAAACGGTTCCAGTGCGATTTTTGTCCGAAGACATTTTTAACGACCAATCAGTTGAAAACCCACAGACGGTAGAGTATTGTTTTTTAAAAAAAACTTAGATCACGAATTACGAAGATTTTTGTTTTGTTTTAGGACGCACACCGGAGAGAAACCATTCCAATGCGGCATATGCAATACCCGGTTCGGAGACGACGGAACGTTTAGCAAGCATAAAAAGCGCTGCCAGGCCTCGGTCATCAAGCAGGAAAAAGCAATTGCGTGTGTGATTGAAAAATGTTGATTCGATATTTTATGTTTCATTTTGAATAAAAGCCTTGAGCCTACCCTACAATATTCTGAATGAGTTCCCATGCAATGTCAGTCTTTCAAATCTCTAAGAAGGCCATGCTTTTTGGCTCGTTTTTCACAAGCATTTTTCGAGAAATGAATTGTTAGTGACTAGAAGGGGAACCTTACTGGATGGTGTGATCTGTTAACGATTTTACAGGTTTGTTTTGATCAATATCTTTTTTATTTTTATTCCCTTTGATAACCTAAATTGATTACTAGTAGTTCGTACCACTTGTTTTTATGATTGTTGTTTTTTTGCCTGCTTCTTGTTATTGCGAAAAAGTGAACAAAACAAAACAAACCACACAAAATTCTCAAACGTGGGACGGAAAGAACGCACTGAGTGCAATGGAAGTTTCATGGAGATTTTTGTCGCAGACACGTTGCTTTCCAGGTGCTGTGCCTTTTGAAAACTCCAGTCGTGAATTGGTGAAATGTATTCAAACTAGCTAAGAATGGACTCATCTTTTAGATATTCCGGTTCCACAACTGTGCTTCCAAGTGATTTGCATTTTTTCTTATGCTTACTAAAAGTTCCGTCGTCTTTGAAACGCTTCGAACATTTATCACATTGATGTGGTTTTTCCCCTGTGTGAGTTCTGGAAAAGAAGTTCACATAAATTTTGATTCTAAATAGTGTACATAATATTCCATCTTTTACCGTATGTGAATCACTAGCTGACACTTTCGCATGAACGATTTCGAGCAGAATTCACACTTGAATAGCAATCCTTTGGTGTGAACGGGAATGTGCAGATTGAGCTGGTGTAAACTTGTAAATGTTTTAGAGCAAACGGTACAGGCGTACACGCGACCATCCGGGTGCTTGAGATCCATGTGGTACTGAAGCTTCTTTCTTTCGGCATGACGAGCACCGCATAGCGTACAGACATGTCTATCCGAGTGGATGAGCTTGTGAGTTGCCAGTCTCGATGGCAGCATAAATGTTTTCGGACAGTGTGGACACGGGAAAGTCGGATATTGTTCATAGGCGTGGACGTTTTGAATGTGCTCCATTAATAGACTGCCTTTAGCAAAGCGTAAATCACACAGTTTGCAGGGTTCATATTGTTGATAGCGCTGTGATGGGGGAGGTTTTTTATCGTGAACTTTCTGTTTGTGGACATAAAGCTGCTGATAGTTTTTAAAGCCTTCGTTGCATTCGGAGCAAACGTGTGGGTTTATTCCCTCGTGTACCATGCTTTTATGTTGCCGGTAATTAAGTAATCGTCGAAACGAGGCCCCGCATTCTTCACAATTGTACGGTTTCGTGTCCGTATGTAGAAGCATGTGCCGTTCGAGACTTACTTTTGCCGTGAAAATTTTATTACAAATATTACACTTTGGTTGACATTCTATTTGGTGAACCTGCTGCATGTGAACTTTAATGTTACGTTTATCGAACACATCTCCACACTTATCACATACCATAAGGCGTGTTTTACTCTGCGGCTGCTTGACGTTATGATTTGCACCGTGTACTTTATTTTCGTGCACCTTGACCTGAAGTTGAGAAACAAACCGTACAGAACAGATACTGCATTTAATTGGCCGTCCTGACTCGTCATGTCGGCTAAGATGACGATTATACGCAGATAGCAATGGAATATCTAGAAAGCATTCCTCACATCGATAGCCCGCTTCGGAAGTGTGCGTTTCGGTTAGATGGACCATCAACTGATTGCAATCTGTTTGGAATGTGTTACAAATATAACAGTATCGTTCCAATTTTTTATTCAGATTTGTTGATCGCTTTGTCTTTTTCTCATTGTTGTTGTTCGCATTTTCTTTTTTAAGAGGCCTACTTCGTTTAAGGCGCGAACTCGAACGACGCATTTTTGGTTTACTTTCTTCGCTGCTATTTTCCTGGTTGTCAACAAGGTCCAATTCTTTAATTTCCATTATTACTTTTTCCTGCGAACTGTCCGCCCGCATCACGCAAGTCTCTATTTTAGTATTATAGTCTTGACTTTTATGTATTAATTCTTGGTAGAACTGCTCCGATTGGGTGAATTTTGTGTAAAGAGATGTTAATATATCTAAATGAGCAGTACATGGTAGACAAATCAATTGAAGAAAGTGATCCTTGCTTATGCCCATATCCATCGATTCAAGAAGAGCCGAAATATTTTTCTCGCCTATACTACCCTCCAAAGAAATCATATCCTTTCTAGGATAGAATGCTAAGCAGACTCTGCAACTGCTGATTTTATTACAGATTTTATAACTAAAAAATACAAAATTGTGAACCTGAATTATGCACAATAAAAATTGTGAATCACTAACCGATTCACAAATACAGACGGTTCCTCGTAGCTATCTATGGCAGAAGCTAGAAAATGAGAACTGCATATTTCCGGTTGGATATCGTTTACAGATTGCACCGGATATCCGCAGCCAATTTCGATCGCTTCAAACCATCTGGCCGCGAGTGTCCGATCGTCGGGAAATGATCTCATTGCTTTACTGGTGCGAAGGCACGTAGGAACAATACACGGCATGACGACTACTATTCGAGATCGATAGAATTGTAATACACTTAGAAAAAATAAATCGAAATTACATCTGATTTATTAAATTACAGATAAAACATTAAAAAGACTAAAAATGTTGTAGTGTAAGTGTTTACTGTATCTTTAGCTATTGGCTAAATCACCCCATCGGCAGGCAACCATGTTTTCGCCGCCAACATCTCGTGTGTGCGAAAATGAGATAGCATGTCAGCACTGCGTTTCACTCAACTGCCAGCAGTCTGATTTGGGCCCGCTGTCAAATTTTGAGCCCCGGACATGCTGTCGCTGACGTTCACTGATGCAGCTCGATATAGAGATGTCGATGGGGTGGGCTAAATTAAGTGACACGACTAACATCTCTTATCTGATGCGGTAGCGCATCCAGAGACTATGTGCACTATTACTTAGGTACGGCAAACGCAGCATGTTTATGTTCGTAACATGCTAAAAAGTATCCAGCTTTCCACGAGCGATAATGGCGGATATTGAGCACAAGTGGGTACAATCTTTTGACATTTATTGGAGAAGCGTCGAGTTTGCCCTGACGGAGTTACTATGGATACATTCATGATTGTTTGTTGTTCAAGTGTAAAAATGTAAACATTGTTTAATTTTGCAGATCAGCTGAAGTGGAACATAACTAAACGGATTCAAACTTTTATAGTGATTTGCGGCCATAATTTGCTGAAGGCACTGGCTCAGAATACTTTTTCGCAATCGTGCGAATTAAACATTCGAAACATTATACATTAACGCAAACATTAACTTCATGTTGGTCGAGCCGTTGTCAAGTTTGCTCTCGAACAGCGTCGCGACTTGATAAGAAACTTTCCGTTGCGTATTTGCACATTCTCCCTGAAATCTGCGAAAACTGCAAAGCCACATTGCATAAAACTTGTCCGTTCGATTATGTTCCTCATTAGCTGCATGATCTGCAAAATTGAACAATGTTTACATTTTTACATTCGAACAACAAACAATCATGAATATATCCATAGTAACTCCGTCAGGGCGTGCTCGATATCCGCCATTATCGCTCGTGGAAAGCTGGATAGGTGTTTAGGCTGTGAACCATTTCGCGAAATTTTTAACTTTTTGGTTAAAGTTTGACAGTACGATAGTTTTTCGAAAATAACCCTGCTCGGGAGCATGGTTAGTTTTAACCTTGGTTTTAACCAAGTTCCAAGAGCCAATGAGACATGCCACAGGTGAGGAAAGAGCTTCGATGTATTTCACTGATTTTTCCTTGAATTTTTTTTCATCAATGTATGGATGTTTATTATATAACAAATATGTTTATTCAACCCGATGTGAAATGAGATGAATTTTACCTATCAAATAGGAGCAAATAAACACCAAAAATTCATCCAATTCCAACCTGGACTAAATAAATAAATCCGCTGTTATAGAAACATATCTTCATCCTGACCTTATATATGCTCTCATTGTGTAAAACAACTATCAATCTATCAAATATGAAATGTTTCGCATTCTGAACTGATTTTAACCACTCGAGGAGAAATAACCATCGAACTGTCAAATTTTAACTAAAAAGTTAAAAATTTCGCGAAATGGTTCACAGCCTTAGTGTCATCATTGTACGGCACAATGTTTATGCTTTTTTTATGCCCGTAGAAGAATAGGGCGAGCCTTTAAGCAGCCTTAAAGTAGTTTGAAAGCTGTGAGCCTAATGAAAGATTCCACTCTACACTTTAAATTAAAGGTGTTAAAGTGACTTTACAAACTTCTACCATCAAGTTTTCTTTCGGCTCACAGCACACATACTGTCAGATCATAGAATTTCGCAATTTTGCTGACAGCAAAAGTTTGTCAGTTATCGACACGCGGGTACCAGTGAGCGACACGCCCTGGCAGGTGTTGTGGGTTCAAATCCGGTTATAATATCTGATTACAGCTTGGTTCGACCCATGCACCTTCCAGCATTGGACAAAAGATAGGAGTCACAACGACAACTTGTTAAGCATAGCTACCTATTACCCCCCCCCCCCCCCCTTCCTTTCCACCCTTCCCCTTCATCCTTCTTCATTACTTTCCCTTACCGTCCCTTCATCAATTGTAGAATCATCGTTTCAAAAAAATCGTCAATTGGGTCCTAAAGCCCTATGTATGTCTGTATCGATCAAGTTAGGGTTAAAAACACATATTTCAATATTAAATTTTATATTTTTGGCCTATTTTCGTCAAAAAACTTTTTTTTGTTTTCTTAAATTTTAAACAAAAATAAATTTTCTAGGCAACCTTATACAGGGCAACCAACTATCAATAGTGCGCTGCGTGGTTGTGGTAAGAGAACACGAGTTATAAAAAGAAACCATAGTTTGCCTCTAAATGTCACGAAAACTGTTTTGTTTACGTCTTGTGTTTATTTCATTTAAATAACAAGCGTCTATCATAAATCCTTTACAAAAATAAAGTTTTGAAAACAATCCAGCTTTTTACGCGCTATAATGGCGGACGCTATAAATTGTGTTCGTAATATGCAAACAATCTTTTTGACAACTCTGCATCCATCAAAACTGAGCACTCTTCTCCTGTACAGCAGTGTTGCTCTTTCTTTCGTTTACGCAAAAGAAGGAGAGCAATAGTTTTGTTTACATTTCGCACATTTTTGCTCTCCTTCTTTGGCGTAAACGAAAGAAAGAGCACGGCAGTGTTGCAAGAGAAGAGTGCCAGATTTGATGTATGCAGAGTTGTCAAAAAGATTGTTCGCATATTACGAACACAATTTATAGCGGCCACCATTATAGCGCGTAAAAAGCTGGATACTATGTAGGATTTCTGGATATAAACTCTAGCATTTTTTCTTTTGGCACCAGCTACTACAACACACTTGCTTATACCTGAGAGAGATTCGCGAAGAGGAAAAATTCTAACGTCAAATGCAGCCAGTACGATCTGTCAAATGCAGCCAGTCGTTATCGTTGTCCCAAAATGGAAAAGTATTGTTAATTCTCATAAGTTTTCTGCCGGTGTTTTTGTGAAAAACACATTCGGAATTGAATTAGTCTTGTTTGTCTCAATTGTAAATTAACATTTTTGCAAAAACTGAAATGCCCGTGTGACAATTAACACCAAAATATGTTATTATAAAATGCACACTTCACACGTCCAATGAGATGTTCACGCACAAGTTTCATTTATTTGCCCGAAAATGAAAGCAAACGTAATAGGAAGAAGAAGAACAGCCAAAGCATAAGAAAAAGAAGACCGTCTCCGCGACTCTCTCTCAGGCTTATACCCGCTTAGGGGCGTCCGGCAGAAATCGAACAAAAATCTGGCAGCGAAAAACTTTCTGTCAGACATTCTACCGGATTTCTGGCCGCCGTCACCCGTGAAAACTAGCGGAAATGACACATCCGATTCGGGCAGAAATTTCGTCTTACGGGGTTTCTGCCGGATTTCTGCCAGAGGTTTCGAATAAAAACCGGTTTTGTACCGATTCAGCTTTCCCTCCTTTTTGGAGGGTAACAGCAGCAGATTGTAGCAGCAAGAAGCGTGCAATAAACAGGTTAACAATTAAATTATACTTGCTTTGTCATGTTGCATGTTGTTGTCGCGAGCAACATTTAGTTTGGCTAGAGATGGTCTTAGCCGGTGGTTTTGCCTGCTTGCCCAAAGTCTTTTTCCGACTAGGTCGTACTCCGAAATTGGATGTGATATTCACTCGTGCTGATCGTGCTGATTCACTTCACTACTGGTATGTGGGAAACTGTTCCCAGGAAAACTTAACTTTATTAAAAAAAGTTACAATAGTCGTCTTAAAGCTACGCGTTGAATAATCGATGGATACTTATGTAAAGCATCCCAGAAAAATTGACTTATATACTATGTCCCTTTAGATACCAGACTTTTCTTCGAATATCCATAATTTTCATTTATTTTCCTTCTGGAGTCTAACGGGCGCTTATTCTAAAACTCTATAATTGTTTGAACACTCCTCATTGCGTCCTAACGATAAAAAGAGAAAGAAATTCTAAATGCGACACATGGGAGTGGCTTAATCTTTCATGCCCTAAATAAATAGTCTAATCAGTACATAATCCATGCGCGAGATGGTTTTTCAGATTCCTTTTCATATTCTGATTTTCCTACTCCCGATCAGATGGATCGTTTTCTGGCATGTTTATTTGATTACATCGTTGGCGCGTCTAGCTAAGCAGCTTGTTTGCTCTACCTCTGGAAGCGATAATGCCTCCAGCTAAGTTATTTATTTTTATCATTCCGCTCTAGCAGCGACATTCCGGGGCCCGTAAATCATCCTAGATTTACTAATTAATTTGTTGTATTTTTGGATATAAATATACTTCGGGTGCAGCCGGCAGATCGGCCTCCCTTGGTGCACTTTCAATATGTAGACTTATTTCATTTGTTTCATTCTTTTGGGCCATTCTTCTCATTGAATCTCGGTGGGACAAGAAGCTCGTTAGTGAATCCCAAAATGATGCTATAAGTTGCCAACCGAGACCGTATATATCATATAATATACGTCCGTGCATAAAAGTATCAATTACAAATTTAATTATCCTACCAATCATGTATATTCCAATAAATGTAGAAGTTATATTCCCCAGCCAAGTTGACCAGGACATCAACTTACTCCAATATTTTTCGATGACGTTTTCAACTATCCTACTTGAAACAAGCGCATCGAAACGAAATCCTTGAACATCGGGTCGCTGACCAACTAGGATTTTGTGTAATACGTTAGACGCTATACGTCTGTCTCCCTGTTCATATATCATATTCCTCATTTTTTCAACACTGTCCGCATCATATACTCCACTTTGCATAAGATTTGGTAGCGGCGTGTAGGACCATGTAGTAAGAATATCCGTTGCAAGCTGTAACGGAGCGGTAGTCTCTCGTATACGACTATCTGTGGTATACCATCTACCACCGATTCGAAATTTGGCAGGGAGTAAAGGTGTGCAATCAATTTGCGTCCCTCTAATTTGCAGAATTCTGGCCACAGGTGATATAAACATTGATTTGTTATTATAATTTACTGGTATCTCTTGATAGCAGTTTTCTTCTGACCTGGGCATTACGTAAACTGGTTTACACTCCAAAATGTGTAAAACTTCACCTGCTACAACGGCCGTATATCCGGACCGCTTAATTATACTAGAAACAAATTCCGTAGGATTTAATCGTGCTAATGTTAATCTTGTTTCCATTAGCGTTTTATCGACTTTACATATTTCAGTCATAACTGTATTGTAAAGTTCAGTCATGCTCTGACCAATATAATTTTCGACGATTGTTATTTTTGAGTTGAAGTATGTAAACAAGTCAAAATTTCTACCTGTTGTAGATCGTCTAATAAAGGGAGAGTTGAAGCCAACTACTTCTACTATTAATATTCGTGGGTGATCAGTTGTAAAACCAACATTACCACAAATTTTCGTTTGCTCCCTAGCACGAATAGAAAACAAATTCGACTTGGAGATTGTGCTGTAGATAACATTCGTCGCTTTACGACCTTCGTGTTTATTTCCTTCTTAATTTTGTTTACTGTACCCTCGTAAATAACTTCGAACTCAGTTTCTTCGCATTGTTTATTAAGGTTTACGTCCCAGGTGATGTATCCGTCTTCTGAGTCTAAACATCGTCCTTGGGAATAAAAGCAATTTATACTGTTTCTCAAATATACAGTATCGCTTTCGAAGTCAACTGTTGCTACATAATCTTGTAACGTTATCTCATACTCGTAAAAAACCAATGCATTCTCCCATGTATATTCGGGTGTCCAATGTCTCCCGCCTACACAACTACTTCCAGAAACGGAACCCACAATGAGTTTCTCACCTCTAACTGTAGAGTTTCGTTTTAGTTCGCGAATCGTATGAGTGTCTGTAAGTGTCACTCTATTAAGTTGATGTGAAAGTCTACATTCTTCTGCAGTAAACTCTTTCACCATGTAAGCATAACCCCTCTCGAATTCAGATGTATGTGAATGCATACCACAATGCTTAATTCGGCGCTTCATTATCACCTTGCATTGGAATACATGTATTTCGCTTTTGACATTACGTTGCAAGACCTGTATTTGCACTTCTTCCGTCGTTAAATTGTTGGAAGGTGGAATACAAGATGCTACATCTAATAATGAATAACTCGTTAAGTTAACTTCAGGATTGCCGCAGTCATAAGCGATTAGCCCGGAACCTTCATAGGAAAACACGGATCCGAATGCCGCGCATATAATGTAAATAAGCATAAGTAAATTACCCCACGTCCAGGGTCTAATTATAGCTTTTCTCTTACGCTTTGGTTCGGGTTTTGAAATTTGAGCTGCAATTCGTTTCACTACGTCAAGGTCAGTGCACCTTCTTTTCCCATATTCGTATGGTTTAAATATTTCGGTTGGCGTTCTTTTTACTACACCAACAAAGTTATGTTTATTGCCTGCACTTGACTTTACAGCATGCGGCTTCCTAGAACTTTGCTCTTCAAAATTTTGCTTTATTGTTTGTTTGAGTTCAACGCCCGAACTTTCTTCTCCTTTTGCGGTACCTCCCTCTTCACTCGGAGGGCTTACATCTAGTACGGCTAACTTAACAACGGGTCCTTTTATAAATTTAGACTCTGATGAAATTACCTTTGTTCCTTCATCAGCAGGGTTTGACGCGGAATCTATATATCTCTTTTCGACATATTCTTTTATCTTGGCATTATACCAATCTCTTAGTGTTGGATCCTTATCCATCTTTCTTTCTTGTATTAGAAGACGTCCCAACGCAGTTTTAAAGCTGTTTGGAAATTTCACGTCTTCATTTTTCCATAACAGGCCAATCTCATAGCCCTGGTTAGTTTTTGTTAAGGTGTTTTCCATTATTTTAATGGCTTGCTCATCCGCTTTCGGAATCAGGTTGCTTTGTGGGACTTTTACCCCAAAGGCTTCTGTTGAGAAGTAATTCGACATCATTTCTCTAATTGACTTCTCTTCTTCAATAACTTCATCTATGGAGAACAAGTTTTTGGTGTTAGTATTAACTTCGCTACCACCAAAAATAGTCCATCCCAATTTTGTTTGTTTGGCAATGGGCTCATTATTTCCCCTCGAGCGTTCTGCTATTGCCTTAAATAAATAAGCATGGGGTAGCCCCAATAGTATGGTGGGTACCGCTTGCTCATATGATCGCATATTTACATCACGAAGGTAAGGATATCGTGATTTTAATTGTTTCATATCTATTGATTGAACAGGTAAATTCAGTTCATCAACTGTTCTCATGTTTTTAATGGTAAAGATTTGTCCATTATCGGCTTGGACCTTAATTTGTATTACCTGACTATTCCGTTCTTCCTGGACTTCTCCGTTGGTCCAGGCAAGCGTTAGCGGAACACATGAACCTGTTGCTTTAACATCATTTGCAACTTGTTCCTTGATCAAACTTACAGACGAACCTGTATCAAAGAAAGCGAATGTTTTATATTCGCAGTCTTCGCCGATTATTGTAATCGGCACTACTTGATAGTAGATAGTCTTGTTATTTTGCACAAGACAATTTACATTTTCAGGT
Source organism: Sabethes cyaneus (assembly GCF_943734655.1). Lineage (NCBI taxonomy): Eukaryota > Metazoa > Arthropoda > Insecta > Diptera > Culicidae > Sabethes > Sabethes cyaneus. Next base: position 12,601,354 of record NC_071353.1, read on the forward strand.
TGTCTTCTTGACGTGTCTGAATTGTTGTTTCTTGTATTAAAGGGCGCGTGCAGCAATGGATGGTGCTTCAATGTGCAACCGTCAACACCACATGTTTTACCAATCTTGCAATCCTGCATTCTATGGTTGCTGTAATTACAACAAGAGAAACAAATTTTCCTTTCCCTTGTGAATTGCCTTCTTTTGTCAAGTGGCATCCTTTTAAAATTTAAGCAATCAGATAAACGATGATCGCCCTTGCAAGCAAAGCATCTGGACTGTTTATTACCGAGGAAATTCACCCGGTCTGGTCTTGTTCTTTCATAGTTATCGCCTCTTTCCGCGATTAACATGTTCGCAAGAGTTTCTTGTGGTTTCAACCACTTATAAAAATTTTCTAATGTTGGAGCCGTATAGGGGTTTTTAGGAGTTGACATGAGTCTCTCCTCATTAAGGTGCATCAACCATTTTTGATGCAATGTTGTTGGTAATTTAAAGGCCAAGTCTTTAATCAGACGTTGGTCATTTAAATATTCCTCTCTATTTAAACTTTTCATAGTTATTACCAGGTTTCCAATCCCTGATATAAAATCGACTACCGTTTTAGGCATTTCTAATCGTGGAGCCTTTAACGAAAGTACTTCTTTTAATAAGCCATTATAGACCATTTCGGAACTGCCGAAATGTTCTTCTAATTTATTCAAAATTATTCCGACGTTGGCGGAATCCAACAGGAGTGCACTGACTAATTTCAATGCATTTCCTTTGAGACTTTTTTGCAGTCTATACAAATTTTCCAAATCGGAAAAATTACCTTTATTCGTGGTTTCGATAAAGGTTTGTTTAAATCTGGGCCAAAGATTATATGCCCCATCAAAATATGGCAAGTCAATCATCGACTGTTTCATCAAGAAATTGTCGGTTGATGAATGCTTTTCGACATTAATTTCTTTTATTTTGTTAATAATTTCGTTAAATGCCTCGACATGCGAGCTGTCGGGAGTTTCTAATCGAGAAATCTTCTTGTCCCTACTCGAGATCTCGTCGTAGAGTCTCTTACATTTAAAACAAATCCACGGCTCCTTTTCGCCGGGAGTATGATCTAATCCCGCGCATGACACGTGGAACCAGCGATCACATTCGTCGCAGGCTACCAACGTGCCGATGCTATCGGGTTTTTCACAAAGACGGCAATTGCCGTTTTTATTATTTACTAAAATTTTGTGCATTTTCACTCACCAGATGTTTTTCTTTGCCTTTGCCTGTGCCTGCTGTGTTTGTTGATTCTAGGGTTCACCGACCGTTCGTCGATGCGGTTGCCACCAGCTGATTGCCGATGCTGCTACGCTGCTGCTTCGGTTCACCGACCTTTTGCCACCGACTGGGTGCCGATGTGTTGGAATCACCGACCGCCTGTCGGTTGGAGTGTCACCGGCCTATTTGAGCGCCGATGTTTCGGATTACACTAGTCGCCTACTAGTGACTCAAGCTAGCCCACTAGACTTGAGCTTTTGGATAGCACCGACCTTCCGTCGGTTGGGTTGCACCGGCCTCCTTGTGTGCCGATGTTTTTTCGGATTGCACTAGCGCCTGCCAGTGACTCAAGCAGCTCACTGAACTTGAGATTTTGGATAGCACCGACGCCTGTCGGTAAATATCACCGGTCTCCTTGCTGACCGACGATTACAATGGCACTAGCGCCTGCTAGTGACTCAAGCAGCTCACTGAACTTGAGATTTTGATTAACACCGACGCCTGTCGGTAAGTATCACCGGTCTCCTTGCTGACCGACGATTACAATGGCACTAGCGCCTGCTAGTGACTCAAGCAGCTCACTGAACTTGAGATTTTAGATAACACCGACGCCTTCTGTCGGTTGGGTTGCACCGGCCTCCTTGTGTGCCGGTGTTTTTTCGGATTACACTAGCGCCTGCTAGTGACTCAAGCAGCTCACTGAACTTGAGATTTTGGATAACACCGACGCCTGTCGGTAAGTATCACCGGTCTCCTTGCTGACCGACGATTACAATGGCACTAGCGCCTGCTAGTGACTCAAGCAGCTCACTGAACTTGAGATTTTGATTAACACCGACGCCTGTCGGTAAGTATCACCGGTCTCCTTGCTGACCGACGATTACAATGGCACTAGCGCCTGCTAGTGACTCAAGCAGCTCACTGAACTTGAGATTTTAGATAACACCGACGCCTTCTGTCGGTTGGGTTGCACCGGCCTCCTTGTGTGCCGGTGTTTTTTCGGATTACACTAGCGCCTGCTAGTGACTCAAGCAGCTCACTGAACTTGAGATTTTGGATAACACCGACGCCTGTCGGTAAGTATCACCGGTCTCCTTGCTGACCGACGATTACAATGGCACTAGCGCCTGCTAGTGACTCAAGCAGCTCACTGAACTTGAGATTTTAGATAGCACCGACGCCTTCCGTCGGTTGGGTTGCACCGGCCTCCTCGTGTGCCGGTGTTTTTTCGGATTACACTAGCGCCTGCTAGTGACTCAAGCAGCTCACTGAACTTGAGATTTTGGATAGCACCGACGCCTGTTGTCGGTAGATATCACCGGCCTCCTTGAGCGCCAATGATAGCGGGTGCTGCCCCAAACTGGTAGAAGTCGTCCCGTCTTTTGCCTGCTTGCTTGCAGCAGGTCTTTTTTAATTACCCTTGTGCGGGCCAACAATTGTCACTTCTACCCTTGTGGTAGAAGTCGACTCAAAACAGTCAGCTTTCTGACTGAAATTGCGAGTATTATTTTCCTCGACTTAGTGCCTGTACGCTTGCGACAGGTCTTTTTTTTTTTTTACTTTCTTACCCTAGCGCGGGTCAAGAATTGTCACTTCCACCGCCAGTGGCAGAAGTCGACACAAAAATTCAACCAAACAGTCTGGTTGGAAGCTTCCTGGTTTTATTCCGTGAGTTCGCCTTCCTTACTATCCTCTATGGATAGCCACCATTAAATGTTGTCGCGAGCTGTGACCATATTTTGCCACGGTCACAATAAAACCCTTTGGTCACTGGGCCAGCTTGTCAATTACCATTATTTATATTGTAAATTTTTTTGTAAATATTGTAAGTAAATGTCTAAATGTAAAATAAATGTCAGTACTCTGTGCTTGCATGTTTGAGAGACGTTTATTTTATGTTTAATAGCTCAAGTTGGTGTCCTCGAATATTATTTATTAAAAATTGTTTTCCATGTTATTTATTTAAATTATTTTCCTTTTTTTTGTTATTTATTTGTTGCATGTTATATTTTTTGGTTAGTTTAGCTTTGCTTGATATTAATTAGGATTCAATTTTATGGTTAGGGATAGATTAAATAAATATTTTGCATGCAACAGTTAATGTTAAAATTATTAATAAGTACTAGTTTGATCGGGACACCAACACAAAAACGATAAAATTGTGATAGCATAAGTACACAACGAGCTGAAGGGAAAACAACGGGAGCACGGGATGCGAAGGAGATGGTTTAGAATGGAAAGCGGACTGATGATGCTTAAAAAGTGCCCGCAACTGCCGGCGCGAGATGACTAGTAAAATTAATAGTAAGCCCGGAGGTGGTCGGTTCCTGTGGTCAAAGGACCGGATAAAAAAAGAGCTCCTTTGTGAAAACGCCGTCTGAGGAATAGTTAACACCCGGAGGTTATTAGTGCGCGGGGTCAAAGGACCAGTGGAATATCGCCAAGTACCGTAAAAGTGATTACAATTAACGCCATCTCGGGACGCTAATCCGTTCGTCAAATTCGGGTTACCGCCAACCGCAGTTTTGGTTGAATGCGCAGTGCCTCCGGGTTAGTTTGGCCGTTTGTCATTAGGCCAGTAACAGTAAATTGTTCGATAGCGAGTAGACAGTGCTACTGATAGATTTGGATCACCCACCGTACCAGCAAATTACCATTCGGCCGTTTGTCATTAGGCCCTGTGAGGAATATAGTGGACACCCTGTCATCGAAGGGGGACGCCGCTGCGTCCTTTTCCGTAAACCATCAAAGTTTGTGCAGCCCCTGGATCACCCTTCGCATCGCCCGTCATCACCAAGTCGACCAACGAACAGCAGCAGCAACCATCCCGGCACGCGGTGTGCCAGGAGGAAGTTTTTGTTTGAAAATGCGCAGGTACCCAAAATACTAACACTTTTGATTTAAAAAAATATATGTATGGTCTGTAATTGTTCAAGCCTTAAAATTCATTCAATATTGCACTTCCTTTGTCTATTTCTAAAGTTTGCTTGTTGTAAGAATTTTGCTCAGTGACCATTGGCGTGGGTTGTAAGTCCGCCATTTTAGAATTTTCAGCAGGAGACCAACCAAGACGACCCAAGCCGGTAAGAAACAAAGGCTATTGTATTAAAGAATTTATTCATTGTGTACAAAAAGAATTGTAACAATTGGCGCCCAACGTAAAAATAAAAAAAAAGTGGCTTAGTTCTTAGACCAGAAATAAGCCCCTTTTTTAGTCGGTCTCCTGGGGAAAATTCATTTCACTAATCGTTAATGAATGTCATCAGTTTTATAATTAAATTTCGAAGATTTGCCCAAAGAAGAAAAAGTGATAAAACGAATCGTTGCGGGTGATGATAAAAAAATCCTATATATCGAGTGCCGAAAGCTACGCGTTCGTATGAGTAGAAACGTCAAACACCGATCGATAAGTTATGCTCATCCATCGTTGCTATCTGCAGCATTGACATAAACGTCAGACACTGTTGTGTTGATCTTTGCTGCGTTGCAAATTGCGATCTACAGAAAAAGCAGGCTTAATTCCGTTTTTCTTTCGCATTGGTGGCAAATTTGGACAAATTGGATGGATTTTTCAGCGTGAGCGTTCGGGAAAATTAGTGGCATTTAGTTTTGAGAGTGTTACATCGACTGTTCGGGATAGTGATTGTGGGGGAAAATTTAGTTTGTACGGTAGTTTTCGGCTGTTCGAACTAATGAATGAGTGTTTGGTGCTTGCTAATTGTGACTGCGAGTGTGGGCGAGAAATAATTTTGCGGTTTTTATATGCCACAGGCGTAGAAAAATAAGAGGGGGTCTCTTAAGAGTGATAGCGCTAGATTTTTTTTGCGAATTTTATTATTTTTTTCATGATGGCCTTTAAGCACTTAACATTTGACCAGGCAAGTGACGTGTTGTTAGGATGGTACTATGCGATGAAGATGGAATGTTTAACCGACGAGGAATTAAACCATATACCAGGGACCGCAGCAGAGGAAGGAATCTTTTCATGACTTTTACTTTGAGGTTCAAAAGCTGTTTCGTACGATGAATGTACAAATTCCTGATTACGAAAAGCTTCAGATATTATTACAGAACATTCGCCCGGATTACAAACGCGCTCTTGCGTTTACCCCGATATTCGATTAAGTCTCGCTTGTGTCTGTGGGACAAAAGTTAGACTCGATAAATTTTTCCTCTTATAACCGTGTTTTCGGAAACGATAGTACCGTCCAGGTAGTTGACGATACGAATTATAAATCAACGAAAACAAAGAACCAGTCACAGTCGCTACAAAGTAGTGCGCAAGTTTCCTTTAACCCCCGTAGTAGAAACCATCTGTCCACTAGCAACACAAAACAATCGTTCTTTTTAATCGTTTGAAAAAAATCAGCAAAGCGCAAACTCTCAGAATAAGCAGAATGCCCCCTCACAAGCTGAGCCCGTAGCAGGAACTTCAGGCTCTCAAAATCGTTTGAAAAGTTTAACTTCGACGACATGCTCAATTCCCATGTTCTCCCAGTAAACAACACATGTTTTAACTGCGACCGAGCCGGACATCATATGACGATGTGCCGTGAGCCACGCGGAATCTTTTATAGCCGAGGTGTGGTCTACACGGCTTCCCGACAAATTATTGTCCATACTGTTTAAAAAAAAAAACGACCTAGACGCGGTCCAAAATCGCGAATCGCCGAATACAGACGCGTAAATAATCACGTACCCGTAGACGCGAAAAGCCCCCTTCGTTCTGGACTAGCGCGAAAATATAGAAAAACACATCCTCTGATTCCACAAAGAAAAAAAAACACGACATAAACACTAAAAAGTGCATCACTTTATTAAAAAAAAAAACTCGTGAACAACACCATTCCTCTGCTTCTCCGTCTGCATAGCTCCATTTTTCGAAAACATGTTGAACCTACAAGAAAAATCGAAAAGAAAATCATTAATTACAAATACTTACCGAAAATTGTCCATATTAGCTGCTTTTCCGTCCAAAAAGTTCCTCAAATTGCTTAAACTTGTTCGCCACGAAGGCGATATGTTCCATGTTGGGATGATCATGATTTTGACAGAACCGTAAACATAAGTAAACAAGCTAAACAAGTCGACGACAGGGTTGTGTTGTGTCAGGCTGTACAAGCAGTCTGTGCACGTACGCAGCCAGTCGACATTACACGCTTAACGTGAATAGTGTCATTCTGTGTGTTTCCCACTTTCTGTTCTCACGAGTTGAGATGTTTTCGGGAAATTCATGACGAGTGAACTAGTTTACCTCGTGCATCATATGGTAGATGCCAATGTTTAGAGTAAGTTTAAGATTAGGGGCCCCTAGCATAAATAGTGTAGTATGAAGTTGCGATTGATGTGAGTGCGTGATTTGAATGAATGCGAAGGAAGAATGAAAGGAATGGTTGAATTGTATGAATGATGTTGATTAAAAGGACTAGAATGAACGTAGAAATTTACAGTAGGGATGGATGAATGAAATGAATGACCGAATAGCACGAATGAGAAGGAAATTGAAATTCGTTTGGTCCAAATTGATATTTGCGACGAGGAAAAGAAAAACAGATAGCCGGTTGTTTGATAAGGCTTCGGTGGAGTAAAATTAATTCGTTATTGGTTCTGTTAGACATTTCTACTCAACATGCGCGGCAATGGCAGAAAAATCTTTTATCTGACGCAACACGGAGATTCGATAATAAACACTGAAAATCTTCCGTAAGGACAATCGGAGAGTTTGATTCATTCTGATTTTGACAGTTTTCGGATGGAGTGTTTGGATGGGCAGGCTCACTGCTTTAAAATCTAGTTCGATCCCATGGAAAGAGATCCTCTGTTTCACATGATCATTCACTGAATAGTTCTGGCATTGGAGGAGAAGTAGTCGCATCCTGCGGATGGCCAGGCTCACTGCTTTAATACCTAATGCAATTCAGTGGATATAGATCCTCTGTCTAATATGAAAAATCATCCATGGAATGGTACAGGTTTTGGAGGAGAAGTAGTCGCATCCCGAAGATGGACAGGCTCACTGCCTCTGTGTCACACAATTCATGAGAAAGAGTTCTTCGGGATTCTATCTCATGAATTGACCTGATACTCAGGGAGCAGTAGTCGCATCTGCCGTTGATGGCCAGGCACACTCCACTAGTGTCATACAATTCGTGAGAAAGAGTTCCTCTGGTTTCTATGACAAATCATCTCACGAATTGAACTGATACTAAGGGAGAAGTTGTCGCATCGTACGGTGACGTTGGTGGTCAGGCACACTCCACTAGTGTCATACAATTCGTGAGAAAGAGTTCCTCTGGTTCCCATGACAAATCATCTCACGAATTGAACTGATACTGAGGGAGAAGTTGTCGCATTAAACGATGATGGATGGTGGACAGGCTCACTCTTCTAGTGTCATACAAAATGCGGGATAGAGATCCTCTGATTAGCATGAAACAATCATCCCACACTTTGCACTGATACTGGAAGAGAAGTAGTCGCATCGGATGTCAGCACTCAAATAGAAAAAAAACCTTCAGTTTTTTTTCAATCCGACTCGGGGAAAATTGTGACCATATTTTGCCACGGTCACAATAAAACCCTTTGGTCACTGGGCCAGCTTGTCAATTACCATTATTTATATTGTAAATTTTTTTGTAAATATTGTAAGTAAATGTCTAAATGTAAAATAAATGTCAGTACTCTGTGCTTGCATGTTTGAGAGACGTTTATTTTATGTTTAATAGCTCAAGTTGGTGTCCTCGAATATTATTTATTAAAAATTGTTTTCCATGTTATTTATTTAAATTATTTTCCTTTTTTTTGTTATTTATTTGTTGCATGTTATATTTTTTGGTTAGTTTAGCTTTGCTTGATATTAATTAGGATTCAATTTTATGGTTAGGGATAGATTAAATAAATATTTTGCATGCAACAGTTAATGTTAAAATTATTAATAAGTACTAGTTTGATCGGGACACCAACACAAAAACGATAAAATTGTGATAGCATAAGTACACAACGAGCTGAAGGGAAAACAACGGGAGCACGGGATGCGAAGGAGATGGTTTAGAATGGAAAGCGGACTGATGATGCTTAAAAAGTGCCCGCAACTGCCGGCGCGAGATGACTAGTAAAATTAATAGTAAGCCCGGAGGTGGTCGGTTCCTGTGGTCAAAGGACCGGATAAAAAAAGAGCTCCTTTGTGAAAACGCCGTCTGAGGAATAGTTAACACCCGGAGGTTATTAGTGCGCGGGGTCAAAGGACCAGTGGAATATCGCCAAGTACCGTAAAAGTGATTACAATTAACGCCATCTCGGGACGCTAATCCGTTCGTCAAATTCGGGTTACCGCCAACCGCAGTTTTGGTTGAATGCGCAGTGCCTCCGGGTTAGTTTGGCCGTTTGTCATTAGGCCAGTAACAGTAAATTGTTCGATAGCGAGTAGACAGTGCTACTGATAGATTTGGATCACCCACCGTACCAGCAAATTACCATTCGGCCGTTTGTCATTAGGCCCTGTGAGGAATATAGTGGACACCCTGTCATCGAAGGGGGACGCCGCTGCGTCCTTTTCCGTAAACCATCAAAGTTTGTGCAGCCCCTGGATCACCCTTCGCATCGCCCGTCATCACCAAGTCGACCAACGAACAGCAGCAGCAACCATCCCGGCACGCGGTGTGCCAGGAGGAAGTTTTTGTTTGAAAATGCGCAGGTACCCAAAATACTAACACTTTTGATTTAAAAAAATATATGTATGGTCTGTAATTGTTCAAGCCTTAAAATTCATTCAATATTGCACTTCCTTTGTCTATTTCTAAAGTTTGCTTGTTGTAAGAATTTTGCTCAGTGACCATTGGCGTGGGTTGTAAGTCCGCCATTTTAGAATTTTCAGCAGGAGACCAACCAAGACGACCCAAGCCGGTAAGAAACAAAGGCTATTGTATTAAAGAATTTATTCATTGTGTACAAAAAGAATTGTAACAGAGCAACATTTAGTTTGGCTAGAGATGGTCTTAGCCGGTGGTTTTGCCTGCTTGCCCAAAGTCTTTTTCCGACTAGGTCGTACTCCGAAATTGGATGTGATATTCACTCGTGCTGATCGTGCTGATTCACTTCACTACTGGTATGTGGGAAACTGTTCCCAGGAAAACTTAACTTTATTAAAAAAAGTTACAATAGTCGTCTTAAAGCTACGCGTTGAATAATCGATGGATACTTATGTAAAGCATCCCAGAAAAATTGACTTATATACTATGTCCCTTTAGATACCAGACTTTTCTTCGAATATCCATAATTTTCATTTATTTTCCTTCTGGAGTCTAACGGGCGCTTATTCTAAAACTCTATAATTGTTTGAACACTCCTCATTGCGTCCTAACGATAAAAAGAGAAAGAAATTCTAAATGCGACACATGGGAGTGGCTTAATCTTTCATGCCCTAAATAAATAGTCTAATCAGTACATAATCCATGCGCGAGATGGTTTTTCAGATTCCTTTTCATATTCTGATTTTCCTACTCCCGATCAGATGGATCGTTTTCTGGCATGTTTATTTGATTACATCGTTGGCGCGTCTAGCTAAGCAGCTTGTTTGCTCTACCTCTGGAAGCGATAATGCCTCCAGCTAAGTTATTTATTTTTATCATTCCGCTCTAGCAGCGACACATGTTATTCTCTTACCTTTTGCCCGAAACTGCAAAACTGATGAACCGCTTTTCTCCTGCCTCAAAGTGTCACATTTGACATAAAGAGAATCGAGCGAAAAATGAAGACTGGTTCTGTTCGATTTCTGCCAGGCTTCCGACTTTTTCGTAAGCGGGTACCAATGTTGTCCACATTTTCATCAACTCGCCGCTAGTTGTGGAACTTTCCATTAACAACTAGTATCAGTTGGTGAGGGTGATTAACATTTCTCGTTATTTCTTTTGACAATAAGTGTCGAGGAGTAAGCAGCAGCGGCGGAGAATAATCAGCAGCAGAAGACAACCAGCAGCAGCGGGAACAGTAAATACAAATCTTCACCTGGAGCAACCAACTGCAGTGGAGACGGTGGACACAAATCAGCTGCAGCGGCAGCGGTATACAATCGGTGACGTGAAACTAGAAATAGATGGGAAGCAACGAAAGCGGGCCGCTCTGGTTCAAGCGATTGATCGCTTTACTAGGCGTAAAATCAAGCGATTGCTAGTGAAAAGCAGCCAACTGACAGTTTCGTGAAGCCATTACCGTCGAATCGCGGCAAAGAAGCAGCAATCAGCAAAGTTCACTTTTTCACGAGCAAAACTAACCGAGACCAGGTAAACTGTCAAAATGATCAGCTGTTTCACTGCTGTCAAAGTTAATGTCAAACCAGGGTTGCCAGTGGAAAAAATAGTTATCCTTGTTGCCAGAAACATATTCTTTCCTAAATGTTAAGATAGATCTGTAATGCCATATAGTAGAAATTGTAGCACAGAGAACAGACTACAGTCAACTTTCGCTAATTGCACTAAGCTCTTAGCCCATTTAGTGAAAGACTTTCGTTAATTGGGCTGAGACGTCAAAACCGAGGGATATATCGATTGTTTTTGTCGAAATCTTCGCAGAAAGGTTTATACAAATATACACTTATATTTAATACGGAATCAAAGTGGAAACTAATCTTTTCGTTGTTGAAATTTATTTCTAGATTATTTAACAAGTAAATAGTAGAATTTCATGCGACAATATTAATATATATTGGCATTTTTAACTGTTTCACCGTGATTCTAAAAATGGGAGGGTCAAGTTCATAATTGATCGGAAAACGATGTGATGCAATTGTATTCCATTTAATTAATTTTAATATTTTCTATATGAAATATTTTCCACACTTGAATGAACTATATTCAAGAGCCCCTCAGAAGAAAAAATACGCTGTCAGAAATGACGTTTGACTTCGTTTTAGATGGGCTATAGCCCAATTAACGGAAGCCCGATTAAAACGTAGCCCACTTAAAGATAGCCCAACGAACGAAAGTTGACTGTACCAGGTAATTGACAAAAAGTTTGTAAAAGGTTTTTATGTAATCTACGAGTAATCCTGCAATAGAGCATCCCTCGAGCAGTAAGTGGCAAACTAAATCTTGATGTCGCTGCCATCGCTGCTATGTAAGTCCAGCACAAAGAAATATTGATAAAGGTACATGGATGTTTTTTGATGCGTTTGGCAAACTATTTCTGGAGGGCGCTTCCGACAGATTTTACACACAAAAAATCGATTACTTCCTTCGAGCCTGTTAATCTGTTCTCTGTGATTGTAGTTTATTTTTTGTTTAATTTTTGATTGTACGGTGTGTTTTAAAAAAGAAAAAACTGTGCACTCGTAATAGTCACAACGTGGAGCTTTATCGTTCTTACGAAAAAAATATTTTAATTTCAAATTTTAGAACCCATCAATTAAGGGTAACTTTTTTCCTTTTTTCAAAGGTGTGTTGTAATCATGTCTTTTGGAAGCCCCTAGCCGCTCGCTTAACAGCTGTCAAAACAACTTGAACAAGATAAATTTTCTTACAAAAAAAATTCACGGAGTGCATTATAAATACTTTGCAATTGCATTAACATTTTATTATTACTCATAAACCAAGTATATTTAAACTATGCGATTTCGTTCTGGATTTGCGCTCTATTAATTTGTTTTTGTTTACAGAATATCATAAATCTCCACCGGTACATGTACGCAAACCCGTATAGAAGTACTTAACGTCGAAATTTGCTACTACTTTTTCACGTTAGTTTGAAATAAATTATCATGCCTTGCATTGTCCCGACATGCCTTCGCACGGACGAGAAAATGATTTCGTTTCCTGATGATCGAACGCTTGCGGCTCGATGGTTTACAGCGATCGAAGTTGGTTGCGGGCACTCGATGCAGCTCGCCGAACCAGTTTCGAATCCGGAAGTGTGCAGTTCACATTTCATACCTACGGGTTCGGACATATTCATCTATGAAGAACCGTCTAGATTCTTACACCGGTAAGCAGGGCTTTGATTTTCCTAATTTTAGCCCATTTAAAAGTTGTATCTTGTAGTGATGAAACATGTACGCAGATCAGCAGTTGCAGGGCTTGCTTGGCGTTCCATCCGAGTGAAGATATGGTTTCGTTAGAAGATAGTATAGGCGAGAAAAGTATTGCATATCTGCTTGAAATGTTGGACGTCAGCGTTTACGAAAACAATTTTCTGAAATTGATTTGCTTATCGTGCATTGCTCAAATAGAAATATTTACAGCTCTTCGCACAAAATTTACGCAATCAGAGCTAGCATACAAGGAATTACTACAGAAAAGTCGAAATGTAGTGCAGTATTTTGACATCAAAGTAGAGGTTGATTCGGAACAGGTTGCTATGGTAGAGGAAGAAACATTGATGCAAACTTCTATGAAGGCTGAGTTCGATGTGAATCAGGACAGCTATGATGATGAGTACAAACCGGTACCGAGCCGTAATCGTTCGAGCCGGACAGAAAAACGACGTAGAGGTCCGAAGAAGAGAAATTCTTGCAAACTCACATCCAATGAAAATGAAAAACAGGATGAACAAATCAGTTTAAAGAAAAAAATGGAACGAAAATGTTATATTTGTAATACGGTTCTTCCAGATGCCAATCAGCTGCTGGTGCATCTGACTAAAACTCACCCTTCCAAAACAGGCTATAAATGTGATGAATGTTCTCTTGAAATCCCTTTGCTATATGCATATAATCGTCATCTCAGCCGGCACGACAAGTCGGAACGGCCACTTAAATGCACCATGTGTCCTATGCGCTTTGTGTCCCATTTTCAGCTAAAACTACATGAAAATAAACTGCATGGTGCGAAACACGATGTCAAACGAGGTGTAAGTAAAGCACGAGTAATGGTGTGCGATCAGTGTGGCAAAGTTAGTGATAACCGCAGTATAAAGGAACACATCCGACAAGTACACCAAAAAGAAAGTCAACCGACATGCAATATATGCGAGAAAACGTTTACGACAAAACCAAGTCTAGAACGACACATGCTTTTGCATACAAATGCCAAACCCTACAGCTGCGAACAGTGTGACGCTACCTTTCGACGTTTGCTTGATTACCGTCACCACAAAAGCAAAGTACACGATGGCGTTAATCCACACGTTTGTTCCGAATGCAATCAAGAATTTAAAAGCTACCAGCAGCTGTATGGCCACAAGCAAAGAGTTCATCGAAACAAGATACCCGCATACCAGTACTATCAGCAGTATGAAACATGCAAACTCTGTCGATTGCGATTTGCGAAGAGCGGTGAGTTGGTTGAGCACGTTCAAAAACAACACGCAGATGAACAATATCCGATGCACCAGTGTCCGCATTGTCCGAAAACGTTTATGATGGCGATAAGACTGGCGACCCACAAGCTTATCCATTCCGATAAGTACGTCTGCAAGGAGTGTGGCGCTCGCCAGGTCAGCGCAAAGAAACTTCAATATCACATGGATGTCAAACACCCGGTTGGTCGCGTATACACCTGTTCCGGCTGTCCGAGAACGTTTACCAGCTTACATCAGCTCACCCTGCACAGTACTATCCACACTAGAGGGAAGCAGTTCCAGTGCGATTTCTGCACGAAATCGTTTCTGCGAAAGTGTCAGCTGGTGATACACATACGGTAAGACTGTCTGTAGTTTGTAGTTTTTTGACTGCCATTGTAACAGCTGGTGCCACTTTTAGAACGCACACGGGGGAGAAACCATTTCAGTGCGAAGGATGTTCGAAGCGATTCAGTGATGATGGAACTTTTTGCAAACACAAAAAACGCTGCCAGGCGTTGCTCGCTAGGACACTTGCGAAGTCGGAGTATGAGGAGAATTAGTATGGGGGTCAAGATTAGTTCGAACGTTATAGAAAATTGCGTTAATTAATTTGCCTGTGTCCTCATGGAAAAATTGATATTATAAGAGTGTAATAGGAGTATGGTTATAGAAATTTACTTAATAATTATTATTGCTGCATATTGCTATATTTGTTTCTTGGCAATCGTCAGTTATTCACGATGACGTGTCACCGCAGGCATGGCTACTTCGATGGATACCACAACCATCAGGCAACAGACGTGGCAACAGACGTCACTGACTAACAAGAACGGAATTAGCTGCGCAGTAAAAGGGGAGTAAAGAGTAAAGCATAGGTTTTGGGATTCAGTCGTCTCACGCCACATTTTTTACAGTTCCTTATTGGTTCGTACAGTTACTCAGGTATCCGGACACCAGAGTCGCCCAGGTGAGTTACAGAATCGCAAATTTTGCTCTCACCTATAAAAATTAAAGCCTGGCCACTCAATAAATAAACCAGCAGTCCGGAAATTTTACCAAAAATGCATTGACTAGATATCAAGCGAAAACTACTTCTGGAGTCTTCGCTACAAGCCTAAGAATTGCAAACCAGTAGCAACTGCAATCCGAAATCGAAATAACAATGAAAATAGTAATTCCTCAATTTAATCAGCAAGCAAAACAAAAACATATCTTCTTATTATTTCGCAGTTTTGATACCTACTGTAACGATGGGCTATTTATAATGTGTAAGCCTAACGAGCTGAGCTGGCCACACAATACTACATGTACTACTTGTACATGACACGAAGTTGTAGGTGTTCGGTTCGGCAGCAAATAGTACAGATAGTACCACGCGGTTTTATTCTAGAGTAGACAGTCGTGCGGTGCGGACGTGTTCGCTGAGCTCTGATACAAGATTGATTTTACAATGGCGACGAGGAACAAAATCGGTAAGATATGAAGTTCAGAAATAAGCTTTCAATAAAATAAATGTTGTTTGCTTTCGTGGTTTTGGTAAAAAGTGGATAAGTTATATAAAAAGTGGATAAATTATATATAATGTGTGGAAAAATATATAATCAATTTCTGCTAGCTGTAAACAAAATGGGGGAAGATGTGAGCGGCAATAAAAAAAAAAACAAAAGATGAAATTTCTTCATATCAGTGATTATTGTTACCGATAACAATAATGCAAGAGGTTTTGTTCGAAACGCTACGTGCTGGTTGAGGAACAGCTGAGTGCTTGTTCACGGGAAACTGATAGCTAGCATTGATTAACAGCTTTATGATGGTAAGCTTGTTAAAAACTGACTACGTATAAATGTTAGTTAGCTACGTGCAAGTTGTAAGTTGGCTACGTGCAAGTTAATAGTTGGCTACGTGCAGGTTAAAAGTTGGTTCTTTCTAGTCGGAAGTTTGCTTCGTGCAAGTTCAAAGTTGGCTACGTGCAAGCTGAAAGTTGGCTACGTGCAAGTTGAAAGTTAGCTTCGTGCAAGTTGTTGCTTATAACTATAGGTAGCTACGTGCTGTATGATATTTAGCTCCGTGCTAGTTGAAAGTACGCTACATGTAGGTTGTATGTAAGACATGTAAATTGCTAGTTTATTCAGGCAAGTTACAAAATCGCTACGTGCGAATGTATGATCCATCTGATGTGGTTGTAAGCTTTGCATTAGAAAAACAGCAGCGGCAGGTGGGCAGTGCCTTAATGCTTGGGGGAATATTTACAGGTGTCATGCATGGACAGAGGTATGACTGTTTTGGTTACCTGTTATATTTGGCTTTAGCTAGAGCAACATGTTTAGGGAATGATATAGGAATATAGGAAAGTCCAGAAATTAACCAACATGGTTTTAGACCTACGGAACGAATCGGGGAGTCGCAAAAAAAAGCTTCGACCGTTTTTTACACAGGCGAATAAGATCGCTGAAATTTTCGGAAAGGTTTGATATGGTGCTGGTTGTCAGAGACATTGTTGATGCTAATTATAATGATGAAATTGCACAATATGAAATAGTTACAAAATCTGGGGAGGTATCCGTTATGTAGTGCGGTTCAGCTGTATGATTAGAAGAATATATTGCATCACAGCTTGGTGTTGGGTAGAAATGGCACTAGTTTCGTACGAAGTAGCGAGCAGATTACGAGTCTTTTATGAACTTACAGACTGCAAACTTAAGCTAGGATTTCGTGATACGGAGGTCATTGAAAAATATCCACGAAGTGCAGAATGTGTTTGATATCTTTCACTTCAAATAAAAATACGATTTTTAGTGAAGTTTTTGAGACAGATCGAAGTTTGCAGTCGGATCGGAAAGATTCGGACATGCGGGCATATGTATTGGACGATGGTCGGGCCAGCGTATTAGGTAAAGATGAGATGTTCACATTAGAAGTTCTGCAAATAGTGATGCAGTGTCCACCACATTGAGTCCAATTCTAGTACTTGGAAAGGTCCGGATATGTTTTCAAAAGTCTCAAATGTGGCATAAGTATCCAGATCGATGAAGAAGCACTGCAGTCCAAGACTTTTTGGAAGGAAGTATTGCAGAGAGAGTGAGGGGACCCCTGACCTGTGTTTCGCTTTGGTACATGTTTGAGAGTCGAAGATCGCAAGGTTTGTGCGTTGACATAGGAGCGCCAAACTGCGTCATAAACTCATGAATTGCTTGATGCCTAGTATCGACCCAGTGGTGATTTTGGCCACAAGGATGGCAAAGTTATCTTGGTTCGACTTGGAGGCTGGATATTACCATATTGTACTCAACAGGGATGGTCGGGGTGTGGTGGCTTTTGCAGGCAGCAAGGGAGTGTTTTCTATTCTCGCAGGTTGATATTCGGGATGGGGTCGGCTCCTGTTGTTCTGTTCTTTGGGGAGATGAAGGCTCATCTAGGGGGATAAGTAGCATGATTGCATGTATGTGCAATTTACTAGTTTATGAAGCTACAAAACAATAACCGGCTGTTCGAGTACAGGGCTAGTGCTGCGATCCCATTAACTCTAACGGGTTCTCAGCCAAGGTTCGAGCACACGACGACGGGCTTAACGAACCGGTATAGTGCTCCGAAGCCAAACGGGAGGCTGCGAGAAGCTCGTTTTACAACTATGAATATGCAGGTGAATGAACGAAGATCTGATTATTTCGTTATAAAAGTTGTACACACTTAAAAAAAGGTACCGAAGTCGGCAAAATTTGCCAAGTTTTCTAAGTGTGTAGATGAAAAAATGGATGCGGTACAAGTTGGAGGCTCCTTCAGTTACCAAGCTAGATTCGTTATTACTAAACTTGTTGAAGATTCGTGCGAAGCCTTTCAACGTTGACGTTGTGTATGATAGAGTTGCTTCACAGGCAAAGTGGTTTTAGGGACAAACATTCTTGACACATAACTGAGAAAAGATCAAGTAACTATCATGTTTCGATCCACCAGATGAAATGCTGCACGTGGCAGATGCACGCGCGTTTGGGATGGAAGCGATCATAATGCAAAACAGCATTTGTAAAAAGTTTGGCAACTCATGAGAAGAAATCTCGCGTCACTTTTGATTTCGTCCAATGTAACAATTCCACCATATTGAGAAAAACGAGATCGAAGTTCTTCGAATTGAATTTTAAATTGTTTCGAAATGAAATAATTTTCAGTCATTCACTCAACGTGGTTGATGAATAATAACATTCAATATTTAACGGAGATTTTAAAAATCTAATTAAAACTAAGCAGTTTTGGTTTATTATGGAAAAAGTAACATTGGACTGTTTACCATCTCATACTGTACTTTGGACGTTTTTATTTTTCCAGGCTATTGCACATAAATTAAGCGAGATCACCGTAAAATACGTGCGTTGCCGTGCTACGCTATTTTCGAGGCT
This sequence comes from Sabethes cyaneus, assembly GCF_943734655.1. NCBI lineage: Eukaryota > Metazoa > Arthropoda > Insecta > Diptera > Culicidae > Sabethes > Sabethes cyaneus. The sequence goes on from NC_071353.1 coordinate 12,619,248, forward strand.
ATTTTTCAATATTAGGCCACTTGTTTCACTTAAAATGCATAAATAATGCGAAAAAAAACTTTCACTTGCTAAACGTCCAATGTACAGATTGGGTTTGTTTTGATTTTTTTTGCACTTTGGACATCAGATGAGAGCGACCGAAGTAACAGTCAGTCATCCGTAATTCGAATGTGCACATTGGACATTTTGATAATGCTAATTTTTTAACCTCAAAATAGTTCTATTTGGGCAGGTGTTTTTGTAAAACATAGAGTTTAAAAAGAGCAATAATTTGTTGTGATAAACCGGATTTGTTTACATTTGTTACATTGGACGAAATGAAAAGTGACGCGAGAAATATATCCGAATTGAGGAAGAGTGTTCCCGGCCGTCTTTACAACGGAAGCACGTTTTGTATACTTATGTGGTATTCGCGTGATACTCCCAGATAAAACAAGGTCGTAATGGAAAGCCCACATTAAGTCGTATGCATGTCAATTTTACATTGGAGTATGAAAGCGTAGTATACAATAAGTTGTTTTGCATTTATGCGTGTCCTCATATACAACCTGTGACTGTGCATTATATAGCAGTATAGATGATTGTAACTTTTAGTTGTATCGTAATAGTATATTGAGGAGAATTAAGTTGCGTGTCCCAAAAAAAAAAAAAAACTGTTGTACAGAATGCAAGGTAGAATTACAAATGTTTGTCAAAATTGCCCCCACTTAGATACTTATATGTGAAATATAACTTTTTCGTGCGGGTATGATTTCGTATCTCTGAGCTACAATCGAGATATACAAACCAAATTGTTTGCTGGGTTATTTCTGCTTCTGAGCTTTTGGTGTTCAACTAAACTTAGTCTAGGTCGTGGGCCCGCATAAAGCGATGAATGCTGGAACTTTGTAGTTTTGACTTCGTAGTTCGGGGTGATCCAGCTGGAAATTCTTCCAGGTTGCAAATTCTCTTACAATGGTGTCTCAGAGCTTGGAAGCATATGTCATATGTATGAGCTAGGAACTTTATGTCGTAAAGGACATGATGTTTTCTGGAACAGTACCTGCTGAGTTCAAAACGGCTACAGCTACAGCAAAACGGCTAACGGCTACGCAATGTGGCGAGTGTTACCTGGAGATAGAACCGTGACATCAAAGTAGTTGTGGGAGAAAGAGTTGTCATTTTGCACATTCATGTAGAGTAGCACCATCTGTTACTCATATTTCGAAACAATTTTGTAACTGGAGTTTTACCAAGCCGAATGATGTTGGTACGTGAGAATCTGGTAGGTGCTCTACATTCAATTTGTCCAGGGAGGAGACATGAGGGTATCGTGGATAGGTAGCCGGCGAGTGGCGCGGCATTAGGAATCATACCTTAAGGAGAGGAAATGCTGTTCTTGTGTGTGATCTGGGTCCAGGAGTTCGAATTCGAGTTGGTTGATGTGGGCCGGAGTGCAATGGGATGGAATGAACGGAAGTTGGAAAGGATTTGTCTGCGAAGCGATGTGCACTTGAAGGAGAAGCGACTAAAGAGGTTCGTGGTAGTTATGAGCAACAGGTCAGGGAAGCCAGTTGGACAGGTAGCTACATCTGTTCAAACGATGCTTGACTTCATATGGCATCAAACGTCCTATAGTGGGATGCAAGGTGGGCTTAGAGATTGTATACTGGATGTTGAGGCTACTGTATGTCTGTTACTGATTTCTTTATAGAAACTAAAGGCGTTTGTAAACTTATAGTTCAAGTCATAAAAAAGGGAGAGATGTAACGATGGGCTATTTATAATGTGTAAGCCTAACGAGCTGAGCTGGCCACACAATACTACATGTACTACTTGTACATGACACGAAGTTGTAGGTGTTCGGTTCGGCAGCAAATAGTACAGATAGTACCACGCGGTTTTATTCTAGAGTAGACAGTCGTGCGGTGCGGACGTGTTCGCTGAGCTCTGATACAAGATTGATTTTACACCTACCTCTATTTTGCAATTAAAATTAATTAAGAAGACTCTTCTGCTAGATATTCCGGCTCCACAACTGTGCTTTCAAGCGCTTTACATTTTTTCTTATGCTTGCTAAAAGTTCCGCCGTCTTTGAAACGCTTCAAACATTTATCGCATTGATGTGGCCTTTCTCCTGTGTGAGTTCTGGAAAAGAAATTCATATAAATTTCGGTTCGATATATTTTACAAAAACTTTACCGTCTATGAACTACCAGTTGACACTTTCGCAAGAACGATTTCGTGCAGAATTCACACTTGAACTGCAGTCCTTTGGTGTGAACGGAAACGTGTCTATTAAGCTGGTGTGAACTGGTAAATGTTCTCGGACAATCGGAACAGGTATACACGCGACCGTCCGGGTGCTTGAGATCCATGTGGTACTGAAGCTTCTTTTTTCCGGAATGACGTGCACCGCATATTACACAGGCATGTTTGTCCGTATGAATAATGCTGTGAATGGTCAATCTCGCTGGCAACGCGAATGTTTTCGGACAGTTTGGACACTGCAAGGTCGGATATTGTTCATCGGCGTGTACGTTTTTAATGTGCTCCATCAATTGGCTGCCTTTCGGAAACCGCGAGCTACAAAGTTTACAAACTTCGGGCTGTTTATAGCGCTGATATAGAGAAGGTTTGTTACAGTGCACTGTCTGCCTGTGGTTGTAAAGCTGTCGATAAGTTTTAAAGACTTCGTTGCATACGGAGCAAACGTGTGGGATTACCCCATCGTGTACCATGCTCTTATGGTGCCGATAAAAAAGCAATCTTCGAAACGATGCTCCACACTGTTCACACACGTACGGTTTCGCGTCCGTATGTGAAAGCATGTGTCGTTCGAGACTTCCTTTTGCCGTGAAAGTTTTATTGCAAATGTTGCATTTCGGTTGACAATCTATTTGATGAACTTGCTCCATGTGTTTTTTGATTTTGCGTTTATCGTACACGTCTCCGCACTGGTCACATACGGTAAAGCGCCGTTTATTCTGCAGGTAATGGTTGACGTCATGATGTGCACCGTGTAGCTTATTTTCGTGCACCTTGACCTGAAGATCAGAAACAAATCGTACCGAGCAGATACTGCATTTAATTGACCGTTCTGATTCGTCATGTCGGCTAAGATGACTGTTATATGCGGTTAGCAGATGAATATCCAGAGAGCAATCCTCGCATCTATAACCCGTCTCGGAGGTGTGTGTTTCCGTTAGATGGACCATTAATTGACTGCAATCTGTCAGGAATGTGCTACAAATATAACAATATCGTTCCAATTTTTGATTCACACTTGTTAGACTTATTGAGCAGTTTTTCTTCTGCTTGTCATTGTTGTTGGTTTGAGATTTGCTAGAACTTTCTTGTTTTGGAGGTTCAACTCGTTTACTGCACGAGCTCGAATGACTTTGCTGAGCCTTCGGTGTATTTTCTTCGCTTCTATTTTCCTGCTTGTCAACAAGTTCCAATGTTTCAACTTCTATTATTATTTCCCTCTGGCGACTATCTGCTTGCGTCAAGCATGTCTCTGTTTCATTGTTAAAGTTCTGACTTGTCTCTATTAAGTGTTGAAAGTTTAGCTCTGATTGAGTAAATTTCATGCGAAGAGATGTTAACATATCCAATTGAGCAACACATGGTAGGCAAATCAACTGAAGAAAGTGATGCTTGCTTATGCACATATCCATCGATTCAAGAAGAGCCGTAATATTTTTCTCGCCTATCCTACTCTCCAAAGTTAGCATTTCTTCGCTAGGATAGAAGGCTAAGCAGGCTCTGCAGCTGCTGATTTTCCTGGAAATTTTATAACTAAAGGGTGCGAAAATATTAACTAGGGTGTTAAACAAGAGATTGTAGGTACAATACTCACCGGTACACGAATATCGATGGTTCTTCATAGCTGCCAGCGTCCGAAACCAAAAAATGAGAACTGCATATTTCCGGTTGGATATCGTTCACAGATTGCACTGGATATCCACAGCCAACTTCTATCGCTCCAAACCATCTGGCCGCGAGCGTCTGATCGTCGGGAAACAGTCTCATTGTTTTATTGGGACGCAGGCATGTAGGAACAATACAAGGCATGACGACTATTACTCGAGATCGGTAACACATTCAATAATAATAATTATATTATAGCACATTCATAAAAAATGAATCAAAACTGCAACCGGCCACAACATTTTAGACAAAACATTCAAAAATCAAAATACACTAAAACTATACACTCAAAATAATCCGCACATAACTAATGGAAAATTTCCATATGAAAATCCTTATGATTATTATGTACCACATATAAACACAATCCGCCCAGAAGTACACATGAAAATAATATACATATGAATAGTATGTGCAAATTTTAAAGGTAAATTTTAAAAACACATAAATGGTAACTGTTTGGCACATAAAGTTCATTTACTCGGCACGTGGAAAAAATCTATGTGTGAAACACATAGAAACTATACGAAAAGTTTTCTCAGTGTAGGTAAGAGACTGTCGTTTGCGTCCTACACTCTTAAATCAGTTTACTCTTAAAGCCCTCTACAAAGCACAGAGCACAGACTAACAGCACAAACTAGGTATACAGACACCATGCGAACCACGCGAACGAGTTCTTACGGCAAGGTTTGGCTGGGTAGGGTGTAATTCCAAAAAATTTTTGTCGAAAAGTGGTCAGATCGTGTGCTTTGCTTTCATATTTTGTAAATTTCTACCAACTACCGAGATATATTGACGGAAAGTGAGCCAGATATTGATGTGCTACAATTAAATGTTTCTAACAACTGCATTTCAAGTAAAGTAAAGGGCCGATTTTGTTTAAAATATTCAGGTAAAATGAGATACGCGATGAAGTTAGTATTGTGTGTGTGTGTTTTATGCTTTATTTTTTATGCTGAGATGATTTTGAAGTATATATATTTTGAAGTGCGTATGCTCATAGGCAGTTTTCTCGTCATAAAAACATTTTTGTCGATGGAACTGAGTTGCATATTGACGATCATCGATAATGTAAAACAAATAAACATTTATCCTAGCTAAACTACTGTACTACATTTGAAAAATTGCAACTAAAGGGCCATTAAGGCTGTGAACCATTTCGCGAAATTTTTAACTTTTTGGTTAAAATTTGACAGTTCGATGGTTTTCCGAAAATAACCCTGCTCGGGAGCATGGTTAGTTTTAACCAAATTCTGAGAGCCAACGAGATATGCACAGGTGAGGAAGAGAGCTTCGACAAGTTTCACTGATTTTTCGTTAGATTTTTTTACATTGGTATGGATGCTTATCGCATTATAAATTTGTTCAAACAACCCGGGTTGAAATGAGATGAATTTTATCTATCAAATAAAAGCAAATGAACATAAAAAATTCCTCCGATTTCAACTCGGACAGAAAAAATAATATTTTCATCCCCACCTTATATGCTCTCATTGAGCAAAAAAAACTATCAATCCGTCAAATATGAAATGGTTCACATTCTGAACTGATTTTAACCACTCAAGGAGAAATAACCATCGAACTGTCAAATTTTAACCAAAAAGTTAAAAATTTCGCGAAATGGTTCACAGCCTAAGACCTATTTACTAACACACTCAAAGCAATCATGGTAGTCATGAATACATATCTAGATAGAATTAACAAAAGGGCGAATGTCGCAAATGTAAACAAAACGAGTGAGAGTTACTTTTTGCTGGACCAGCATAGGAAAATCATCCCTCACTCGGTTTGTTTACGCTTGCGACATTCGCCCTTTTGTTAATTCTATCTTCATATGATGAGGGCATCGTCAATCATTGGTTAGCATAACTCTGCAATCAATGTTGAAAATATAGGTGTGGCGATGTTGGTAAAGTGGTGTTAATGTCATGAAGAAATTTCATCATGGTGTGGGCACCCCATCGGCAGGCAAGCATGTTTTCACCAGGGGGCTGATATGATGTCACATAGAGCTTGCTAAGCCCAGTGCAAAAGGCTACAAAAACTTATCGTTTATCACTCAAACGTATGTTTTTTTACTGGGGTATACCCAAGTAACCAAGAGTTCGAATAATGGTGTCTAACAAGGGTTAAACAGCTTTATGTATATCAATCTATAACTTGCTAAGCAGCGTCACTTTTAAGTAATTAACCGAACTTTAAAGCTGTCTTGGGTCCACTGCATAGAACGCTAAGCAGCTTCGAAATAAACTGTCAAAATTTAAGAAAAAACAAATTTAGCAGCACTTCTATGTTCTATTTTTATACTTCTACCTAACTTCTATATTCGTTGCATTTGCCTGCTGGTGGGTTTGAACCCGGGTGTTCCGCGTTGTAAACCTATACTGATCCACTGCGTCACCTTTGTCGTATACAAGCGATGTGAATTTTGCCAATGAGTTGTTAAGTAAAAGTTCGTTTTAGAACTTGCAGCAGCTTTATGCAGCGCGAGTTAATTATAGAACATAAAGTTTGGAGCCAGGCAATTAATTATAGTAGTGAGATACCGACAGCATATGCTACACAACACAACACAATAATGAAGAGCATTACATTCTAATTTATATTTGTAATTAGAAATGTGCGAGGATTAAATTTATTCAAATGAAATAAAAATAATTAATCTCCAATAGTTTCAGGTTCTGCTGGTTTGATCACCAGAAATATAAACAAAAAAGCAGCACGCAGAACTTGTTAGCAACTAAAGTTACTTCAGAACTTCATGTAGCATCCTAATAGCTTTGAAGTATCTATGAAGTACTCGCAGCACTTCTTAAAGCATTTAGTTCCACGTATACTTAATATACACTACTAATCAGCAAGAAAGTTCCACGGAACTGAATCTGAACTAATTATGAACTTTCGAGTTCGCGTGTCAAGTAATATTCGAACTTTTGGTTGCTTGGGTAACTGGGGGAAAACAAAAACAAACGTGTAAAATCAATGTAAAATCTAACAACAGCAACAACAAATCGCGCGTCGATGTGTGCGTACGATAAACGTCAGCAAGCTCAATTTTTGTTTCTCACATGAAAAAGGCGGCAAACGCAAAGCGATTTCACAAAACGAATTAACTTAACATTTACACAGTTTCATGTATTTCGCATCAATTGCTTGCCTGGCATAGGCTATGTGATGCGAAAACCTTGGCTAAAAAATCAAACTAAAACTAACAAAATTTAACAATTTACACATGCGACTCGGTTGCAGGGGTGTGAAATTGTCAAAATTTTGCGGACTAAACATCCATGGATGGCGAAAATTTGGAACCAGCCAGCATATCGAAAATAACAGCTAATAATAGTTAAATTATAACTAAAAGGATGTGTTCAACTCCTTTCTAATTAGTTTCAGTTGTTCAACCTTTTAGTAGGTCCCAGTACAAAAGGTACCAAAACCAATGAGTGGGACATACACAATATATGTGATTTGACAGCCACACCACCCCGCTGCTCGGTTATCAGCTTGAGCCCATCTATGAAGCTGTCAGCTTGAGCCCGCTCTATGTTGGCTACGTTTTTTTTTGTACAGGTTGGTATTGGAAGTGTCATTCCCGTGGTTTTCGCTGCCAACATGTCGTGTGTGCGAAAATGAGATAGCATTTCAACACTGCGTTTCACTCAACTGCCAGCAGTCTGATTTGGGCCCGCTATCAAATTTTGAGCCCGGGACATCCTCACGCTGTCACTCATTACAGCTCGATATAGATTAGGGTGGGTGTGGGTGAAATCGTAAATCGACCAAATCACGATCAAGCATGGCGTCAAACTCCAAAAACAAACCCCATTGTTCGGCGTGGTTTGTTCTTATGGTTTGACGTCGTTTCCTGATCTTTCCCTACTAATGCCATCAAATATCTTCTGTAGTGTGGTCGTTTTTCTATGCTAAATTTCCGAAATATGCACCAAATGACGTCCGTCCAAACTCCAAATCTACGTACGTCCAAAAACTGACGCGCTCGTTTCGGGAACGATATTATTTTAATACTTTCATATTCGTGCGTCTCGTCTCAGACGATCTTCGATCTCCCTCTGTCGTACTATTCGTGTCACGAAGTCAGTGAGAGCTTTGAGTCACACAATGTGTGTTCGTTCTCTCGTTCTTACGAACTTACGGAATAGAGCTTGCTAAGGGATGCAAAAACTTATCGTTTTTCACTCAAACGTATGTTTTTTTACCGGGGTATAACTGGGGGAAAACAAAAACAAACGTGTAAAATCAATGTAAAATCTAACAACAGCAACAAAAAATCGCGCGTCGATGTGTGCGTGCGGCAAACGTCAGCAAGCTGAATGCCGTATGTAAATATTAGAGTGACTATATACAGAGTGGCGACAAGTCATCCCAAATGTATGAAATGCGGTTTTTCCAAGGTTTTTCTTTCTCTTTCCTGCATACGCGTAGGATTGGTCGTCTGCTCGATTGGAATGACACTGACAGATAATTATCATTCCAATTTTGACATTGTCGCCACTCTGTATATAGTCACTCTAGTAAATATGTATTGAGCTTGCTGACGTTTATCGTACGCACACATCGACGCGCGATTTGTTGTTGCTGTTGTTAGATTTTACATTGATTTTACACGTTTGTTTTTGTTTTCCCCCAGTTATACCCCGGTAAAAAAACATACGTTTGAGTGAAAAACGATAAGTTTTTGCATCCCTTAGCAAGCTCTATTCCGTAAGTTCGTAAGAACGAGAGAACGAACACACATTGTGTGACTCAAAGCTCTCACTGACTTCGTGACACGAATAGTACGACAGAGGGAGATCGCCCAGGTAACCAATAAGCATTAAAATAAGCAGTAAATCAGTCGTTTATTAGCATCCCTGGCGTTTTATACTGCAGGTTGTTGTTTATCAGCCTTTTGACTGCATAACTGTTGTAAACTGGCATTCACAATTCTATTTAAATTCTTCTTGTCGGTAACTAGCTGCAAATAAGCATTGTCAGCACTATAAGAGGGCTAGCAGTAAAGTAGCTGCTTATTTTGCCAAAATAGCATTTAAGTAGCATTTAAGGCAACTTAAATGCTTATTGGCTTGCATTTAAATTGCATTGGAAATGCTTATTGGTTACCTGGGCGAAGATCGTCTGAGACGAGACGCACGAATATGAAAGTATTAAAATAATATCGTTCCCGAAACGAGCGCGTCAGTTTTTGGACGTACGTAGATTTGGAGTTTGGACGGACGTCATTTGGTGCATATTTCGGAAATTTAGCATAGAAAAACGACCACACTACAGAAGATATTTGATGGCATTAGTAGGGAAAGATCAGGAAACGACGTCAAACCATAAGAACAAACCACGCCGAACAATGGGGTTTGTTTTTGGAGTTTGACGCCATGCTTGATCGTGATTTGGTCGATTTATGATTTCACCCACACCCACCCTAATCTATATAGCCTTTTGCACTGGGCTTAGCAAGCTCTATAGAGCTTGCTAAGCCCAGTGCAAAAGGCTACAAAAACTTATCGTTTATCACTCAAACGTATGTTTTTTTTACCGGGGTATAACTGGGGGAAAACAAAAACAAACGTGTAAAATCAATGTAAAATCTAACAACAGCAACAACAAATCGCGCGTCGATGTGTGCGTACGATAAACGTCAGCAAGCTCAATGTATTTTAGTTGCACTGAAACAAATGATTCAATCGATCCAGATTCATTAATCTTTACGTCCCGACATAAAAAATGAAAGAACTTTCAGTTACACCTTTGGCTCTATCTCCACTGATTTTCAATCGATTTTTATCCAATAAGTCTTAAAACAACCACATTAGATTGGCCTTTAATGGAAAAATATGCTGGTAAATTATGGTTCCATTTTCCCGGAGATATTCCAGATTGCGGTGGGATTTTTTTTAACGTCATAAACAACAGATGAAATAAAATTGGAAATCTGCTAAACTGACTGCGCAAAAGTTATCCATTTTATTTGTAGTCACTAATAATGACTTTACCCTATCCTGTAGAGCGTTGGCTTACGCCTCACACTCCAGAACATCCGTTGTCGGTTCTACAGGAACTCAAAAGTGGTCATTTTGTATTCTCTTCGAAAATATGGCAAATGGGGTATCAAATGATAGGATTTTTCAACACGAGCTCTTTAGTGCATATTTGGATGTATTTTGAGTCTATCTGGACATTCCACAACACCCGGCATCGGTTCTACCGGGCCTCAAAAGTGGCTATTTGGAATTCTCTTTAAAAACATGGCAAATGGGGTATCAAATCACAAGATTTTTCAACACGAGCTCTTTCGGTGCCACTCCAGTATCGGTTTCACTGGAACTCAAAAGTGGCCATTTGGAATTCTTTTCGAAAATATGGCAAATGGGGTGTGAAAATGTCCGAATCGGCTCAAAATATATCCAAATGTCCATTAAAGAGCTCGTGCTGAAAAATCCTGTGATTTGCCATGTTTTTGAAGAGAATTCCGAATGGCCACTTTTGAGGCCCGGTAGAACCGATACCGGATATTCAGGAATGTCCAACTCAAAATACATCCAAATATGCACTAAAAAGGTCGCTTCTTATGACGTTAAAAAAAGCCCACCGCGGTCTGGAATATCTCCGGGAAAATGGAACCATAGTTTACCAGCATATTTTTCCATTAAAGACCAATCTAATGTGGTTCTTTTAAAACTTATTGGACAAAAATCGATTGAAAATCAGTGGAGATAGAGCCAAAAGTGTAACTGAAAGTACCTTCATTTTTGATGTCGGGGAGGTAAAGGTTAACTCGCTAATTCATTTAGCCAGTAGAATCAATATATATAGAATGCCAGTGTCGCTGTTTTACTACGGGACTCATTGTGGTAAACATGATGCTAACAATCTGTATCAAGTCTGTGAATCGGGAACTTCATTGTCAAAGTTGCTCATTGTTATTTATCTGTTCTTTATCTGTGCGCTCGTTGGTGCTGTCATCAGTGCGCTCATCGCTGTGTTTTCATGCCAGTGAAATGTTTTTACGGGAAATTAGCAGTCATCAACTTTTCGTCGGAGAGCAAAACTTTGAAAGTAGTTGTTGGGCCCAAAAGCAGGGTTTTGTTTGTAAAATTGTAAATAATGCATTCTTCTTGCCAATCTGAACACTTCAAATATATTTTGATGAACCAAATGTTTGTTTCAAACAAAAAACTGCTTTTGAAATTCGCAGAATCGATGACGGCTAATTTCACCTTAAACGTTCTTTTTCTTTTCGTCCGGATGAATTGAATCCCACAACGGACCAAATCATCATACCGTCAATTGACAGATACTGGCGCCCTTGTTTACATTTTGAAAAAAATTCCTTTCCGTTTATAACGAATGTAGCGTGTTTTTAAACATTTTACAAGCATAATGGCTTTTAAATTTAGTCCTAATGCAGTTTGAACTAGGTTTAAACAACAAACTTGCCGTTTAAACATCTGAAACTTTTTTAGACCCTGCGGTCTGTTTGTAAACAAAGGCGCCAGTATCTGGCAGATGACGTCACCTTGATTTGGTCTACTGCGCCCTTTTGCACCGATTTTTTCAGAAATCTGCAGCAAGCGAAGTTCCCAATCACATTACTTGGCAGCCATATTTGAAATTTAAAACTGGTTGTCAAAGTTTGACAATGAGATTCCTTTTTGATGAATCTCAGGCACACACACATATGCATATATACTGTAAATACATTATCTGAACAAGTGTGATGTTTACCACGCGCACTGCAGCGACACTGGCATTCTATAGATCATTTTGCGATGACGTCATTTTGCCGTCAAATGACACCACTTGGTGGTTTGTTTACATGTTTTTTGTCACATCCAGCAGTTTCGATTTGAAATTTCGTGAAGGATTACTGCATCAATTTCTGTAAAACGCATGTAAGGCACTTTCTCTTCAATAAAAACTATAAATTTCTATCATTACCTATCTGCCGGACAAAGATAGAAAACTCAATTCAAAATTTAACACCACGTAAACAAACCACCAAGTGCTGTCAAAAAAGTGTGGTTAGGAGCTCCCGTGTAATGATCTACACTCTTAAATGATTCTACCTGTAAATTGGTCGGATTTAGTTAAAGTTAGATTGAAACTACTCAAAATGCCCTTAAAGTGTACAAACTCAGATTTTGAGTAGTTTTTCAACCAAAAAATTGGTAGTAGGAACTTAAAATTGCGTTATTTGTCATAGAGAATAATTCAATTATCGGTAGCAAGTAGTCAAAATTGGTTAAAATTTCTACCCAAAGTTTGAGTTTGTACACTTTAAGGGCATTTTGAGTAGTTTCAACCTAGCTTTAACTAAATCCGACCTATTTACAGGTAGAATCATTTAAGAGTGTATATATATATTGATTATACTCACCCCATCGACATCTCTATATCGAACTGCAGTAAACGTCAGCGACATCATGTCCGGGGCTCAAAATTTGACAGCGGGCCCAAATCGCCCAAATCAGACTGCTGGCAGTTGAGTGAAACGTAGTGCTGACATGCTATCTCATTTTTGCACACACGAGATGTTGGCGGCGAAAACATGGTTGTCTGCCGATGGGGTGATTATTCGCTATGTAAGCACAAATCGATCTCTTGTACTCTCATGGAACTGCCATATGGAAAGTTTGTGAAGATTTGGTGCAAAGTTTTGTCTATCCTTTTCACTCATTAACAAACCTGTGCACAGACTTCACAAATAGAACAAACTTGGGAAGGTGGCAGCACCGTTTCGCGCACATAGCGAATACTATTTAGCCTGATGACATGTTCCCTACATTTTCTTCTTCCTTGCCTTTTTAAGCCGCATTGCCCTACAACGTCCATTCGCATCGCACGCATCAGTCGCAGGTCGCAGCGCTGTGCCGATGACTCAAGCTTTTTCATCTCAGACATAATGTGCTTTCCGAACTTTTCTATCTTCTTCTGTTTCGTTTACCGCCGCAAACAACTAAAGCGCCTAAAATAAATACGCTAAACACAAATACGGACGGGGATTCCCTCCCCTCAGCTTGAAAAGCTCTGATGGCGGTCATCCCACAGTACAGCCCAGCAAAAGTTATAGTAAATAATAATTATTGTTCTTTCCCATGCCCAACAGCCGACGAAACGATAGTGATTAGTCGTGCTGCGATCGCGAAGTCAAGCGGTTTTGTATTGCGTTTTGTTGCATTTGCGCGTTTTGTGCTCATCTTGCGATTGCTCGTTCGGGTTGTGTGTGGGAAAAAGTTCTGCTGAGAAATAGTTCTACTGCTGCATGGTTTTCTTCTGTGGGAACCACAATGAGATGGTTTAATGGGTCCAGTTTTATAGGCTTGATACTGTTGATCATCCTACAGGTAGCCGTTGCCCGTAAGTTTCGTCTAATACCCTAATCACAGGAATTATTTTGAACACATAAAAAGACGAGAGAAGAAACATGAAGGTTATCAGAACCATATCAATCAGTTTCGTTTTATTCTATCTTCGCGCACATACAGTCAAACCGGTTTTCCCAAAAGCACCGCCATCAGACATAGACCTTTACTAATTACATATATAACGTAGTTAATCACGCTTCACTACCGGAATATTTTTGGTTACAGAGCAAACATGTACTACACCGGATCAAAAATCTGGACGTTGCATCCTGCTGCGATCGTGCGACAGCTTGTTCACATTGATCAAGAAACAGCCCCTGCTGCCGGAAGATCGTACCTTACTAAGCCGCAGTCAATGCGGTTGGTCGGTGCAGGATAACCATCCACTGGTGTGCTGCAGTGATCCAATCGATACTCCGATTCGAGTGCAAGCTTCTTTGCTACCATCACCGGGAGTTTGTGGAATACAAACAAGTGATCGTATCGTTGGTGGCATTAACACTAAGATTGACGAGTTTCCCTGGCTAGCATTGCTGAAATATGCCAAACGTAAGCGAATGTGTCAACGTTAATTAGCACCTTGGATAGGTGTGTGTATATTTATTTAAATTTTCTCTAACTCTAGCCAACAATATCTTTGGGTTTCACTGCGGCGGTGTACTGATCAATGATCGATATGTATTGACTGCATCCCATTGTGTTAATGGAAAAGACATTCCCCCTACCTGGAATCTGTGAGTACTATACCCATTTTGGTGAGTTTTTTATTGTTATTTTTTTCTGATTCAGAGCGGAAGTGCGCTTAGGAGAATGGGACACTTCAACAGATGACGATTGTGATGGATTTGGTGTAGATACAGACTGCTCACCACCTCCGGTGGACGTCATCATCGTGAAAAAGACTCCCCATCCTGAGTACAATCCACAGTCGTTGGAGCAATACAACGATATTGCTCTTCTGCGGTTGGAGCAGCGCATTTCTTATACGGATTTCGTGAAACCCATTTGCTTGCCACGATCATCCGAACTCCTTGATAAAAGTTCCGTTGGACTGAAGCTGCAAGTTGCCGGCTGGGGACGCACCGCAACTGCCCGATTCAGTAACGTTAAACAGAAGGTTGGAGTTGACGGTGTTGAATTAGCCAGATGCAATGAAGTGTATCGGCAGGAGCAGGTTGTTTTACGCGAGAATCAGCTGTGCGCCGGTGGTGTGGCCGGAAAGGATTCTTGCCAGGGTGATTCCGGTGGACCATTGATGGGAGTGACAACGGCAGGTAGCAAGAGCCCCTACTGGTATTTGGTGGGGCTCGTTTCGTTTGGGCCGACACCATGCGGACAACAGGGTTGGCCAGGCGTATACACCAATGTGGTTAAATATGTGAGTTGGATTGAGTCGAATCTGGTGGAATGACTTGCAAAAATGAGATTTTAATTTTATCACGAAAGCATGCTGCAAATAGACGAACAATGTTGAATTCGTGCAAGAAAAAGTGGTTATTTTACTTTTTAGCAGACCCTACTCTTTGTTTTATTGATGCACCAGAAGCAACCAAGAACGCTGAAGCAACAGGTTATGATTTTTATTGAACAGAAACTGGGGCACCATTTTCTTCAAACAAATTCAAAACAATTTTAATTTGGACATTTGGTTTTATATTTCAGTCTTTACCATCCTAATTTATTCTTAACACAATCTTATCAACTATTTTACCATGCATTGATTTTTAACGTAGACATTTTCAGTTTTAATCAACTTCTTCAACCGTGGGACCTGATCGTCCCCCACCGAATCCACCAGCCTGCTGGCCGCAACTGCTTGCGCCACCGGTCGCTCCCTGATGTAACCGGGTCATTATCGGACTGCAAACTCGGTTCAGCTCTTGCATTTTGTGATCGAATTCGTCCTTTTCAGCCATCGTGTTACCATCCAGCCATCGAAGTGTCTCGTCACACTTGTCGCGAATGGTTTGCTTGTCAGATTCGCTCAGTTTATCGCCTGCCGATTCCAGGGTTTGCTTCAACTGGAAGCAGTAACCCTCCAGTTGATTTCGCGCGGAAATTCGTTCGCACTGTTTCTCGTCATCTGCACGGTACTTTTCCGCTTCGGCCAACATCCTGTCGATTTCTGCCTGGCTAAGACGTCCCTTGTCGTTTCTGATGGTGATGTTCTTTTCCTTGCCTGTGCTCTTCTCCTTAGCCGATACGTTCAAAATACCGTTGGCGTCCAAATCGAATGTAACTTCAATCTGTGGAACACCTCGAGGTGCCGGTGGAATGCCAGATAAATCAAACTGTCCCAGGCGATTGTTGTCTTTAGTCATGGCACGTTCACCTTCAAACACCTGAATCGAAACTCCCGGTTGATTATCTGCATATGTGGAAAACGTTTGAGTTTGCTTGCAGGGAATTCGACTGTTGCGTTCGATTAGTTTAGTCATCACGCCTCCTGCCGTTTCAATGCCAAGCGACAACGGAGCTACATCAACCAGCAGAACATCCTGAATTTTCTCGTCCTTGTCTCCGTTAAGAATAGCAGCTTGAATGGCCGCGCCATAAGCTACTGCTTCATCTGGATTTATCGACAGATTCAACGTTTTGCCGCAGAAAAAGTTTTGAAGCAGAGACTGTACTTTTGGAATGCGTGTAGATCCACCCACCAGAACAATGTCATGGATTGAACTTTTGTCCATCTTGGCATCTGAAAGTGCTCTCTCTACCGGCTGCAATGTCGATCGGAATAAATCAGAACAGAGTTCCTCGAATCTAGCACGAGAGATCTTGGTATAGTAATCGATTCCGTCGACAAGGGCGTCAATTTCAATAGTCGCCTCTGTGCTCGATGACAACGTGCGTTTGGCTCGCTCGCATGCAGTCCGTAGCCGCCGTAGTGCCCGTGGATTTGACGAAACATCCTTTTTGTATTTGCGTTTGAATTCTTCCATAAAGTGTGATACCATTCGATTATCGAAGTCTTCTCCTCCTAGGTGGGTATCTCCGGCAGTGGATCGTACTTCGAACAGTGAACCTTCATCTATAGTCAAAATCGAAACGTCGAAGGTACCACCGCCAAGGTCGAAAATTAGCACATTTCGCTCTCCCTTTAGATTTTTATCCAGTCCGTATGCTAATGCGGCGGCAGTTGGTTCGTTAATGATTCGCATTACATTCAGACCGGCAATCGCGCCAGCATCTTTCGTAGCCTGCCGCTGTGAGTCGTTGAAATAAGCCGGAACTGTGATGACTGCGTTACGAACACTTTTTCCCAAATAGGCTTCGGCGGTTTCCTTCATCTTAGTCAGCACCATCGAGCTGATTTCTTCTGGAGCAAACCGTTTCCGCTCACCTTTGAATTCAACTTCGATTTTCGGTTTGCTGCAATCATTGATCACTCTGAATGGCCAATGCTTGATATCAGCTTGAATTTTCGGATCGTCAAACTTGCGACCAATCAATCGTTTAGCGTCGAATACCGTGTTCTGTGGATTCATTGCCACTTGATTCTTTGCAGCATCGCCAATCAGCCGTTCCGAGTCCAAAAAAGCCACGTAACTTGGTGTCGTTCTATTGCCCTGGTCGTTGGCAATGATTTCCACCTTGCCATGCTGGAACACTCCCACGCAAGAGTACGTGGTACCCAGGTCAATTCCAATCGCTGACATTTTCACTTTAATAAATGTATGAACAACTATTCACTTTTCACAAAACACTTGAATTCTTATTTCGCAGTTTGAAAATTGCTTTCTTATTCACGTTTGAAAACTTTTGCGCTTAAATTGCCTTTGCTTGCCTTTGATGCGTCTGTTTGATTCTCTTGCTTGAAGTATACTGATGATGCGAACGCACCTCAACTGCATATATATGCTGGGGCAATAATTCGAGAAAATTCGAGTACGTTCTGTGTACCTTCGAGCACTGTGTCTCGGCTAAATAAAGCAAAGTACATTAGACATCTAGCTATATATGTATTTACGTTTTTTATGAGAGGAGAGGAATAGCGTGCGTGAATGAAAATTGCGAGAAAGTCGATTCGAGAATATGCCAGTGCGTGTTCTTATGCTATCCAATTTTAGGTGAAATTAGGAAAAGGAATCTACTAGAAAACGCCAGAGTATAAAAGAAATTCGAGAAAGTACGTTGTTGTTTGTATGCAATGACCGTGGTAGATGTGGTAGATGTATCATGTATGCTCGCAAGTATGCTTTGGGACAAGTAAGGCCATTGCAAATAATTTTGAAAGTTTTTGTTACCCCCCTTGGAAATTGACTTGAAAAATCGGGGAGCAAAAAATAATTTGTAGGATATGACTTAATTTTTATTCATAAAATCAATTGTCTGTGGGTTATTCAGCCTGAAAAACACGAAAAATGAGTATACGAGTTGAGTTAATGCTTCTAGCACAAAACAGGAGAGGAAATTCGAATAACGGAATTTTCGAAAATCGGCCGAAAAATTTTTCCTTCATTTTTGTCTTTTTTTCGCAGATTTCTTGCATGGAAAATAATAGCGTATATATTAAGAGCAAGAATAGATTTGGTTTTCACGTTTAAACTTTAAGTAAAAATGCTTAAAATCAATATTTTTTTTGCTCAATTAAAAAAATCTTTGTTTTTTTGGCCCCCCCCCCCTTCAGTGGCTCAACACCGGAAGTACAAAAACTTTATAAAATATTTGTAATGGCCTAATGCATTGTTCATCACAAGTAATGCGTGTTGGTGTGAAGGAAAAGAATCACTAAATTATATTATTAAATATAGAGTAATTAAGTGTCATGTTATAAGGGAAAACGAGCACTTTGAATTATGTTGCGATTATTTTTCTTGCAAATATATTTTATACGTGTTCCGGTTTCTACAAGTGAAAGCCTGTAGAAATATGCAAAATGCACTCGTCTTTGGGATTTGGCAAGCAAATTTAGCAAGCAGAATCGCCTTGAACTTTTCGATTTTGATTGCCGCTAAAATTTAGTCCACGTCAGTCAACAGTATCGGTAATAATGTTATTTCTGCCGATAGTTCCATAAAATCTGGAGGCTCACTACCTGTATGATTTATGTACCTGAATAAATTTCACATAGTGAAAAAATAATCATTCAAAATTTGTATCAGCAATTTTTTAGCAGAACCAATTATAGTCATATCTAAATCCTGAAACACGTATAAAATATACAGTCAAGCAAAATAATCACAACATAATTTAGTGTATGTACTAGTTTTCTCACTCTATTTTGAATAATAAAATTTAGTGAAACATTTTCTTTACTTCAGTATACATTATAACCCATTATTATTTACGCAATATTCGATAATGTTCCATATATAATATGCACACGAAAATGCATTAACTTGTCCAAAAGCATACATGCTACATCCACTAATCATACCTGGAGGTATATAAAAAACAGTCATTGCATAAACACAACGTACTTTCTTGAATTTCTTTTATTCTCTGGCGTTTTCTAGTAGATTCCCTTCTTCTAATATCACCTAAAATTGCGGGCTACTGGCATATTCTCGACTCGACCCGACTTTCTCACAATTTTCATTCACGCACGCTATTCCTCTCTTCTCATAAAAAACGTAAATACACAGCACAATTACTCATCAAGCTGTTTGATGCTTTTGTAGCCGACAATCATCAGCCAATCAGCAGTGCTCGAAGGTACACAGAACGTACTCGAATTTTCTCGAATTATTGCCCCAGCATATATATGCAGTTGAGGTGCGTTCGCATCATCAGTATACTTCAAGCAAGAGAATCAAACAGACGCATCAAAGGCAAGCAAAGGCAATTTGAAAAGATATTGTAAGCGCGAAAGTGTTCAAACGTGAATAAGAAAGTAATTTTCAAACTGCGAAATAAGAATTCAAGTGTTTTGTGAAAAGTAAATAGTTGTTCATATATTTATTAAAGTGAAAATGTCAGCGATTGGAATTGACCTGGGTACCACGTACTCTTGCGTGGGAGTGTTCCAGCATGGCAAGGTGGAAATCATTGCCAACGACCAGGGCAATAGAACGACACCAAGTTACGTGGCTTTTTCGGATTCGGAACGGCTGATTGGCGATGCTGCAAAGAATCAAGTGGCAATGAATCCACAGAACACGGTATTCGACGCCAAACGATTGATTGGTCGCAAGTTTGACGATCCGAAAATTCAAGCTGATATCAAGCATTGGCCATTCAGAGTGATCAATGATTGCAGCAAACCGAAAATAGAAGTTGAATTCAAAGGTGAGCGAAAACGGTTTGCTCCAGAAGAAATCAGCTCGATGGTGCTGACTAAGATGAAGGAAACCGCCGAAGCCTATTTGGGAAAAAGTGTTCGTAACGCAGTCATCACAGTTCCGGCTTATTTCAACGACTCACAGCGGCAGGCTACGAAAGATGCTGGCGCGATTGCCGGTCTGAATGTAATGCGAATCATTAACGAACCAACTGCCGCCGCATTAGCATACGGACTGGATAAAAATCTAAAGGGAGAGCGAAATGTGCTAATTTTCGACCTTGGCGGTGGTACCTTCGACGTTTCGATTTTGACTATAGATGAAGGTTCACTGTTCGAAGTACGATCCACTGCCGGAGATACCCACCTAGGAGGAGAAGACTTCGATAATCGAATGGTATCACACTTTATAGAAGAATTCAAACGCAAATACAAAAAGGATGTTTCGTCAAATCCACGGGCACTACGGCGGCTACGGACTGCATGCGAGCGAGCCAAACGCACGTTGTCATCGAGCACAGAAGCGACTATTGAAATTGACGCCCTTGTCGACGGAATCGATTACTATACCAAGATTTCTCGTGCTCGATTCGAGGAACTCTGTTCTGATTTATTCCGATCAACATTGCAGCCGGTAGAGAGAGCACTTTCAGATGCCAAGATGGACAAAAGTTCAATCCACGACATTGTTCTGGTGGGTGGATCTACACGTATTCCGAAAGTACAGTCTCTGCTTCAAAACTTTTTCTGCGGCAAAACGTTGAATCTGTCGATAAATCCAGATGAAGCCGTAGCTTATGGCGCGGCCATTCAAGCTGCAATTCTTAGCGGAGACAAGGACGAGAAAATTCAGGATGTTCTGCTGGTTGATGTAGCTCCGTTGTCGCTTGGCATTGAAACGGCAGGAGGCGTGATGACTAAACTAATCGAACGCAACAGTCGAATTCCCTGCAAGCAAACTCAAACGTTTTCCACATATGCAGACAATCAACCGGGAGTTTCGATTCAGGTGTTTGAAGGTGAACGTGCCATGACTAAAGACAACAATCGCCTGGGACAGTTTGATTTATCTGGCATTCCACCGGCCCCTCGAGGTGTTCCACAGATTGAAGTTACATTCGATTTGGACGCTAACGGTATTTTGAACGTGTCGGCTAAGGAGAAGAGCACAGGCAAGGAAAAGAACATCACCATTAAAAACGACAAGGGACGTCTTAGCCAGGCAGAAATCGACAGGATGTTGACCGAAGCGGAAAAGTACCGTGCAGATGACGAGAAACAGCGCGAACGAATTTCCGCGCGAAACCAACTGGAGGGTTACTGCTTCCAGTTGAAGCAAACCCTGGAATCGGCAGGCGATAAACTGAGCGAATCCGAACGGCAAACCATTCGCGACAAATGTGACGAGACGCTTCGATGGCTGGATGGTAACACGATGGCTGAAAAGGACGAATTCGATCACAAAATGCAAGAGCTGAACCGAGTTTGCAGTCCGATAATGACCCGGTTACATCAGGGAACGACCGGTGGCGCAAGCAGTTGCGGCCAGCAGGCTGGTGGATTCGGTGGCGGACGATCAGGTCCCACGGTTGAAGAAGTTGATTAAACTATCATGTATTAAATTTGAACTTCCTAATGCATAACTGTCCATAACAATTCTGATGTAATAGATAAACAATTAAAAGTGTTCTTTAATTACATAAACTTGTATAATTTGTTTTAAGGATAGATCTCAATATGTTAAGAATTAGATTGAATATAGAGCTAATTTTCAAACGATAACTAAATCGATTGCATCAAAAGAATATCCATGTATGTCTTCGCAAATGGGTTTCGAATATGCGGTTCGTGTCTGTCTTTTACAGAAAAGAAATGAAAAATTTGCTCGTGCTCGTGCTTCACAAAATATTTTTCTCCTACTTCTCGTTCTCATCAATTAATTTCGATTACGTTATTGTCTACTGTGTTTCCTGACTCATAACGAATATACGTTATATACGGGAAAGGGTCTCGTAACTCACAAACTGGTGGTTTTTTGTTTAATTGATCAATTGATCATAGAATTCGATCAGAGCATACAAATATCAACTATATACCATAAGAAATTACATGTTCACTCCAAATATGATAAGTCATGTTCCACATGACAGCGCTGTCCCCAATTATAAGCAATCCCTGCCGCAGCTAACCAGTGCATTTTACTATAAGGGTAATTTTTGCACTGTCAATAGGCCATATCGGGATAATATAGAATTCAGCATGAAGGAAGAGCGATTAGGGGCCTGACAATAAACCCATGCTAAAGTCACTTCGGCTAAACGCACCGGCCTCAGCCAAAGCCTGGCAGGACAGGACACACAACAAAAAAATCGTATCGCATGTAACTTACACAATACCACTTAATACCAAAAGTAGACTAGTCCAGCAAAGTAACACTCGACGTCAGGCTGGTTATTTCCTCACTCATTATGCAAAAAGTGCAACTTTTTTTGTTCAACACAATGACCAGAACTGCTTTCAGAAATGAGAAATAAATCCACACAATGAGAAACAGACTAAAAACAATGAGAAAAACTGACGCGCAGAAAAACTTCTTAATGCGCTCTTTAAATGAGCAACTTTCGGGTTTGCTCCCGATCCTCTCGGTAGCTACAGCAGTAAACGTGAAAACAAAACAACCGGTGCGCATACAGCAACTATAGACTCAGAGGCGTCAAGACCAGGGCCCGGCATCGTCGAAACAAATAAATGAAACTGACTTTCTCTTACCTTCGCTTTATACATGAAGTGACATGCTTCACTTGTTGAACAGAACGTTTCAAGCAAGCTTCAGTTGAAGTTGGTGGCTGTTTCAATTGACGACGGCAGAAAGTCAGGCACGATTTGTCGACATTTACAAGGTTAACTTTAATATGCGTTGCATTTTAGGAAATGTTACTCAAATTCAATTCATTTGCATTCATAGTTGCTGGCCTTCTTCTGAATATTTGATAGAAAAGTACAAATGAAAAGTTGAAACCGATGGTCATGACGAAGTGAAACCCGTTTCGCTGACGCTGACTGAAGCCAGTTTGAAACTGAAGCGGTGCTGCTTCTGTTTAAACCGAGGCTTCACTACCAGGGGCTTGCGATGGGTGCCATGTTTTTGTTGCCAACATCTCAGCACATCTCGACAAGGTTCCGATAAAAAATCCCCCCTACTTTTCCCCCGATTTAGTAGGTTCGCGTCGGCTGAATCGCCCGATTTTGGACCCGACGAATCGGCCGATTGTTGCAACGACGCTTATGGGAGTTTAACAGGGCGATCTACCGATTCGTCGGTATGTTTAATCGATCGACAAAAACCGACTAAATTGGCTGTTTAGTCGGGTGACGAAATAAAGGTGTCTGATGGAACCAAACGAAATAGGTTGATTAATCGGGAGATAAAATTTGTCAATATACCGACGAAATAGGTGGATTAATTGGTGTATGTAGTTAACTTGCCTACCAAAGCCGATCAAATCGGTGGAGGAATCAGATGACGAAATACGTAAATCATACGAAATAGGTGGATTAATCGATGGAGAAAATTTTGTAACCTACGGAACCATACGAAATAGGTCGATTATTTGGAACATAAAATTTATCAATACAGACAAAATAGGTGGATCAATTTGAGCATTATATTGAAGTCTATAAAACCAAACCTAATTCTAATAAAAATGCTCCTAATAATGCCCTGAAAGTGGCCCTCTTCAACAACTCCTCCTGCCTCAGGAACAGAGATGCCCACTGTGCGGTATCGCTCGACCAGTTTAAAAGCGACTTTCGACTTTTGAGAATTGGCGACCAGCGGCCCAAGACCGAGTTGAACGAAGAAGACTGCTTGAAATAGCACGAGCGACGTCGGCGCGGTGACAACCTGTAACGATCAGAAGGTAATTAATTGGAATCAAAAAAAGCTGTTCATTGAAGAAATTTCTCTCTTCTGCGGAACATACACGAACACTTATATTGACTCCTATAGTTTAATTTCACTAACCTGCTCATCCTTCATGAAGCCAATCGATCAATTTCCTCCGCAGAACCAATCCGTTCCCATCGTGACAAAGGAGATGAACTTGTCGCAGGACCTTTTCGATTCCATGCCTCATTGACGGCGACGCAGATCCGGACGGAGTTCCTTTAAGGAAGATATAAACCGAGTCAAGAGCAGCTTGTTACTGGACCTAACCTCTATCTCCGTTGTGTGGCTCCACAATCCGATAGGAAAAAATAGTCGCACGATAATTTTCAGTGCGAAATTCCAACTAAAATAGCGATAATAAGTTACAAATTCAATGCAGCTGTCTTTTTATGTAAAGGATACTTACCTAGCTTTTCAAATAAAGAACAAGTGAAATAGAAGTAAACTGGCCTTGTTCAAAAATCAATCAGACTTAGCTGTCAAAACATCATTCTGTACAGAGTAAACCGATCATCATCTGATTTAATCGTTACCCGACGGTAACAGATTAAATATACCAATGCGTCGGGTGACGGAGACAACCATCCAACGCGATCCGACGAAGTCGCCCAATAGAAAATTTTGACAGATGCTGTTTTACGCATCTATCGACGAAATAGGATGCCGAAGAAATCAACCTATTAATCAACCGATGTAATTGAAGGTGACGTTGTCGGGCCCTGGTCAAGACAATCAAAAGTCGTTAAATTTTGAATCTTAGCAGAGAATTACCTTTGTTTATAATGGGACTTTCCTGTTGGTGCGCGTCAAGAATCAAATGGGTAAATAACATTTTTCGCACTGTTGCCGTTGTGACCAAGGGCATGGTGTGTTGCTATCTCTTTCTCATGTAGGAGTGAAGAGAGCAACTTTCAAATGGTCCTCGTTAAAGGGGAATTCCCAGCAAATTTTTTGGTTGCTGTCAAAATTAACATTTTGGTACCTATGCGTGGGACATCGAAAATGTATGAATTTGACAGCCACTTCACCCCGTAGGTTGTGACATGCCTAACCATATGATGCGGTTGCGTTCACGAGCAGCCAAACTCAACTGAATATTACTAAATGTAAGAATCATGATTCAACTGCATTAATGGATTAAATTTTTCTGATGGCAATGACCGCTACTGACAATCGTCGTTTTTTCGCAACACCCTACCCATGTTAAAACTACCCGTAGTTGTCATACGTCAGCGCATCGCATTAACGTATTCAAAGTGTATTAACATTCTCCTCAATGAGTAGCACAATGTGCGGTTGCTCATACAACTGCGTTCAGCAAGAAAGAGAAAAGTTAAAATGAAACGGAGCAGAATAAATCGCGTTGAAGACTGAGCACAGTTTGAATTTTTCTCTTCTCTTTATTTATTCTGAGGAGGAACCATCCCTGCTCGACGTGGCTCGGAGCTGCCACAAATACAGATATTTGTGCATGTATAAATTTGGGATCCATCAATTATTTTAGTTACTATGATTTCTGGCACGACTAATGTTCCTGAATTTTAAAATACTCCATAAACTATTTATGTTATTTAAAAGATTAGACCGAGAAAATAAAATACTCGGGAGAAAACGGCAGGGTCCCAAATTTATGCATGCACAAATATCTGTATTTATGGTAGCTCTGACGTGACTTACAGAATAGGTCCCACCCAAGGAACAAAACAGCAGCGCTTAAGAGAGCAGGGGTGGAATAAGAGTTGTATAGTAGCATCCGGTGTTGAACAAGCAAATTGTTTAAATGTCATATCCAATATTTTTTCTAGCTTCTATTCAACATCTACACATTGTTTATTGTAAGTGTGAAATAAGAATCGAAACGTTGTGTAAACTATGCATAGTCAAACGTGTGCCTATATGAGAACGCTTTACGAACACTATATGACAGGTTGATAAACCCTCCTTGCTGTCAGGAGCCACTTTACTGGCGATCGAATCTGCGAAGAGTGGCATATCTATGTTCTTGAGTCAAGGTATAAGCGTCCTTATAAGAACTTGACTCTTCTTTATAGAGAGACTTCGCAGCCGGTTATTAGAGTACAGGACAATTATGGGCTAGACCTTACTGGCTCTATACCAGCACCGCACAGCCGTGCTTTGCACATGCGATGACTGGCTTGTTAGACCCTAGACCAGCATCGTACCCCGAAGCTAACCGAAAGGTTATATACAATACATAGCTTTATTCAATAACGTAGGGTAAGGTGGGGCAACACAACAAACATTTTCATTGAATAGTAGCCTTTTCAACTGTTGAATAGCTAATTACCGGGCAACAAGCGCTGTTTTATAAAAAAACCAGAGGGGTTGTGCACAAGACACGACCGCATAGGTGACGTAGGACTACGTAATTCTATAGAGATAGTAGGGTGTAATCATGTATGTAATTTAATTTAATTTTATTTCACCATCTTCGACTACGTCGTACAGATTGTTTACTTAATAACTAATTTAAGCCTAGGATTCTATTACTAAACACATTTCTAGACAGAGTAAAATCGAACACATTACAAACATCGTTGAAAGAACGCAAGCAGACATTAAAACAATTATTCACACCATAATTTGTTCTGTGGAATTGCCGACGAAGCCGACGAGGAGGTACTTTCCACGGTATCTGGTACAGGAGTTCCGGGCAATCCACATTGCCTGTTATTAGGTCGAATATAAATAGACGCTGCTGTTTGACGCGCCGGACTGCGAGTGTATTCAGGCTAATCAGTTGGCAACGGTCTATGTAACTGGGAAGATTGACTGGATCATTCCACGGTAGCTGACGCAAGGCGAATCGCAAAAATTTTTTCTGAATTCGCTCAATCGCAGGGATCTGTGTTACGTGTGCAGGAGCCTAAACCGGGGAAGCATACTCCAAAATGCTGCGTACGGGAGAGCAATATAGCGTCTTGAGGCAATAAACGTCAGTGAATCCAGACGCATGGCGTCGCATAAAACCAAGCACGGTGTATGCTTTAGCAGTGACTCTACTTATATGCTCGTCGAACCTCAATTTAGAGTCAATAGTAACGCCTAGGTCGAGAATAGAGTTAACACGTTCCAGACAATCCGGTCCCATGCTGTATTGATGAAGAAAAACGGTGTTTCGGCGACTGTATGATATTACTTTACACTTATTGCTGTTAACACGTATGCCGTTGTCACTGCACCAGACTAGCAGACGATTAATATCCTCCTGTAATGAGACACAATCGGCAGGGGCACCAATCACCCGAAAGATTTTTAGTTCGTCGGCAAACGATAATTTCGATGATGACAGCAGCTCGACCAGGTCATTAATATAAATTATAAAGATGAGTGGCCCAAGCACACTGCCTAATAATACGATTCTTCATGTATACATGCGTTGTCCGTAACGTTTATCAAAGTAGGAACATTGTATACGTTCAATCCTCAACAGATTTAGGAGTAATTTCTATGAATTGATTGAATCTATTTTATTAAAACGAATCAGTCACACTAAACCAAACAGTAAATCAATTTTCGTCATCTGTCTCTGTGTTGAATTGTGCTTTTTCTCTGGTAATCGGTACACGGTACGCGCTAGTTTTCAAAAAGCTGAAAATTTTACGCCTAACTTTTTTGCGGCTTACAAAAGAAGAACACTTATTTACAAGCTGCAGACGTTTTGGAAGTGGTAGAAAATGTCGTCCGTGACCAGAAAACTTATTCCCGCCATTTGCTGGTCGTCCGCAACGGCGAAAAATTCAACTTTTCCCTCGTTGCCTGTGTTATTATGGTATTAACTAGACAAGAAAATATAATAAACTCTTCATTTGTTGCGTGGTCCTTAAAAGAACCGATTGTTTGATTATCATGTGAAATATTTCGTGTTGGTAAAAACGGATACTTTTGTTGCCAAAATCGAGGCACGCCAAAATCGAACCATGCCGAATTCGAAATCCCACTATATATATAAAGCAAAGCCTTGAGCTTAAACGACAAGTCTTAAAGAGTGGACCCTTCTTTATCGACAGCTTTCACAGTTCCTACTGGGCTAGTGCAACAATCCTACTGACTATCAAACAGCACCGCCTTAGTTACGAACATACGACGACTGGCTTGTTAGACCAGCATCGTACCTCGAAGCTAACTGGGCAGTTGCATACATATCTATACCTATAAAAATGGATTTCTGTCTGTCTGTCTGTCCGTATGTTCCTTATAGAATCGAAAACTACTGAACCGGTCGGAGTGAAAATTTGCATATAGGGGTTTTTGGGGTCAGGGAAGGTTCTTATGATGGTTAGAGACCCCTCCCCCACTAAGAGGGGGGGGGGGGCTCCCATACAAATGAAACACAAATTTCTGCATAACTCGAGAACTAATCAAGCAAATGGAACAAAATTTTAGATGTGGGTGTTTTTGGAGACAACAATTTTTTCTATGGTGAATTAAAACCTCTCCCCACTTTAGGAGGGGGGGCTCCTATACAAATGAAATACAAATTTCCTCATAACTCGAAAACTAAATAATCAAATGGAACCATATTTGGCATGTGGGTGTTTTTGGAGGCATGAATTTTTTCTATGATGAATTGAGACCCCTTACCTTTTTAGGAGGGGAGCCTACCATACAAATGAAATACAAATTTCCTCATAACTCGAGAACTAATCAAGCAAATGGAACAAAATTTGACATGCGGGTGTTTTTGGAGACAAGAATTTTTTCTATGGTGAATTAAAACCTCTCCCCACTTTAGGAGGGGGGGCTCCTATACAAATGAAATACAAATTTCCTCATAACTCGAGAATTAATTAATCAAATGGAACCATATCTGGCATGTGGATGTTTTTGGAGGCAAGAATTTTTTCTATGATGAATTAGGACCCCTCTCCCTTTTCAGGAGGGGGGGCTCCCATACAAATGAAATACAAATTTCCTCATAACCCGAAAACTAATCAAGCAAATGGAACCAAATTTGGCATGTGGCGGGTTTTGGAGGCAAGAATTTTTTAATGATGGTTTGAGACCCCTCACCCCTGTGGTAGGGGGATAAGGATTCTCATACAAATAAAACGGAAATTTTTGGGTAACTCAAAAACTAATCGAACTCGAGAAATTTTAGACTCTTTCATAAAACATTAATCAATAACAAGACCACCAAAAACTATCAACAGTAACATTAGATAATTCAGCGCGTCGGGTTGCCGCCGACCTGCTGTCGGAAGCACCGGCCACTGCAGGGGGCGGCCCCCCCGTAGAAATCACATTTATCTAGGTTTATTCATTTCCCTAGATCTACTGACCTCTATTACTTTACTTCAGTTGGATCACCTCTGCGAAATGGTACTTTCTACGAAAAGATTTTCTGTGAAAGGGTCCATCCCGCGTAAAGTTTTTCGCGAAATGGTATTCTGCGAAACTCTATATTCCGCGTTATGGTCAACCGAGAATTGGTGTTCCGCAAAATGGTATTCGGCGAAATGGTTTGTAATGATAGCGAATATTTAAATGCTATCCACTTTATTTTATCAGGCTAAGCAATGGGGGGGAGTTGTTGTCTACTTTACTGTGAGGAAAATTTGTATATTAAAAGACCCATGAACTCCCCAGAAACTTGCAAAACTCAAGATTGTGACAAAGATCCTCCGTGATTCACGATTTATGTACAACACAGTTTAATTTGTGGCAATACGAAGTTTGTCGGGTCAGCCAGTATCCATATATTTGTGAGATTCTGTACTGTTGATATTGGATAAGTGGCCGGTCTATATTTTATCCACAAGACAGTCAATTCCGACATTTTACTTTTTGTCTAAAATGCCTATTTTGCTCCGTACTTTTTAAAAGCTTAAAATAGCAAGTCTTTTCGGAGTAGATTATTAAATAACAAGTTTTTTTGGAGCAGATTAATATTAATGATCTTTAATTTTTGTTTATAAATAACAGTGTGCAAAATTTCAATCATTCAAAATTTTTAGCGGCGCCGCTATCCGCACAAGTGAAACATGTTTGGTTTGAGATGCGTTGCAGATGCATCGGCAAATACTGCTTGAAATGGTTCTACTTTTGATTAGTTGAACAGTTGTGGCATAATTTTTTAACGCTTATTTTTTGGTGCTATGTAACTGCTTACATTTCTCTACTTTTGGGCGAACAAGGCTTGAACAAATGTTTTGATTTTTAATAAATCGATTTTTAATCAACATATAGCTTAATTATATTGATTTTAGTAACATCTCTTAAATCAAGAATTGTTTCTCGGGCAGTCACATAACATAATTCAGTGTGCTAGTTTTTCCCTATAACATCATTAACTTTTAATTAATCTATATTTAATAATATAATTTTTTGTAATTTTATCTTTTACTTCAACACGCATTATTCACCCACTAATATTTACACAATATTCGATAATGTTTCATATGCATTAACCTGTCCCAAAGCATACATCTACCAATCATACCTGATGGGGAATTGTATAAAAACGGCAATTGCATATTCCTTGCATTCAAAAAACAATGTACTGCTTTCTCGAATTTCTCTGGCGTTTTCTAGTAGATTCCCTTCCCCTAATATCACCTAAAATTGGCTAGCAAAAACACACTGGCATATTCTCGACTTTCTCGAGTTTTCTAGCAATTTTCATTATACATTATTCCTCTCTTCTCCTAAATAAGCGCGCGCGTAAATACACACAGAACGATTACTCATGCTTATGTGTTATGCTTTATTTAGCCGAGACACAGTGCTCGAACATTCACAGAACGTACTCGAATTTTCTCGAATTGTTGCCTCAGCATATATAAGCAGTTTAGGTGCGTTCGCATCATCAGTATACTTCAAGCAAGAGAAGCAAACAGACTCATCAAAGTAAAGACAAATTGAAAAATTTTTGTAAGCGCGAAAGTGTTCAAACGTGAATAAGAAAGTAATTTTCAAACTGCGAAATAAGAATTCAAGTGTTTTGTGAAAAGTAAATAGTTGTTCATATATTTATTAAAGTGAAAATGTCAGCGATTGGAATTGACCTGGGTACCACGTACTCTTGCGTGGGAGTGTTCCAGCATGGCAAGGTGGAAATCATTGCCAACGACCAGGGCAATAGAACGACACCAAGTTACGTGGCTTTTTCGGATTCGGAACGGCTGATTGGCGATGCTGCAAAGAATCAAGTGGCAATGAATCCACAGAACACGGTATTCGACGCCAAACGATTGATTGGTCGCAAGTTTGACGATCCGAAAATTCAAGCTGATATCAAGCATTGGTCATTCAGAGTGATCAATGATTGCAGCAAACCGAAAATCGAAGTTGAATTCAAAGGTGAGCGGAAACGGTTTGCTCCAGAAGAAATCAGCTCGATGGTGCTGACTAAGATGAAGGAAACCGCCGAAGCCTATTTGGGAAAAAGTGTTCGTAACGCAGTCATCACAGTTCCGGCTTATTTCAACGACTCACAGCGGCAGGCTACGAAAGATGCTGGCGCGATTGCCGGTCTGAATGTAATGCGAATCATTAACGAACCAACTGCCGCCGCATTAGCATACGGACTGGATAAAAATCTAAAGGAAGAGCGAAATGTGCTAATTTTCGACCTTGGCGGTGGTACCTTCGACGTTTCGATTTTGACTATAGATGAAGGTTCACTGTTCGAAGTACGATCCACTGCCGGAGATACCCACCTAGGAGGAGAAGACTTCGATAATCGAATGGTATCACACTTTATGGAAGAATTCAAACGCAAATACAAAAAGGATGTTTCGTCAAATCCACGGGCACTACGGCGGCTACGGACTGCATGCGAGCGAGCCAAACGCACGTTGTCATCGAGCACAGAGGCGACTATTGAAATTGACGCCCTTGTCGACGGAATCGATTACTATACCAAGATTTCTCGTGCCCGATTCGAGGAACTCTGTTCTGATTTATTCCGATCGACATTGCAGCCGGTA
Organism: Sabethes cyaneus; assembly: GCF_943734655.1. Lineage (NCBI taxonomy): Eukaryota > Metazoa > Arthropoda > Insecta > Diptera > Culicidae > Sabethes > Sabethes cyaneus. The sequence continues at coordinate 12,650,664 of NC_071353.1, forward strand.
GAGAGAGCACTTTCAGATGCCAAGATGGACAAAAGTTCAATCCACGACATTGTTCTGGTGGGTGGATCTACACGTATTCCGAAAGTACAGTTTCTGCTTCAAAACTTTTTCTGCGGCAAAACGTTGAATCTGTCGATAAATCCAGATGAAGCCGTAGCTTATGGCGCGGCCATTCAAGCTGCTATTCTTAACGGAGACAAGGACGAGAAAATTCAGGATGTTCTGCTGGTTGATGTAGCTCCGTTGTCGCTTGGCATTGAAACGGCAGGAGGCGTGATGACTAAACTAATCGAACGCAACAGTCGAATTCCCTGCAAGCAAACTCAAACGTTTTCCACATATGCAGACAATCAACCGGGAGTTTCGATTCAGGTGTTTGAAGGTGAACGTGCCATGACTAAAGACAACAATCGCCTAGGACAGTTTGATTTATTTGGCATTCCACCGGCCCCTCGAGGTGTTCCACAGATTGAAGTTACATTCGATTTGGACGCTAACGGTATTCTGAACGTGTCGGCTAAGGAGAAGAGCACTGGCAAGGAAAAGAACATCACCATTAAAAACGACAAGGGACGTCTTAGCCAGGCAGAAATCGACAGGATGTTGACCGAAGCGGAAAAGTACCGTGCAGATGACGAGAAACAGCGCGAACGAATTTCCGCGCGAAACCAGCTGGAGGGTTACTGCTTCCAGTTGAAGCAAACCCTGGAATCGGCAGGCGATAAACTGAGCGAATCCGAACGGCAAACCATTCGCGACAAATGTGACGAGACGCTTCGATGGCTGGATGGTAACACGATGGCTGAAAAGGACGAATTCAATCACAAAATGCAAGAACTGAACCGAGTTTGCAGTCCGATAATGACCCGGTTACATCAGGGAGCGACCGGCGGCGCAACCAGCTGCGGCCAGCAGGCTGGTGGATTCGGTGGGGGACGATCAGGTCCCACGGTTGAAGAAGTTGATTAAAACTGAAAATGTCTACGTTAAAAATCAATGTATGATAAAATAGCTGATAAGATTGTGTTAAGAATAAATTAGGATAGTATAAGACTGAAATATAAAACCAAATGTCCAAATTAAAATTGTTTTGAATTTGTTTGAAGAAAATGGTGCCCCAATTTCTGTTCAATAAAAATCGTAACCTGTTGCTTCTGGTGCATTAATAAAACAAGGAGTAGGGTCTGCTAAAAAGTAAAATAACCACTGTTTCTTGCACGAATTCAATATTGTTCGTCTATTTGGCAGTATGCTTTCGTAATAAAATAAAAATAAGATCTCAATATATTAAGGATTAACTTAAATATAGAGTTGATTTTCAAACGGTAAGGAATATCCATATACTGTCTTTTAGAGAGAAGAAATGAAAAATGTTCAAATCGAGTAACTGATAGCTTTTCAGCAAAATATTTAGTTATACTGTGATGGCTCGTGCAACACAAAATATTCTTCTTTGTGAACTTCCCGGACACTTACTCCTCCTGAATCAGTAAATTTCGATTACTTTATTGCCCGGTTTCGTTTTTCTCACGCAGCCAACTTGTCTATTCAATCTGTTCAACATCCAGCACGGTACACTAAGGCTGTGAACTATTTGGAGAAAGTTTTAGCTAAACTGGACGATACATAGCTTTATTCAATAACGTACATACATAAAATAGATCATGGTTTCCAGTGCGAGCGACAGAACTAAACTGAATTGTTACCAATATTCAGATATGTTCTATCGCTTTATTAGATCCTCGAATTTCTAAATAGTTCGCTGATCGGAGATGCCTTTCAAAGAGTTAGATATCTTAATAGTCTTGTAGTCGCTGCGCAGCTGTATGAAATTCATCACTACCGATTTGTCCAGATAATTAAGCGTCTCTCCGCCGCACACTTCCTGCAGATTTTCCACCTTAACCAAAAGCAGGTTGCACAGAGCGTGCAGTACGTCGAACAGTTGCGTCACTAGCGGCGCCTGCAGAGCCCGGGCACTCTTTCTGTACTCGTTGACGTCGCAGATGGCACACATGGCCCCGGCTGTATTATACTGGAACTGCTGCAGGTGCTCGTAAATTGCCCGATGATAGCGAATACCGAACTCGTTCATTACAGCTGTCAAATTTTCACCATCAATCGTTCGTTGGATTAGCGCAATCAATGGGTTTATGTACTGAACGACCGCCAGACAGGCTGTGGATGCTACCGTGTCCACATCCGAGTCTGGTTTGAAATCAGTCTTTTTCTGTTCATTTTGCAGATACGTTTTGACCCATCCAAAAATCGCGTTAAGGGTGCGTTCCAAACCCGTTTCAATCTTGTTTTCAATCGACTCCAAATAATAGCGCTTTTTCTGCAAGCAATCCGTGTACTGCGCGGTGGACAGGACGTTCGGAATGACACTTGCGTTATATGTTTTTTCCAGCAGATGCACGATGGTGTTGCACTTCTGTGCCACATCAAAGAAGTAGATTTGTGGGATGGACTTGCACTCGGCAATTGGGATTGCTTGAAGGCCGAGATCCAACGCATAATCAACGTGTTCGTGCAATAAGAATCTCAACAAAATATCAACGATTTTGAGAATGTGTTTTGGTAAATCCACCTCTTTCGAAAGCAGACAGCAACGTTCCAGTGCGCAAGAGGATTGTTGTAAAAGATTTATGGCCAGTTCTTCCGACAGGAATGTTTCACCTCCGTAATCTTCAATTTGAGCGATGTTTATGTTGGCACGTGCACCGATCAGTGCTTGCATATCACGCCGAAGCTCCTGAAAGCGTTCCACTTGCTTCTTCTGGTGATTCTTGTTTTCGTAAAATTTTCGCAACTCCAGCTGACATTTTGCGTCCAAATTACGACATTCTACCTCTATGTACGAGCATAAATGGGTAGAAAAGATGTTAGCTGTCAATTTTTGCAACAGATCATCATCGGATTCCTTCATGAACTCCTGCAACTCATTGGAGAGTTTCAATGTTCTAGAATACAATTCATATAACGACTTTAGGTATTTGCTCTCGTCTTTACGATCCTCCAGCTTAGTTTGCACAAACTGATTGATTTTTAGCTGATAAATATTCAGAATAAACTTGCTCATTACTTGGTCTGGAGCATTAAAAACTTGTCGAATTATTTTATAATTTTTGTGACAAAGCGGAACAATTCCATCGAAAACATCCCTTCCTCCGTAGGTCACTGCCTGGCTTTGCTCAATGTAGACATCAATAACCTGAGAGTAGCCTTTAAACTGAGACAGAATGGACGATATTTCTTTCATTCGCTCGATACTCTCCGTTTTCTGTGCTGTTGCGAACTCTTCAATCAACTGCATCTCAATTTCGTCGTATTTACCTTCAATTTTTTTCTTCGCGTTTGCAAATCTATTAGCCGGTAAATCCTGAGATATCATATACAGCTTTTGAATGATATCCGCTGCTTCAAATAATCTTGTCTTATCACTGTAGACATCGTTCACAATCGGACCCGGCGTTAAAAAGTCTCCCATGTGATTCAACAACAGCTGAGCTTCTACCGCTCGGCTTCTGGGCACATTAACGTTTTCTAGCTGCTCACCCAAATGAATCACCTTACCAGCCACGGAGTTTATCTTCTCATCCAACTGATGAAAGTAGTCAACAGAAACTTGATGCTTACCGACGAAACGATCGATTGCTTTCACAAACAAACTCTGCTCCTCCTTGAGGGCTTCCTCTAATTTATCACATTTCCGCTGCTGCCGTTCCTGCACGATCTTAAGATCTTTGATTGTCTCCACAAAAGTCTCGTACAGCAGATCAGGATCAAACTGATCGGAACCGATTTCGTTGTTGGTCCGCCAGCACAGTCGTTCGATAAACTCCTCCACTTCGAAGGGATCCTTTAATTAGAGTAAACAATTTGAAGAAACTCAATTAAGTTGCAACAGCCATTACTCACCTGTTCCAACTCCTCCACGTATTGGGACAACATTGGGTTCAGAAATAGTTCACTTTTTTGCACAATTTTACAGGTTTACTAGAAATAAAACATAAAATCTATGTTTTTTTCCTCGATTATGTTTTGCACAGAGAAGTCCAGTGGGCTGTACAGAACATCAGATTATAGTTACTCTATGTATAGTCTGGCGGATACAAAATAGGGAACCATCAGTCATTTTTCAGGATGCGAAATGTACGAGAAACATATTTTATGGTCATAGAACTGTTCATTTTCAACGATTATTTTCCGTATAAAGCGGGGTACGCTGCTGAAAAGTAATGGGTAAAAAGATAGGACAAGAAATGCTCAAGAAATCGATTTCTTTTACGATTTCTTAAGCAGTACGCACCTCATAAGAAATATTATTTCACGTCCAGATGACGTTGGTTTACACGCAAGTGAATTAAAACGTCACTTTTCCGTACGGAATAATATCCGGCGCAATTATTACCACAAGAAAAAATGACAGGTGGTTGCTTGCATTGGAGTTGTCAAAATTTCTTCGGTAAATAACAAGATTTTTTCTTGAGCTGTTTTCTTTTCAGCAGCGTACCCCCCGTACCCCGCTTAACCTGCGCATTTCTCCTGCACATTTAATTCCAAAAATAATCAGCCATGCCAATTCTATGTACACTATTACTTAGGTACGGCAAACGCGGCATGTTTGTGTTCGTAATATGCTGAAAAGTATAGGTGTATTAGTGTCATCGTTGTACGGCACAATGTTTATGCTTTTTTATGCCCGTAGAAGAATAGGGCGAGATTGACGTCACCCTTGCTGTTTACATTATTTGCGCTGCTAACACAATCAAACGGTACGTTGTTCCACACCTCTACTACTTCACATAGATGCCAATTGGCCTGTGTTTTTCGTGTTTTCTGTCCGAAGTCCGAACTTTGCTTTAGAGGCAATAGGGGTACTCCATCAAGGGATTACACGTTGATTACATCAAAAGTGTTTTTGCGCCGAAAAAATCGAAAGAGTGTCATATAAGCGTCACAGAAACGTCACCTAGTGAATTAGCTGGAAAATGCCAAAGAAACATCAGCCGCACGGATGACGTTCGCTTTTTACACTGTTCCGTTGGTAACGGTCTTCGTCGTCGTGTCAGAAGTCAGAGAGTTACAAAATCTTGAAAATAGCCATCGTTCCGTCAGTTGCGAAGAAAAATCTCCGTCGAAAAGCGTATTTTTCCGTTCGTATCATCAGAAAAACGCTGCGCCGCGATTGTGAAAAAAAGAAGTACTGATACTGCTGTTCTGTTGTCTCAGTGATAAAGTGCGAGACGTGAAAAACGGTGGATATATTTTGTGTGAATTTGTACAACTTCGGGTAGCCTGATTAGTGTATTAAAAGAAAACCCTCCAGCTTACGGATAAACGAGTACCCAAGCAGGAAATGTCTGCATCCGCAATGAGCCCCGAATAGTAAGTTTGCGTTGGTTAAAAAAGGAATTTTTTCTCCACTGATGCTGCCATGCAGGCCATCTAATTTCTTCTTTTGTGACTCCTCTTCCATCCCCCAAATTACCTATGTGTACCCGTTTTGTCCCATAATCTTGCATTGTAATAAAAAAACGATGACGACGTCGTTTGCTCTTGTTCTTGGAACGAATGGGCAGACTGCAACCACGACAATTACTTCATTAATATCAGATTGCCTATTACTGAAAAAAAAAAACGTTTGAACCTAAACACATCCTTCGGGTTGTAAAATTTGCTCCATTTTTCGTTCAGTAATCGATTTTGGTTTTCCCTGATACTGCCACACCGCCTTCCCCCTTTGTATTTGTGGATTAAAGTGTTTTTTTGCTGAATGCTGATTGCACTCTCGGAATGATGCAAATTTTTCTGGAGCGCTGGAAATTAGGACTAAAGTCCAACAGTGCTGAGATAAGTAAGCTTTGTATTATTTTATCCAAGAGTTAAACAAAGAAAATTCCTTGCAACCACAGTGTTGGTGAAGAATTTTTGCGACTCTTACCCTCGCTATTAGCCATCATCTTGCGAACAAACACAGAGGCATCCGCACTCCGCAGTCACTGTAGTTGTGCGTGTATGTGTGCACAAAATGAGTCACTATTCAGCCGATTCAGCCCCAAAACCATGGCTGATGATGGCTAACAACGATCGTGCTCACTCATACTGACGCAGCAGTAGCAGACGTTAGTCATTCATTGTTTGATAAAACGTCAGTGTTGTTTTTTCATCCTTCTGCTTTGCTGCCTCCACCCTCTTTTTCGAATGGCAGCCCGCTTGGTTTTAAAAGTCCTCTGCAGCTAATGGATGGCCAGACGAGACAATGTCAGCAAAAATGGTAGTAGGTAATAAAGAGGAATAGAGGCCAGCTTTATCCGGACGTTGTAATCCGATACAAAATATCTTCATTCGGAATAAGGCATAAGGATATGCAAATGCGATTACATCACGTACGTTTTGTCGCTAGATAGGAAATCGGGTGCTCCGATCCAGCTAATATGTCGGAAAAGGTAATCCGACAACCTCGCAATTTTCCTTTATGTACTCTGCAAATTTTGATTTGATTGTCTTGTTTTGTTTCTATCGCCAGTCTCGAGTACATATAGGTACCAGCCACTGGTAGAATGGCAAGAAAAAAGGGAACAGTTTCAAGTTAGTCTGCGTTAATTGCGATGCAGAAGAAAACTGCGTTTCCACTCCACTTTGTTTTATTCTCGCGTGTCAAGAAACGGCAAAATCTTAACCCATTTTTGTGTGCCTTCTGATGGATTCAACAAGGTCATTAATAATTGAGGAGTTCCTTAGGGTTTGACCTATTTTTGGCAGTAATTTTTATATTCTTTTTGCGTAAACTGCTTTGAAGATTTAGGAACGTTACGGTTGTAGATTAAAAGGTAAAAGTTCAACCTCGTGAAAACTGGGAAACCATTATAATTTCACACATGGTAAGAAACATTACATTTGGTAGCTGTAATTCTAATGGAAATAGTATTTGCGACATCGAAGACAATAAAAAAAAAATAGACGGTAGAATCCAGTTCGCGGTAATCAATGTAAATGTAAATCAATATAAATATGGAAAGATCATTTTAGTTATGATAGATTTCCGTTATGCAGACAACGGTGAAGAGTAGCAACCGATAAGATTTCGGGAAAATCGGATAATCGAAGAACGCCATGATACTCTATATAAGCATTGAGCTTTCCTGAATGCCGGCCATTATGCAGCGGCTACCTGTCGGTCAAAACAAACAAATCATATGTATGTATAAGCATAAAATCATAAAAAGCAAAAGAAAGTTTTACTCTTGCCACACATACCACTATATTGGAAACACAGCAACCTTACACTTTAATTTGCTTTGTAAACCTCCTTTGCTTGCAACGGAGAAGGAAATTTTGGTAGGTTTTGTAGAAAGCTGTGTAACCAAAGATTAATTTCACGGGAATGTTCAGGAACAAAATAAATTCACAAAAAAAATTGTTCCTGTTGTGGTGGAAAACTAATTTTACAAACCTGCAGTAAATAACTATGAGGTGGAAAGCAATTGCTTTGGTTTAAACCAAATAAATTCCGATTGAATAATATAAGTGCATTTATTTATCGTGATTTGTTACTTTTGGATGTTTTCTAATGTTGTTTGAACTAAAAGCTTTTGGTCCAAAGTGATAATGTTTAGAACAATCGGAACTTTAGATTTTTTAAACCAACCGATCTCGCAGAAATATCGGGACAAGGCATTGCCGCTTGGATAACAACGTCGTTTGGCTTATTCTCTGCAAATGGGTTCAATTTCTGATTAGTTCGAAAGTTTTATTTGTGTGAAATTTACTCTAATAACACTAGTAATAAATGACCGTTTTTTATCCTAAAAATGCGTCTAATAGCGAAATCCTGTTGGCTCTATTAATTATTAAGTTGATTGACATTTTGCTAGTACCTCGGTCTATCAGCACAATATTGACTTTGGTCAGCTGAGACTGTGCACAAAAAAGGCAACAAGCGAGATGTGGACAATTGTTCGAGCTAATCGTCTTGGAGTCACTTTTTTCACATTGCAAGCAATATTTGAGCGCGGATCAGCATGGATTCCTCCCTGGTCGAACAGCTACTACCAATTTGCTGTGCCATCGTCGACAACATGTCTGCAATGACGCAAGCCGACGTCATATATACCGACCTGTCAGCCGCCTTTGAAAAGCTCAGTCACGTAATCGCAATCGCTAAACTCGAAAGGCTTGGGATAGGCGGAACTTTCCTGCGATGGTTCCAATCGTCAGCTGGTGGTTGCCATCGGTGATTGTAGATGCAGCACATTCTGCGCCACCTTAGGCATTCCGCAAGGGCAGTCATCTCGGACCGCTGATATTGCTGCTGTATTCCAACGACCTGGACCTCGTGCTTGAAGGACCAAGGTTATCATATGCCGATGATCTGAAAATATTCTCCTGTTTACGCTCAACTGAAAACTGCCTTGCTCTCCAACGCTAGCTGGATGTCTACGCTAATTGGTGTACCTTAAACTGAATGGTTGTAAATCCCTCAAAGTGCTCTGTAATATCTTTTTCACGTAAAAAAGATGCTGTTATTTTAAACTATACGCTACTATCGAGCGAGTCGATCATATCAAAGACCTAGGTGTAATTTTCGATACAAAACTAACATTCAGATAGCATGTACCTTATATCGTCAAGAAATCCTCTACGACCATGGGATTCATTTTTAGGGATTCATCGCTAAAAGTTTCACAGACGTCTACTGCTTAAAAGCATTATACTGCTCCCTGATCAGATCGATTCTGGAGTACTGTTCTGCGGTTTGGAACCCGAACTACCACAACAGTTCTGAACGAATCGAATCCGTTCAGTGCCGCTTTCTGCATTTTGCTCTTCGTCGGCTGTTCTGGCGAAATCCGTATCACTTACCGAGCTTCAAAAATCGATGTATGCTGGCTGATCCACCTATATACTCTCTCCACACGGAGAGATACATCTAAAGCCCTGCACCCTGCTAGTCGCCGATACTCTACGAGCAAAAATAGCTTGCCCTCAACTTCTAGAGCGAATCGACCTTAATGAGCAGCCTAGATCCCTTCGAAATACTGCTATGCTGAGGATGTCACACCACCGTACGAACTACAGCAAATACGAGGCCCTCAGCGGTTTCCAGAGCTCGTTTGACAAAGTAGCATCCATATTCGATTTCCATTTATCGCACCAAACCCTTCGTGGACGTTTCAACTGTTTCTTCAGCCGGTCCAATTAACTTGTCTATCCGTTTTTATTTTTGTTCCTCTGAATTTATTACTATTTACACACTTGACCACTAGTTTTAGGAAGTTAGACCATCATTAGGACCATGTAAGTCTATTGATGTAGTTAATAAATAAGAGATAAGAAATAAGAGGTCACGAATACGGGTTCTCGAATAAACTGATACGACTAATTAGAGTTTCTCTGCATTGAGATTGTGCCTTATGATACGCAGTTCATAAGTTCATACTATGGCGATGTCGTTAGAGTCGGGCCACTGTCCGGGTCCGGGTCGCAATTTTTTCAGTTTTAGTGGCCCGAATGTTTGTTTTTTTTTAGAATTTAATCTTTCTATGCCACGATATATAATTTTAATGCATGTTTCTGGTAGCCCAACCATTCCGACATTCCCCATACATTTAAGTTACTTTTTACGCAAAGAATACATTACGCGTAAATCAAATCGCGTAATTTCCGAAACTCACGTAAAAAGTGTGAATTCCACTTCTCTGGACAAATTAAAGTCAAAACCTCTAGCAACTGTATTAAATAACCGAAGAAGCCCAACGATATTACCGTACATGCCGTAATTCGTCCGCCGTGCGGGAAGTTGTAGAAATCCTTGACTTCTCAGAATTCTTGGTTGTACTTGTACCCGAATACTGTTGAGCAATGCTGGGCACTCTGTTCTAGCCGTTAAAACGTCAGACACAAGAATAACACGGGCAACATTGCGACGGACAACTAATGTATCCAAATTGATTAGTTGGCAACGACTTTTGTAGAAGGGTAACCGGAATGGATCCCTCCATGGAAGACGTCGAAGAGCAAAGCGCATAAACCTCCGCTGTACAGCTTCGATACGATCAAATCCATTTTGGTTATGTAGATTCCAAATTTGGCAGCAATACTCGAGGGATGAACACACCAGCGAACAGTATATGAACTTTAGACAATAGATGTTGCTGAAATCCTTAACGATCCGGAACATGAAACCTAGATTTCTAGAGGCTTTCCCGATTACATGTGAAATATGCTGCTGGAACGATAGTTTGCAATCTAATAGCACGCCTAGATCTTTGACGCAGTTAGTTCTTCCAAAGCTAGTACCGAAGAGCTTGTAGCCGAAAGAGATAGGTTCTTCTTATCTTGAGAAAGTGATGGTGGCACGTTTACTCGGATTAACTTTCATACGGTTTGTGCAAAATCAGTCAGCAAAGTTGTCTAACTGTTGCTGAAGCACGTGGGCGTCGGCGATAGAGCTGATTCGATAGATTTTCAAATCGTCGGCGAAGGACAAGCGGGAAGCTTTGAGTGTAAAATTTACATTATTGATGTATAGAAGAAATATCAACGGTCCTAGGTGGCTGCCTTGGGGAATTCCAGATGGAGCAGAAAATTCATCAGAAATCAGAATAATTATCACCAATTTTCACTGCCAGCCGACGGCCAGTGAGATACGACCGTAACCAACTGATAACTCTGCCGCCGAATCCTAGCTTTTCCAGTTTGGCTATGGCTATCTCGTAATTAATGCTATCGAATGCTGCTGTTAGGTCAAAATAAACTGCATCAGTTTGCTCAGAATGATTATAGCTATATGTTATATAGGAAGTAAATGATAAAAGATTGGAAACAAAACCGGATTTCCAAAAAGTCGGGAGTTTGCCTTTAGCCAAAGACATTTGAAAAATACGATGTAGTGGAGTTAACAAGCTGGCAATGCACTTTTTCAGCAAAGCAGATAGAATGCCATCAGAGCCAACGGAGTAAGACGCTTTGAGTCTAATTATTGCTGACTTTATCATCGATTCGTCTAACTCGATTTGGGTGAACGAAGGACCAAGAAAGGGTACAGATTCAGCAGCAGATTCAATTTGTTCCAGGTTTAAAAACTCCTCCGAAAAAACACCTCTGAATTTAGCGGCAAAGAGATCAGTAATCATCCGCGGTTAGGAGCTCCAGCGCCCATTATACCACAGAGAACAGATTAACAGGCTCGAAGGAAGTAATTGGTTTTTTGTGTGTAAAATCTGTCGGTAGCGTCCTCCAGAAATAGTTTGCCAAACGCATTAAAAAATATCCATGTACCTTTATCAATATTTCTTTGTGCTGGAGTTACATAGCAGCGATGGCAGCGGCATCAAGATTTAGCATCACAGATCACACTCTCGGAATACCGGATTTCCGGAAACCAGATAAGCCACTTCCGGTTCTGTTGTAACCCCACTGGAAGTGGATAAGTTTCTGAATCTTCAGGTGGTAGGTTGGTCCAAATCGGTCAAATATTGCCAAAGTTACAAGCATTTCAATTTGTGGGTACCCAGGTACCCTTGTCGAGCACTTAAAGGGTAAAAAATTTCGAAGCCCTCCCTTTCCTCCCCCTTAAGTGCTACATGAAAACTTATTTTATAAAAAGTTGTAATTTAGCGAATTCTGAGATGTCACGGAGTTTCAGTATCCTGGGTCGAAGAAAACTATAAAATTTCTTACTTTGAAATCTGAAAAGGTACCCGGGTACCCTGTCGAACACATAACGGTTAAGGAAGGTAGTCCAGACTCATTCCTTTGATTATTTACAAACTTCTACACTCAAAATATTCTGCACATAACTAATGGTAAATTTCCATATGAAATTCTAGATGATTATCATGTGCCGCATATAAACACAATCCGCCAAGAAATACACATAGAAATTATACGGATATGAATAGTATGTGCAATTATACACATAAAAAATATACGCATATGAATAGTATGTGCAAAAGTTTCGCGTAACCATAAATTATAACTATGTGGCATATAAAGTTCATTGACTAGGCACATTGCAAAAATCTATGTGTGGGACACATAGAAACTATACGAAAAGTTTTCTCAGTGTAGAAAGACTTCGGATTCGAATTCAGTTTTCGTTGCATAGAGCTGATGTAGGACCGATAGCATAATTGGCTCATACGTCGATATTTCTGGTTTAGTCTCACGTAATAATCCCTCAACATCAACATCAGTGCGGCGCCTTGAAAAATGACGTAAAACTGCTCGCTTTACGGTTTTTAATTGACGTAATTCCCTTGTTTACCATGGGGTACGCGTGAACTTTGAAAGCATTCGCTTCAGTACATGCCTGTCGATTAATTCGAATTGATTCGAAAGGAAAAAGATCCTATTTAGCAAGTCACTATTGAAATAAACATAAATATCAAAAATTAATTGACCAATCATATGCAAGCACGCTTTTACTTCTTAGGACCATGACGATAAGCCTTAGAAAAAAGTGACTGTCTGTCCAAAATCTTTCTTACAGATTATTCGTTGCGATTAAAGCTAGTCCAATTTGATGTATGTACGCGTGTATGTATGTATGTATGAGGGGGAATACACCATCAGTTCAAGGTCCTGCCAGTGTATGTGGGTAGACTTACAGTAGATCCAAATTTGATTATCAAATGAATTTCACACTAATGCTGTTACAGAAGGGCCAAAAGGGATTGGGTGGATCCACAAGCAGAGGCACTTGTGCGCATTCCGGGATTATAAGAATTTTCTTCCAGCATTAGGATCCTTTCGTGTAACAATCAATTTCGCTGCACCAGCTTTAACCCACGTGATGGTTTGTTTGTTCGAAGAGTGCAACATAAATATTGTTTCAGACCTTCAGAAGTTTCATCCTAGTGATTCCGGTTGACTCCTCACTCCATCTTCCAGTCTTCCACTCATATGATGCCTCTGTATTTATGAATTTATCATATGATGTATATAATGAATTTATCACATGATATACAATGAAATGAAATTAATGTGAATAAAAATAGAACTAGCTCACCAGCAGTCCTTTGAATCAGATATAGTTAGTTGCATCATTTGAGTTTCCATCAGTCCTACATGCACAGCATGTACATGTACATTATTAATAAGTTTTACGGTCAATGTTTCCATTGTATAGTAGGTGTTTGAAGAGCTAGAACGAAACAAATAATTAGAATATATGTTAGGACTTTCCTATCAACGGGGCCGAGTGCATCGGCCGTCTGCCCAAAACCACAATTTTGATATCAGGTAGCCGGGATCCACGCAACATCGCACACCTCCTAGCTTAGCTACTCAATCTTAAGGAAACAGCATTACCGGGTATGGCCACGTGGAGGTGCTAGGTAGGAACTTGGGATGGCTAGAGCTATGTTGGACGCATCTTCATTGCCTTCCCCCTTTCATTAAAGCTAGTCCAATTTGATATCCTGAAAATACCTAATGAATTTTGTTGAAATGAAAAAACATCCCTTTTCTTTAATCGATTTCATTATTTGAACATTGAACCTACCCTAATTTAACGTCCTGAAAGTGAACCCTCATGGAAAAGTGGGCGACCAGCAGCCACTATATATAGGTACTTCGTTTTGGCAGAGTTTATGATAAGCCGTGTACAGCACTCGCTCGCTTAGCGAAGTATGCACAATATTTTCGAAAACCATAAAGAATCTCCCTTGTCACTAGAATAAATCGGGAAAAGAAGACCTTTCAAGAATTACGTGAAAAATCCGTCTACTATTTAACAGTAGATAAGGGTTACGAAATTTTCATCTTGAATCAAACTGATTATGATGCACGAGTAAAATTAATAATAGACCATTCAGACAACAAATGAATAATATGCTTGTTGATATGGTAAAATGTTTTCAAAATGTCAGGAGAGATAAGATTTATAAATCCCATTTCACTAACATAGGTACTTGAAAAGCATTCCAAAATCGATCCTGCTAAACCCGATCCCCTGAAGGTTCACAATCCAGGCAATGAAATGAGAGAAATTGTTTTGGCAGTGAGATTTCCAACTGAAAAATTGGCAAAGAATTTTAAGCCACACCAAAGAAATTCCCTATAGTCCGCAGTTAAGAGCACAGGATATTTCGTCGATAAATTAAAAACATCTAGCAACATTCCCAGTAAACAATTTGGTTTGTATATTTCGGTTGCAACTGAGAGATACGAAATCATATCCGCACGAAAAAGTTATATTTGACACCACATAAGAACATATAAGTACCAAATTGGAGGCAATATACGTGCAAAAATTTTGATAATTCTATCTTGCATTCTAAGCACCGGGAGGGCTTACTCGGTTCCCTAGATGAATTGCTGGTATGCACAGAAATTTCTCTAGAAAACTGAAACCAAATCCTACCCACCATTCATGAGATTTTGACTTACTCATGAAAATTAAAATGTATCGCTAGTTAGAACGAACGAGTGTTCAAAAATGATGTGATGTCTTTATTTGCGTAATCGAGACATTTTCTATGAGATTGCCATAGAATTTGTGGCTGTTATGCGATTATGGACAGCACAGCACTGAAAAATATACACACACGTACATGTATACATGTGTATGCATGTATGAGTGTGCATGGGTGTATAGGTACGAATGAATATATGTTTGAGTGTTCTATGATGAGTCGGAAATTCTTCTTATACCTATGCTGCCAAATTACAATTATTAATGGGCAGGAAGTTATAGTCAGTAGCTGTGTTTCCTGTATCAGTTTCCTATGCTATTACTATTATTACTAATATTGCTATCGCTGCTGTTACTGTCATCTCTATTGTATTGTTTTAGATGTAATTATAATTTTTTTTTTTTCTTATTTCCCTCCTTTATTAGAATGATTTGCATGTCTTGTGACTAACCGCGTTAACGGTATTCAACTAACAACATAAAATGATCATGTATGACGCTGTTTGTCTCCCAAGGGCCTTCCTAATGCTGATGAGCCTCTGTCGGAGAGTCCATCAAGTCGAACGGTGGCAACTCACCGGCGGCCTGCTCCTCTCCATTCTTGCGGCTGTCGTCGCGGTCGGACTTAGTGGATCACTCGAAAAGATTTATAGCCTCGATATATATCTTGTTCTGTCCATTGCCCAATGCTGGCAGACTTCAACTGAAATTCCATTTCTAACTAAATCTTTTTAGAGTTAAAACTTCTTCAAGTAAAAACAGGTATTCGATTCTCTGGCTGATTCAAGCGATAGCGAAGGGCTGTCCTCAATCATTTCCACTTCCTAAAATGGGGTCATAGTACATAATATATGGCCGTGGTATGAGGAATTATTTTTCGATTCAATACCATCCTCACAGAATTATCAACGTCGTTAACATCTTATTAAGTCTTGCTTTAGTGACAGCTTGCACTTAAG
Organism: Sabethes cyaneus; assembly: GCF_943734655.1. Lineage (NCBI taxonomy): Eukaryota > Metazoa > Arthropoda > Insecta > Diptera > Culicidae > Sabethes > Sabethes cyaneus. Next base: position 12,666,048 of record NC_071353.1, read on the forward strand.
ACCTAACATGGCATATATACATATCTCCAAGTGAAGTTCTTTTTGATCCACCTCATCCCTTCTTAGTTACAGAATCATTTCAATTGACCACGGTCTGAAGAGCATACCGACAAATCGGTTGACTACCGCTACAAATATGCAATTAATGCCACCGGGAATAATACGAGCGAGTACCAGTCCCCATTACATCGCATCTGCTCTATTTTTCGGAAGTTCAACTAGTTTTTCGATAGTTCTGAGCGATAATATTGCTCTTGAATTATATTCCGCACAAAATATTCGAAAATTTACGCCATCAGCTACAATACAAGATGGTAGATAAAGAGGCGGCTGTGGCTTTTAATGAGCATAGGTTGTGGAACAGCGCTGGGTCAATCGTGATGACATGGGTATTTGGGAGATGAGTAGCGTCCAGCTTAGCGAGTAGTTAGTCGGTAGTAGCATAGGTGATGGACAGACATAGAATTCTCGTGATATTACTAACTTGAAAATTGCAATCAACATGTTGACTAAAAAATTCCTCTTTTCTTTTCTTTTCTTTTCTTTTCTGCCTGATCTCTATTGCTTCTTCTCACGGCAACAATAATGTTGCCGTGAGGGGAGGCAAGAGACCAGCCACAGATGACCACACTGGTGACAACGATGGAGAGGACGGCCGGCGTGGAGCCTGCTTCAGGTTAAGATTGACTACGAACAAGATGAGGAAACAAACAAAGGAAGGAGAAAACAAGATAAGTACAAGCCATCTTATGCTATATTGACCAAGCACACAATTATATCAAGCCAAGTTCTGTCACTCTTCTTCCGCCCATTAATCCATAATCACCAATACATTATGGAGCTAGCGTAATCCGCACGGATTCTTTTAACATTATCACAACCACCTTATCTCAGCCCTGGACAGACTTGGCTCTAACTGCCCCACCTTGTGCTGCAAACAGAAACAGAAACAGAAACAGAAAAATTTTGATAATTCTATCTTGCATTCTATACAACAGTTTTTGGAACACGCAACTTAATAATCCTCAATATACGATTATGATATAACTAAATGTTACAGTCATCAATACTGCTTTACAATTCTCAGCAATAAGTTGTATATGACGACACGCACGACAGCAAAACAACTTATTTTACACTTCGCCTTGACATACTCTAATCATTATGCAATTCCAATGTAAAATTGACATGCATACGACTTAATATGCACTTTCTATTACGATCTTGTGTTATCTGGGTTGGGGATGACGATTTAATGGTTTCTTTTGATGTAGCTGCGTTGTTCCCCAGCGTTCCAGTAAATGAAGCTTTGTCCCTTCTCGAAGATTGGCGTCTTTCTCAATATAGCGGAAACATGTGGAAACGCAAAGCTAAAGCTTATATGAAACTCACACGAGTTTGGAAACCTATTTTTAAGCATAATAATCCACCTCAGCGTTTCATTGAATCGCACACCGTCTTAAAGTCTATAAACCGTGGTGATTCTGCAAGTAGAGTTACCGGAATCTATCAAAGTTCTGTTGCAAAGTGAACATTCGGTCCGTCGTGGGCCAATGCCAATATATACTATTTTATCTGACTTTGACCTCCCATTTTTTCCGAATTTTTCTAATATAAACACTATAAAGTTAGGCATTAAAGCATCCAAATGACAAACGTCGTATGGGACATTTATGCGCCCACCGGAACAAGTATTTGAAATGAAATTCTCTATTCGTAAGCGATTATCGACTTTGCATAATAACTTCGTACTTATCTAGTGGATCTATGTTACTATAAATACCAATGTACTATTATCAATACTTGATATGAAAAAAGGTCTACAAAACTTATTGTTCATATTAGTCTTTTGTCCCAACCGAGAACAAATCTCAATGAAGTAGCTCATGATAACGCTTTTTGCGTTTTCTACATACCTTCCGGATTCCATTTGTATAGTATTTAAAATGCTTTAATGGCAACAGATTATTCTAGGAGCCCCACAGAGCCTAACGGAAACATGAGTGAATCACATAATATTACGTTTTGTTTTGTCGTCGTGATTGTCGTGGTCGTTCTTATCATTTATTTACAGTCTATTTTGTTGGAAGTGAAAATTAATCAAAACACAAACCGTTCTGTCTCTTTTCAGTGATTATCTTTTCAAACTGCTCCTGATCGGCGATTCGGGTGTTGGAAAGTCTTGCCTGCTTCTAAGATTTGCGGTGAGTATACCAAGAAAACGGCTGAGAACTGATATTCCTAGCCGAGAGTTTATTAATTTTGCTAAACCCACAACTATTTGCTGTCTCTCATTTCACATGTTTGGTGATACTACGACCAACCAACAATAGGACGACACATACACGGAGAGCTACATCAGTACCATTGGTGTCGATTTTGTAAGTACGCTGATGGTTTAATTTAACGGCAACAAACTAAGTTGGACATTTTTTGTCTTGCAGAAAATTAGAACAATTGATCTGGATGGCAAAACAATCAAACTGCAAATTGTAAGTATTCCAACAAAAATAAAGAAAATAGTATAGAACTGTTGTATATTTCTTACTTCTAGCAGCATAGGGCTGGGGTGGCTCTTGCCGTAGCAAGAATTCCTCTCCACCGTACTCGGTTGCAAATCGGTTTCAACCTCAGTGAGCCATCTAGCGCGTTGGGCCCCTCTATTTCTGATGGGGTTAGTCTTCCGTAAGCAAAATTACTGTCAGTCCGTAGAACACTATCGGTCTGATAAGCGTTTTGTACATCGTCAGCTGTGTGCGGCGTCATATGCTCCTTGATCGATGCGTCTTGCGGAGGAAAAAGTAGGCTCGTCTTCCAGCTTGAATGCGTCATTGAATCTCCTTACTCGTATTATTGTCGGCGGTAACCAAAGATCCCAAACATACAAACTCATCAGCCGCTTCCAGCTCATCGCCGTTAATAGTCACTGTCCGCGGGAGGTAAACGTTGTTCTTTCTGGAGCCTTTTGCTATAGCATAGCTATGGTATACCATATATTTGGTTTTCGACGCATTGATTTGTAACTCAATCCTCCTAGTCTCCGTTTTTAGTCTGGCGTAGATTACCTCCGCCGTCTCCAAGTTTCTAGTAATAATGTCGAGGTCGTCTGCGAAGCCTACGATTTGGTTAGTTTTGCTGATGATCATTCCTCTCGTTTCGATGCCCGCTCACCAGATCACACCTTCAATAGCTTGGAACACAACGATTGGTTACCTGTCGGGCAAGTTTGGGTCACTATAAAATTAACCGATCGCTGTTTATACCTGTGCGCTGTCTACTTCCACCAGAGCGGATAAGAGATGCGGTTCTTTTTAAGACTCACATGGCTTCGGTTTCCAAAATTTCCTCGGCAGCTTCCGCTTCTGACGACATGCTCATATTGGGCGATTTCAATCTTCCCAGTATAAATTGGTGTGAACGCGGCAACGGATATCTGTTCGTCGACTCCAGATCTTCAACACTTCCCCCGATCACGACTGCTATAGCACAGCTACTTTGCAACAAATCAATAAAATCCTCAATGAAAACGGCCGGTGTTTGGATCTTTGCTTCTCCAGCATTCGCAGTCTTGCTCCAGAATGTGCGTTGGCACCGGCTTCTCTCATCAAGGACGCCCTCCATCATCCACCATTACTAATTTAGATTCGTCAACATACATCGTCCAGGATGTCTAATACGCCACTGCCCGTGTACTACGAGTTTATTCGTGCCGATTTTGACCTTATCCAAAGTACTTTAACGTGTATCGACTGGGATAGAGCCCTGGATGAAAAAAAAACTGCTCTAAGGAGGTACTCAAGGTACAAGACCCAATCGCTGCGAAACCACTATCTGGCGCTCAACAGAAGTTACAAAAAGCTCCGTCGTCACTGCTTCCGTAAATATGTACCGTAAACCGTAAATACTTATTGAACTACTTATAATATTGAAACGTAGCCCTAAGGCGTGAATGTGAATGCTCAACGAACAGACGACGATCTTCCGTCAGCAATGTTCCTTGGAAACGACACTGCTCTAATATGGATATGGTTTGTCAACTATTCTCACGGAAATTCTCCAGTGTCTTTGTTAACGAAAGGCTGTCTGACACAGAAGTATCGCCTGCACTAGACAGCGTTCCCAATCTCGGCGACTCTCTCAATAAGTGTGACTATTGACGATGCTATGATTAGGCTGGCCGCTCTGAAATTAAAAAGCTCTTCCTCCGGTGGACCGGACGGCATACCTACAATCTTTTTGAAGAACTGTATTAAAGCCTTGTTAGCCCCAATCCGTCGTCTATTTAGATTACCGATTAGCTCAGGTGTATTTCCTGCTGCCTGGAAGTCCGCTTATATGTTTCCAGTTCTTAGGAAGGGTAACATGGACAATTACAGAGGAATCTCCGCCTTATGTGCATTATCAAAACTCTTCGAGCTCGTTGTGCTCGTACCATTTTCCTCGATCGTCCAGCAGTTTTGGCCGATGAATAACACAGATTCATGTCCAAGCGCTCAACGACCACCAATCTACTAACACACACATAATGGACTGCTTCGACGACCGTTCTCAGACAGACGTCATCTACACGAACCTCTCTGCTACCTTTGATAAGCTGAATCATCAAATCGCTATCGCTAAACTGGACAAACTTGGCATTGGAGGGCCGCTGCTCCAGTGCACACTGGTCCAATCAGCGAAATATGTGATCGTGTGATATTGCGCCAAAACGTGAAATTTTTCGCATATATTGTCTTTAGGAACATTTCTTGGTATAAAAAGCCCCTTCTTGTGAGAGAAATCTTTGAGTGATTAATTCCCTTAAAAGTGAGATAGGAAATTTATTTTCTCGTACATTCGAGATACAGGTTTGGTATTTTCGGCAAAGTTGTAGTAAATATCAATGCAAACAACTTTGTCAAACACACTATACTTGTATCTCTTCATGTAAATTATCTATGAAGCGTTATTCGTGGACAAACCCTTTAAAACAGTTTTTAAACCCTGACTTATCCTGGTCAACTTTTACGTGTTCATAGTGTTCTAGAGAGTTGTTTATCTTGCTAAAATCAACTTTTTTGTAGAACATTATAAGTGATTTTTTGCAGTTTCGGAGATTTTGAGCATTTTTGATGAAAAATAGTACTACTTTGAGCTTAAATATTTCCTAAGGTGGCAAATGGTGCAGTGGTTTAAATCGTATCTGTCGAATCGTCTCGTTAATGTATCTATCGACGGGTCTGACCTTTAAACAACACGTTTCCTTCGTTGTCGACAAGACCACCAGGAATTTGGGATTCATCATGCGTATCGCCAAAAACTTCAATGAGATATTCTGCTTGAAATCGCTCTTCTGTGCGTTAGTTCGTTCCAATCTTGAATACTGCGCACCCGTATGAAGTCCGTATTACCAAAACGGCGTCACCCGAATCGAGACAGTACACCGGAGGTTCATTTGCTTTGCGCTCCGACGGCTACCATTGAACGACCCGATCAGACTACCAAGCTCAACCTGGACTCTCTGCAAAGACGTCGGGACGTAATCAAAGCTGTTTTTATATCAGACGTTTTGACGTACCGGATCGACTGCCCCTATGGATACTAGAGTAGAGAGAATTGATATTTCTGCTCCGTCTCGCTTAACACGGAACAATTAATTTTTACGTATACCACACAGAAGAACTAACTACAGCACCTTTAGCACTATTACTAGCTTACAACGCAATTTTAACCGTTTTGTATCCTGGGTTGACTTCGGCGCTAGCCACAACGTGCTGAAATCTCGCTTCAGAACATTAGCTAGTAGTTTTTATTAGTCATTAGGATCAAGAAATCTGTTGACTTTTTAAACAAATATACAAACAAATAGCAATGTTGAATAATGTATAGGACAGTCCATCCCTTGCCGCAGCCCTCTGCGCAATTCGAAGGGACTCGAGAGTGTCCCCGGCACATGCCGTCCGTTCTCGTGCATCATCTGCCATAGCTGTTCGCTTCCGACTGTATCATATGCTGCCCTGAAATCCACGAAATATGGTATGTGGGCACGTTGTACTCCCCAAATTTCTTGAAGGATTTGTCGGAGTGAAAATTTGATCCATAGTTGCACGGATCCCCATAAAACCCGCCTGGTACTGCCCTACGAATTCTCTTGCAATTGGAGATAGACGACGTAACAAAATCTGGTAGAGCACCTTGTAGGCGACGTTGAATTTTCGAATTAAATTTCATCGGAAATAATCTAAAAAGTCTAAACTTAACTAAAATTAACTAAAATCAGTTATGCAGTCGCAAAGTAACATTTGGGATTTATAAAGTGGAGTAATACATGTCATTGCATTCAACTGTTGCAGTTGGAAAATTACGACTTTTTGTCATTGAAAACATTCTCAACCTAAGGCATACTCAATTTATTGATATATTCTGCCCTTACTCGCCATCGCTCGGTCGGGCTCGTCTATGGGTTAACCGCTACTAGTCAGTAATTTCTTAAAAAAAATAAAATGGATTAAATTTGGTATATAACAGCAGCGTAATCCTATGTTAAAAATAACGTGAAAAAAGTAATAATACATTTTTACACGGGCTTTCATTGTGATTTCCGCCTCAAGAAAAAAGTTCCCAGCAAGTCGGAAAACTTCCGAAGAAATTGCTTGCTTCATTGCATCGATTTGCTTTTAAAATTTATACAAAACTGTAGTAGTAGTATTGGATGAAAACATGTAGGGGATGGAAAATAACATCTTTCGCAGCTTTACAGAACCAATTTTCTATTGGTTTTTATTTGCCATCCAATGTGTCTCACTTTCATTTAAAAAATATACTGTCATTTTATTCTAATAGTCTCTTCCGGTCAAAATTCAAACACGACGACTGCTAACTAACCGCTAACCTAGGCTAACCGGAAGACAAGAAATCGAACTCACCAGAACAATAATTTATGGGATGGAAATTTTCTGCTATTACCAGCGCGTAATATTTTTTATTTAAAATTTTTTTTTGTTCAAGTACAATTTCATAACTTGTGAAAGTTATTAATGAAAAATTGATTTTACAGCTGAGCAATGACCTTCTAGTTTATCAGTGCAACTATGTTGAAGACGTAATAAATCTAAATCTAGTTCTTAAAATTTTTCCCCTTCACCATTCTTCTTAATCAAATTTTTTAGTCAATAAATGATATTCACACTGCACAGCCACAGCACTCAAGAGAAATATAGGAAACTACGTAAAATTTAGTAAACATTGTGTTATATAATTAACATTTGGATTTGGTTTTGATATTCCGGGCGTTTGTATTGGGCTTATCTTCTTTCAACATTGATCGTTCGATTTTCTTGCTATACATCTGTCATGGATTGGAATGGTAAATATTAAAACTACTACGGTGCTATTAACCTGAGGCTGACATGTTTAAGAACACCTGGGTCAAGTCAACAATTTCAAACATACCTACTGGGTGTTCTGGATCTGACTGGAAAATCACCGAGGTGACTTTCCGATTTGTACTCTCACTTTTAAATGTGATATGAGGTGATTGTGAGAATAGTTCAAAATGTAGTCCTTTCGCCAAAATAATATAAAAAGTTAAAGCCAATATTTACCCTCGTGCATTGCAGTGGGATACCGCCGGCCAGGAGCGCTTCCGTACGATAACCTCCTCGTATTACCGGGGAGCACATGGCATCATCGTGGTGTACGACTGCACCGACCAGGAGTCATTCAACAATGTGAAACAATGGCTGGAGGAGATCGAACGCTACGCCTGCGAGAACGTTAATAAGCTGCTGGTTGGCAACAAGTGTGATCTGCAGACGAAGAAAGTGGTCGATACGACTACGGCTATGGTAAGTGGCAAAATATAGAATTTAGATTGCTCGTTTGGTAATTGCATTTTCTGATTGTTCAGGAATATGCGAATCAACTCGGCATTCCATTCCTGGAGACGTCCGCGAAGAACGCAACTAATGTAGAACAAGCATTCATGACGATGGCGGCGGAAATTAAAAATCGCGTCGGGCCACCATCGAGCGCAGCGGAGGCGCCCAGTGCCGTCAAGATCGACAAGGGCCGCAACGTTGAGGCAAAGTCGGGTTGCTGCTGAACAGGTTCTCGATCAGAAGCTATTACTAATATACTACATTTCGTTCGTTTCGTGCGTTTTGTTTCTCTTGTAAATTTTCCCTCTAGAAAAAAAACAAACACATGAGTATATGAGAAACTTCGCATCAAGATTCTTCTGTTACTCTCCCTCCTAGACCTACACAGTGATTGTGCACTATTCTACTAACGTATTATTAAAAAGATACAACAGTATGTTGCTGCTACTGTACCAATATCGAAAATTTCACAAATTTACATTCTCTTACATTCAGCCAGATTGAACGCATATTGATTCTACAACCACAGCAGAATTGATAACCTGTTTAGTAACACGATTCAAGCCTAAATCTAAATCTTTAGAAGATCTATAAGGCAGAAAAAAAGTATAAAGATACACGCAGAAGGGAACGATTGTGGAAGGTGAAAATAAAAGCTAGCATAAGAAAAATATTCATTAGAGGAAATACTTTTACTAGAGCGAACCAACCAAGGAATAAAGGTATGAAAATTAACTGAAAAACCATTGGCAGGTGATCGTCTGTATTGGATACGAGATAAAAAAATAACTAGGTGAAGCACATTGAAGTACGCAAGATGCAAGGAAGCGATATAAATAAACTAGTAAAGCAACAGTGCATTACCAGCCGGAAGTCCGCATACGTTATCGTTCTTTAATCAAAGAAAGAAATCAATGGAAAAGCGCCGTAATGTCAGCTTCGTCAAAAGTCCTAGAAAGCGTAACAAGATATTTTCGAAAAAAGCCAGCTATCCATTTCGATGAGCTTCGCAATTCCACTAGTAGTAGAAACATGTTAGTTTTTTCCCGTTCATTTAACATTCTATCTTCCTTGATAGTGTGGTGCAGTAGATAATGCAAGGCGAAAATATTACAGTCTTTGCCCAAATAGAGTTTTTTTTTTGTGTGTCTATACTAATTTAGTTTATGAAATCGTAAAAAAAGAAGATAATATCAGATGTATTTATATTCATTATTTTGAAGTTACTCATCAATTAGCGAGGGAAAATATAAATTTATTTAGAAGGCCTTTCCACCGTTTTGACAAATAATTTGACAAAAGCAATATCAATCTTTACGTTTCAACCGCATGCGCCCACTTTAAATTGAATTGACACCAAATGTTTTATGATCTTTATCTGATTGATTTAGCCAACGTAAGGTACGAAGATAGAACATAGCCACCATGCCCGACCCGGTTAGATATGATAAAAGTAAAACAAAGGCGATTTAAAAACAACCGAACAACGGCAACGGTGAACTAATAGGCAAACGATTCCAGAGAGAGGGTACAACATACAGCTAACGAATCGTAAATAAAAAAAACAGTAAAATATGTATTTCAATGTTTGTTTTCTTAACTGTCAGACTTGATTCGATTACTAAAACTCCATTATATTTTAGGTACGCTATTTTTTAGATTCTAACGAATGTCATGATGATAAACAGACATAGCAGTAAAAGTTTTTAACCATTCGTCAGATGTTGCCGTTCAAATTTAGGTGTTCGTTGAGACAGTACCAATATACTCTATCGTTGCTTTTCTCTCAACCCATAGCAGCTTCTTCAGTTTGACCCCCAGCAAATAGGATGTAAGAACAAAAGAATTGGCTTTATTTTCCCGTCTCAATCTTGGGGAGAAGCAGAGCAATCTCTTTTACCCATACGATCTAATGTCCTTCTGATTGGCCTTATTCTTTAAAACAAGAATTAATTTTAGTCTCTGAATATAATGTTAGATGCTATCATTTCCATGCAAATCTGTTACACCCAAGTGACTGATCCAAGCATGCTGTTGAAAAGAAAATTTTCCGACACGCGTACTGAAGGTAAACGTTGATTTCAGTCAACCGGTCAGTGAATATTTGGCATAGAATTCGGCAATATATTATACAGGGTGTCGACTCAAATCCAAAAATAAAATTCCCTGACCTTCCCTGATTTTCCCTGATGCTTCAAATATTTTTCTCTGACCCTCAAAACTCGAATATCAAGCTTATTTGGGTGATTTCTGGCTTAAGTTTTTAATCCTTTAGCATGGCTTATGCGAGCTGCTGAAAACTAAAGCTAGATTTCTTCATGTTTTACGAACACATATCAAAGATTCTTAACCTATTTCTTACCAACGTTTCGAAAACGCCCTCTTCTATCGAGTATCGAGGGACAGTTATGTTTGAGGTATCAACTTGAATCCAAAGAAACAAAGATTGAGAAATAATCCAATCGACCTGTTTTTGCACAAAGCTTAGATGTTACATACAAAAAAATTACAGCCGTGTAAACATAACAAATCTTGCTAATTTTCAGTCAGCTCAAACTAGTAACTTTACCGCTGGAAGGTAGACACATGTCTGCGAGTTTTCAGTTAAACTAAAACAAAACTTTCCTGGAAGTTCCAGCTTGTTATCTTTGCTGCAAAAAGCATGGGGTTAAGGAGATGATTCCCCAAAGATTTTTGGTACAAAAATGTGCGTTTTGCTGGCTTCGAGGTACGGCAAAACTTTAGCTAGATATATTATTGGAAAATGTCCAAATTGCAAATATTTTAACCCTCAATGGTGGACAGTTAAGACTAAAGCTGTGTGTCATGATTTCGGATTGCAACTATCGAGGCTTGAAAGCAACATTGACTCGAAGGTAGTTCGGTGGCCGGCCGTTCGGTTCGATGACCGTATATGGGTGTTGAGAATTAAGGCAAATTCTTCAACTACAGCTTAATCAACGTATAGTCACCAACAAATCATAAATTCGATGGTACTAGGGACGAATTGAACCGCTCAGTTAGCTTCGAGGTACGATGCTGTTCTAACAAGCCAGTTGTGTTCGAATCTCGGCTAGCTGGTTTTTGTTAGACGGAATCAGTAGGATCGTTGCACTGACCCCGTAATTTTCCTGTACTCTAACAGTAGGCTGCGAAGTCTGTCGATAAAGATGGATAATGTCTAGTGACGGTTAATGCTCAAGACTTTGCTTTGCTTTGCTAGGGACGAATTCTATGACAGGTTCGAAATGATCTATGGGGTGCGCACGACTTGAAAATTCAAGACTCTAGCTCCCAGATCGATCGTGTTTAACGGTCAAAACTTTTTGGAAGTCACAATATACAGTCTTTTCTTAGCGACTTTGACCACTATCTCGACGTAAGATCCACGCAAGGTTATCGAAATCGGCGAAGGCTCGCACTGAGAGGATGTTGCATTTCAACATCTAGCGGTTTACGGCATATGACGTTGCAGTGGAGTACACCAGAAAGCTTGATCAACGAATCGCAGAACAGCAGGACGAAAGGGAATAAAACGTAAGTAGGCTGTGGAGGATCCGCCATAGCGCCAACAACTACGAGGGAAGTGATAGGCACGACGTGGGGAAGACAATCACCCTTATTCCGCGAGTCACGTGACTCAATTCGACAATTGTCACTCGCCGTGACTCGCCACGGCGAGTCGAATTGAGTGCTGTCACCTAGGTGACAACCGTGTCACCTAGGTAACAACCCCGTGTCACCTAAGTGACAAACCGTGTCACCTCATTCGCGATGACTCCAAATTAGTAACGTCACTCGCCTCGCAGAATAAGGGTGAGTGTAACAGCTTGTGTGATGTCGAATGCCAGAAAATGACAAATGAGAAGAACCAGGCCAAGAGTCGCATGCTCACTGCGGATCACGTCAGAACAGAGAAACATGTAAGCTTTCTGCGTATTACGTAACCAGCTGAACCAGTTCCGAAGGTTGCCAACTCGCATAAACGCAAATTCTACAGAACGCTAATGCTCCCGGTAACCCTTAACGGACATGAATCATGGACACTGAAGGAAGATGATCAATGCTTGGGACTTCTGAGTGTAAAATTCTGCAATTGGTGAAAACGCTGTAGATCGCGTGTAAATAACAGTATGTATCCCGCTTTGTGCTCTCGATGTCTGCACCAAGAGACCTGCCATTGCCGATTTCGAGCACTACAGCGAGTGAAGTCTGACAATTGTACGGCGCAAAACAAATAAAAAATTTACGGCAAACTGAAAGATAATCAAATCGCCACTAGACATGTAACAAGTTTTAATTCAACCGATCAATCTGCGTATATTTTACACGAAAATTGATTTGATTCGAAAGTTGGCCGGGTAAACAAAATTTCCCTGATTGAATTTCGAAATTCCCTGATATTCCCTGATTTCCCTGATCCAAAAATGAATTCCCTGATATTCCCTGATTTTCCAGGAAATCGGCACCCTGATTATAATTTCGGATTCGGAACCAGCTGTTAGAATACAGGTAATTACGGGGCTAGAGCAACCACCCTATTTGACTTGCACCATCACTCACCCAGAACATGTGCATTCCATAATCTCTGTTCACTAACTCCTATTCCTACCTCCACGTGGTGCCGGCTGGGATACGCAACCGCGGTTGTCGTACGCTAACAGGAAAGGGGTTACAGTGGCTCCCGCCCACATTAAGATGGCAACCCTATCAGCGGGATAAGAACCTTAGGTTAACAGCCTACTGGAACATAAAAAATTAATGAAAACGAGAGAAGAAATCTCTCTGGTTTATTGGCAACGACCTGCAGCATGAAAACACGGACACTAATCAGAACATGGAATATAAGGACCCTTGCGCAGCAGAGCTGCTGGCTCAACTTGCAAGGGAAGCTGGCCGCGTGAAGCTTGAAATCCTGGGGCTTAGCGAGGTCCGCTGATACGGGCAACTCTTGCTCTACTCTGGCATACGAGGTGAAAATGCTACTCGAGAAAGAGGAGTTGGATTTCTACTGAGCCCAGGGGCACATGCGGCGCTGATGAAATGGGGATCGCTAAATGAGCGAATAATCGTTGCCAGATTCAGAACACAGCAATCAAGTGCTATGCGCCAATGCAATGCAATACTGCCGACTTGCAGGAGAAAGAGAATTTTACAGAGAGCTGAACATTGGCTCAAACAACGCGGACCTTGAACGCGTCATGGGGCGCCATCGCTTGTTTACAGACTTCTGTGGTAATAACAACATGGTCATTGGTGGATCGCTCTTCCCCCATAGACCAGTACATAAGGTCACGTGGGTTTCCCGCGACGGCCGAATAGAAAACCAAATCGACCACATCTGCACCAGCCGAAAATGGCGAAGGAGCCTTCTTGATGTACGCAACAAACGCAGCGCTGATATCGCATCCGACCATCATCTTATCGCTGAAATACGTTTGCATGTCGCACGTGTCCAACGACGGGAGGAGAAAGTTGGGTGCCGCTACGACGTCCGCCGATCGGAGAATCCTGAGGTGAAAAGAGCCTTTGTCGAACAACTTGAATCTCCAACCTCGGAGTTGCCACCTCAAGGAACCGTCGAAGAGCAATGGACCGGCATCAAGAACGCCTTCATCACGACCAGTGATGAAACCCTCGGCAAAGCGCGCAACGGGCGGGGTGAGTGGATTTCGGATGAAACTTGGAGGAAGATCGACGAGCGGAGAGAGGTCAGTTAAATGTGCTTGTAAGCGAGACAAGAGAGCGTGGACTAACTCCTTAGACGAGCAAGGAGAAATCACCGCCGCTAATGGTGATATCCGTTTGTTGTACAATATTTCTCGCCGCCTTAGTGGTGCCAGGATGAATGCAAAGATGCCGTTAAAGGATAGATCTGGTCAGCTACTAACTGACCGTAAAGAACAGCGATGGACTGAACATTTTAAACAACTCTTCCGAGTTTGAAATGTCAGAGACCAACAAAACCAGTAGCGTATGACGCCTACAGTTCGTCGTATTAATCGCGTCAACTCGGAGGCGCCATCGCTGGATGAAAATGGAGCAGTCAACAAGAATATGAAAGCCAACAGAGCGCCAGGAATAGACCGTATATTAGCCGAAATGCTCAAAGCTGACCCATCAGCCCAGATGATGCATTAGTTTTTCAGCAATATATAGGAAAACCGCAACTTTTCCGGTGAACTGGATGTGGGGCATATTGGTCAAAGTCTCTAAGAACCTCTCCGAGACCTCCCAGGCAGCAGGTCTCACAGTCAATGTAGCAAAAACTAAGCCTATGGTTGTGAATACTGACAATTCCACCAGCTTCAAGTAGCGGGACAACAAGTTGAGCAGGTAAACGCCTTTCAATATCTTGGTAGCCAAACAACGCCCGATGGTGGTACCAAGACTGATATAGCCACACGGATCAGGAAGGCCAGGGGTGCCTTTGCAGGTCTGCGAAACATTTGGCGCTCAAACCAGATCACTCTACGTACGAAAACCCGAATCTTTAATTCAAACGTTAAATCCGTACTGCTGTATGCCTGCGAAACGTGGTGCGTCTCAGCGGAGACAACGCAAAAACTGCCGGTATTCATTAACCGGTGCCTGCGATACATCATTCGTGCCTGGTGGCCTGATAATTGGATATCCAATGAGGAACTCCATCGTCGATGTAATCAACGGCCGATAGCAACAGAAATTCGCAAATGTAGGTAGAAGTGGATCAGACACACCTTAAGGAAAGGAGCGAACGAGGTCTGTAGAGAAGCACACGACTGGAATCCACAAAGATGTGGCCCGACCCAGAGTCTCATGGCGATGCAGCTTAGCCAACGTAATCCGGGCTGTAGACGAGAACCTGTCCTGGCGACAGGTAAAAGCCATGGCGGGTAACCGTCAGCAGTGGAGATCTCTGATTTCATCCCTTTGTTCTGCCGGACCGGCGGACATGGACACATAAGTAAGTAAGTAACAAACAACCTTTCCTTAATTAGTTACATCCTTTCATGTTCATGAGATTTAAGAGTATGATCATAACACCCGTATCATGATTATCAAAGAATTAATATTGTTGCTTGGAATTTAATAGTTCATATCCTACGCACTTTTGAGTTAATTGTAGCTTCTGGTGGCAGAGGAGAAAGTATCGCCCATCGCGATACTTTTAAAGCAAAAAAAATTGTCACGTGCACAAAAGAAATTTGTGCCGTATACCGTGGATCATTTAGGACACGGAAAGGGCGTTGGATTGTGTAAAAAATTATAGATCGTCTATCTTTGACGCCACCAATAATTTTGATCTTCCACGCGCGTCGCTTTGCGCTATTCCCGCCAGCTCCTGGTTCCATCGCCGAAAGTAAACAATTAAATCAAAAACTATAGTTGACGGGGTCTGTTCTACAAGGTCAGGGACGTGACAATCTCAATTTCATTGTGCTGCCGTTCGCATTTACTTCGGTGTTATATTATTCGAGTCACATGCCGCGAAAGATCCGTCTTGAAATTCTCGCGTCATTATTGGACATGTTATATTTCAATATGGCTTAGTGCGGTTTTCTGATTATTCGATAACTAAGGGGGAATAACGGATGATGAGTTCTTGCTGATATGTCCCTTAAAGTAAGTTCAATTAAGAAAAAAAAAACACGTTAAGTGAAATGGCCCATATATTTATAGGTACAATTTATGACACACGAACGATAAGAATACATAATGTAAATGACATACATATGTGCTGACCCTTTTCAAATACTATCACGAAAGAGAGAAACTCCTCGTTAAATCATACCTCTTTCGAGAAAGACAAATAAATATTTTTATATATTTTAGTTACTTCTAATTCTAAAAAAAAGTACGTTAGATTGCACTATTAGTCATTTATTCAATCTCCTCTTTCCTACATATTCTGCAGCAGTTCCTCAGTATCCCGGTTGTAAATATCTTTTTCCTCACTATTGCCACCGCCGCCAGTTTCTGTACCTTTACCGGTTGCTGTGACGGTCGACGACGTGCCCGATGTGGAGGTCGAACTCCTTGGTGCTACCAGCTGGAATTTCGTCCGCTTGGGAAGGTTGTGCTCTAGTTCTTCCTGTTCGTGTAGCGGGCTATCGAATGCATCCGAGTCACTGAAATCGATTACCGACGAACTTTTGCGACCTACGGACTCTGTATCGTGTCCCACCGTAGCCGGTGCCCCACCTACCGTCGAACGTCCCTCCAATCCGTCACCAGCCTCGTCCTGTTGTTGCTGCGGAGTACTGCCTAATTCATCATCGTCATCCTCCGCCAGTTGCTTCTTCATATGATTGATTACCTCTTTCTTTTCGTTCAGAATGCTGATGCATTTCGTAATCAACTCGATTTCGTAGAGACGATTATCTTCCTCCTGCTGGCGCTGAAACTCAAGAAGCTCTTCATGCTCTTCCTTCAGTTCAAGCAAAATCCTATTTCTTAGTTCAACTACACCCCGCAAATGACTCTGAACATTGATCGAATTCTGCAACACATCCGATAGCAGACACGGCGAACGGAGTAGAATAACCGAACCGTACGTAACCGTTAAGGGACCACCAATTTTACGCCAAACGAAATTGTTATCTTCCACCGAGTAGCTAAAACCAGACGCGCCACCATCGGTACACAGAGCAGTCTTCGTTTCTGCCAAGAAATCATCCAGACTTTTTTCCAGTCGAATTGCCGTTTGCTGAAGCACTTCGTGGTCAATTTCGCTTAGAAAACTCAATGGAGTGTTGTAGATCGGACTGAAAACGATTATCTTCAGTAGAATTTTCCGCTCGCCCCAGGTACTTTCCACTAGGGCGTAGTGGTTCCAAGCGCTGTCCCCCGTGGCTGCCGTGATCGGCAATTTATTCAGATAAATATTATCGTAATCAAGCTCCATCGTGTTTATCAAATATTTTGCAAATGAAACAGTCTGCTGTTGTTGACAGGTTCAAACAGGAATTAGTAGAAAACAAACTGTATATTACACTTTTCCAGTGAGCTGTGAAATACGGCACTCTTTTTTTTCGCTTCTGTAGCTTCCAGATTCCTCTGGAGATGTGTGCGATGCTGCGTTTTGCGTATGCGTACGGTGTCAACTATAAGGTAGAGTGAAAGTACGGGAAGAGCGAAGTACGTCTTCCGAAGATGCCTTCTCTGTACACTATTGTGTAGCGCGGGTAATGCTAGAGTTAACCAATTTATTGTAAATGAATGAATCCAGTATCAGGAATCGTTCACCCACGTTCGCGAATCACAACCAATGACAACGAAATGCGACAACCGAACCGACAGCCGAATGCCGTTGTTTTTTGCTTTACGTATACGGTACAGTACAAGTAGTGATTTCGGTAAACTTTTCTTTCCTACACACAAAACCGTAATCATCGAGATATCGATGAAGGTTGAGCATGATGGTGTTAGTGATATGCTCCTTTCATTGATGAATAACCTTCAAGCTAGAATGAATTTTTTCCTATTGGAATACTATATAATATAATAAATTGTGGTTTTGTATACTTAAAATTTACAAGAAAATGACTAAACAAACTGCTAAAAAAGATTTATCCCAAGAAATAATTCTAGAATAAATTATTGTTTTGTTTTACTTTGGTGAAGCTGAACAGTGTTGTGTGCACAGGGAGAGATTTTTTCAATGTTTTACCTTTTACGTTCTTATCAAATGACCGTATTGCTTTATACGTGTATTGGTGGTGGTGCGTGAATTCCTCTTTTGCAATTTTCTGTTAGCTGAATATTGAGAGAATAGTGTTCAAAACAAAAGGAGTCGAAACAAAAATCGAACCGATGAGAAGAAGCGTAATTAGCTGTAATAGAAAAACCACAAGATATTTTATACTCGCGGAGTGCAATTTTGGAACAAGTGCAATCAAGTTTAGAAGTGCAGCACTCTTGTATTGTATCGACAGGTGAGTAAAAGTCTGTTTTTCAAAGTTTTATTACACTTTGCCGTAGAGCTTTGAACCACATATTGACCTTTCGCTTGAGGAGGAGTAGCCATTGTTTACTAGGTTTGCAGTGGCAAATGGTTCTGCTTGAATGCATATACTAATAGTACTAATACCATCCCACTATCTACAGCGATTCTCTTTCGATTTCGATGATGCTTTGGAGAATCAGAACTGGAAACAGCTGCAATGAACAAATAAAGCTCTAATCCAGCCATAAAGTCACAGTCAGTGCCTGCGAATAGCTTGGACAATGCGCATTAACCATAGAATTAAAACTTGTACGATGACGGTAGTAAACCAAAGTACCTAAGTTACGGCGTTGAGTGGCAAGAAAGTAGCAAACTGTCTGCTTCAAAGCTAAAAGGTAAATATTTGAACGACAGAGGCGTACGCCACTGGAAGAAGTTAACATATTTATTTATTTCATTTTATTTGAATTGTGCAGAGTAAGATATAATTTAGGCTACAAGATTGCAATGGATAACCTGTTAAGAAGCGATAGCCTGGAATCTTCGGTATTGAGCGAAGTATCCACCTACAACCATCAAAGAATTAGTGAGCTGTGGCTGATATTTTTAAACAGCGATGGTGAGCATGCCGACCTTAGTAAAAATGGTGAATTTGTCATCAATGAGAAAAAGGTAAATTACGTCTTTGCATGTGAAGCATAACGAACTTTTGATTATGTTACTCTTTCTTGGCCACTATTAGACTGCATGGTTGGAGCTATTTCTATATGAGTTCGATAAGCTTAGCGGCGAGCAGCGTGCACACTTCCACCGATCAAAGTAAGTAGATCGTGCATATACCTAAAGCAGTTTCTATAGGCCAACCGTCGAGTGAATCAATCGAGCGCGTCTTATCGCTTAATGATGAGGTTCGCGTTCTTATCAGGTTAACGTTTTCCGCGGGCCGGAAGTACTTACCATCGATTTTGACAACAACTTTTCATTAGGATCGCTTTTCAATTTTTATATTGGAAAGAAGAAAAAAAACATTGAAGGCTTTCACGTATAAAATTCTGTATGCGTAAAACTAGATGTTTCCACCCAATAGAAGTTTATGGGTCAGAAAAGAGAACAATAATTGTGCCGAATGGGCGAGATTTCCGTATAACAATATCCTACCAGGTGTTATACTGACAATACCTCGCAAAGTACCCACTGCTTACCACATTTACTCCAGCATGCTTTTGCGGGGCAGTTGTTCAAATCTTTGGATAGTAATACTTATCCAACCTATGGCGGAGACATCTCGTGCTACTTTACGAACGTCTGCTCCTCCAAGACAAATAAATAAATTATACATATCGTCGTGACCGTCCATACCCTTTAGTATTTAATAGAAAACGAATTCTCGACTGATCTCGGAAATTGGTTGGATGTTACAATTTAGTTAACAAAAACTTATGGTTACAGACAAATCGGCACCAACTTTTCAAAAGGGCCAATCTGCAAAATGTAAACAAACCGAGTGAGAGTTTATTTTCTGCTAGACTAGCATTGGGAAAGAAACCCTCAAAAGAGAAAATAAACATATTGCTTTATGTAGTCTCATTGCATCATTTATAATCATCTTCACCCAACACTCTGTTTATGTTGTCATAACAACGTCAAACAGGTTTTCGAGTTTAGATTAACGGACCGGATTTTTAATTCCCTTCTTCTCTGCAAGAAATGGATTGAAGTTTTCATGTCTTACTTGTTTTCATGTTTTACTCTCTATTTGTGATAATCAATGTTTTCAACACGGTTGAAATCCGTACAAAGCAATGTAATGTGTAGTTATCGAAGCCATTTATTAGGCTTTTTTTCTAAATATTTCTTGTTATCTTTTGGATGATTTCTTCAATAATATTCAGCTTGAATCCTTGTCGTCAATTGTAAACTAGGAGATTTACGAAAATCGAACTGTGTTGCTTGCTTGCTTGCTGAAAACCCCTTAACCTTTATTTAATTAGCTTACTTTGATTCAATAGGCATATATTCACATACCTACCTACTACAATAGACATGTGGGTACTAACCGTACTAACTACTCTTGAAATTTATAAAATGGACCTCTATTGACTATCACGGGATGATTCAGCCTGTGTATTATCTTTATTCAAAATATCATGAACCATATCCTTTCACATTTGCAGCCAGCCGCCTGTTCTTTTAACTTTTGCCAATAGCATTTCCAAATGTAACAGCCGGTTGTCGTGAACTTGCTGACTGTGGTACCTACCGTCAAGAAACACTCCAGAATTTGCTTCTACGGTTTCCGAACGCGCCGTTCCAAAACAGTTGTACCATCTTCTTTGGGATTTTTTGTCGTACATCAGAGGATTCTTCCGGTTAATTTCAATTTGTTGCTTTTCCTGCTGTCGCAGTTCGTCCTGTCTATATAAATGTTACAAAAGATCGGCCGCTCACGGTTTTCGCCTCGGTCAAGCAGTTGCTCTAACCTACTTTCCAACTTTATTGAACTGGTTCCTCAACTGAATTCGCCCTGTTCGTTGTTTAAAGAAAAAAAAAAGAATTTGCAATGGAATTACTTGTGATCTGAATTTTGTTTATTAGCACCTTTCGGTAGCTCAATCCCAATGCCAATCCAGAAAGCTACGCTGTACCACTGCTCTCTACGGTGTCACGTGGATCACAGATTTTACACGCATTAAAACTGTTGAAACAAAACTATTTGTGTGTCATCTTCTTCTGCGCATATTTTTTACCCTTAGACAGTGTTTTATAATTGCAGTAGGAAAATTGCAAAAACTATTTGCAGTTCTCTATAAAAATTAAATTTTCCTGTAAAAATTATCTGAATGTTCTCAATGTTCCCGTACATTACCTTTTTTAATAATTTATAACTGTATAATTTTCTCAAATTTTCAACCCACTGATGGAAAATACAACATATTTTCGCTTTAATGCGTGTACCCAAATTATTGATGATTCCACCTACGATTTCCTTACAATCTACCTTAACGCTACTGACTCAACAAACAAATACCCACAGCCTCTCGGAAGCACCATCATCCGTCTTATCGCGACAATTACTGCTATTTATTAACGAGATCTGCGATTCGGCGAACGGTGCGACCGCTGCCAGCAGACGTGCGGAGGAAATCGACGGGCGGGCCTCCTCCGTCGCGTCTTCAGTCTCGTCCGCGTCTACCTATGCCACGGCTCGGAGCGGAACTGAGTTGCACTTGGTCACCACTGTTTCACCTGCTGATGGTGTCGGTGCAGACGACACTACACAACCAGTGGGTGGCACGTTGAGCTTACCCTCACTACTACTGCATGATAAAGACGATAACAAAGTAAGTTCGTAATGTGCTTTTATGCATCTTAAACTATGGCTAAACTAAACGTATGGCCCACATTCGATATCTTATCGTGGTGGAAGCAGGACTCCACCAAGCTTAAGTAATCTCACTTTCTCTCATTTATTCGACCTGGCAGGTCACCAGCAGACCACAAATTGAGACGGAAACTGACGAAGATCAATGTCAAACGCTTAGAAACTTTCTACTCGAAGGTATCGGTGGGCGCATTCTCAAAGCGTTGGACCAAATAGGTGCTGGGGTAAGTTTAAGCAAATAACTACTAACCAATGATAAATTGCTAAACTCTAAAATTTGTATTTTTAGGACATCGTCAACGGTCGGGAATTTGCGGACTTTCTCATTGGAATCTTACCTACTAAAGCCTGGCATTGCTCACATCAAGTTGATTTAGATTTTTCTGCAGATTACAGCGAACACTTGCTGCGAGTGTTTAAAATGCGTTCCCGCAATGGCGACTGGCGGTGCAGTACACAGCGAAATTCGCTGAATCTTAGCACTTCACAAATAGGTTACTGCTCAAGTCCACCGCAGTCACCCGCGCAGCGCTCGATGGTTGCAACACCTACGCCAAGCGATTTCAAAAGTTTCCCATTAGCCAATTTCGCCGACTACCGCAGCGAATCGTTTGACGCTCATGTTCACGCCACGTTTACCCAAGACCAGTTAACGCTCACAATACTAAACCTGTTGGAGAGCCTTGTGGTGCATGAGAATATCCTCACTATCGACGAAAAGTCCGTTACCATCAGTTGTCTAAGGATGGCCATTGATCGATTGCGCCAGCACGAGCTGCTGGAAGAAAATCCACGCAATCGACTAATTTTGCGTCACAAACTACTTGGAATTCTGATGTTGGGTCTAAATAATCTATTTTTCCTCGATACGCTCGAAAGCGATCATGTTGGTTTGAAGCAGATTGCCACCGAAGTGATGAACTTGCTAAAAGCCGAACTGGAAATTACCAGTCCGAACCCCATTAGCTGTGATTTTATCTACAACCTTACCTACACGATCGTATCAACGGTTAACCAGACATTTCTAAACTACACGGACAATTTGGTCAGCGAGCAGTTTTTTCTATCCATTTTTCGATTGCTGGAAAGCAATTTAGAGATAATCAAACATATCTACAGTTTACTGCACGAATCCAACTTTGGCTCCAGGCCCAAGCTCGTAGAGGTACTCTTAAAAATGCTAAAAAATTTTATCACCGGCGTTGCTGCTGCCCGAACGAACTCGAAAAAGTCATCCAAAGTGCGACATCGATTGCATCACTCCAGACAGGATCCTCGAACGGCATACGTTTGCTCGCTAGAAAACATCCTTCTGAACATTTTCCCCATCGTAAAATACTCCGACCAGCGCACGCTGTTACAATTCTTTGCTGAGAATCAAATTTGCTGCTGCAATGCCACCATGCGAACGCTGGAAGTTCTACTGACCCTTACTGATGGCGAAGAGTTAGTACCGCGGATTTGTTTAAACTTTGTCAATCGTAGCATCATAAGTGCCATCTTCGCTAAAACCACCTGCGATAGCTGCGAAGGAGAACAATTCAATGATCATTTTTACGATCGATTTGCCACCGTTCATCAGGACTTGTTCGAAGCGTACCGGCGACAGGAGAACCGTCGCCGGTTTCCAATCCTTCTCAAATACTTTCAGGATGCACTTAAGATTGTGCCGCAACGCCTAAGAAAGCATATTCTGTTCGAACTAGTGTTACCACATTTACGGATGGAGAAGAGCAACTTAGCCGACGGAATGCTTGACGATACGACGAAAGAAATTATCAACGGTTGTCTAATGATTGTGAGTCGCTGCTTGCGTGATGTGACCATGTTTGAAGCCTTTTTCGACAATGATAATCGTGAAATGTTGAGCGATCTGTCGCAACGAGCCGAATTCGTCTATCAGGTGGGGGTGATTTTGAAAACTGGCATCGGAAATCCCAGCAAGCAAGACGGTTTGGAAGAACTGTTAGTGAGAATACTGTTGGACAATTTGAGTGACCTATCTGACTTTTTTGAATATTTGTTTCGGATTTTGAAGAAAAGTGATGTTCGGATTAGTTTGAAAGAAATCAGTGGTAAAAGTGAAGATGTGAAGCTAAGCGGTGAACCAATGGCTAGCGTTTTGCAGTTGTACGTCGAGCATTGGAAATTAGTGAAGCATTTTCTGTTGGTGAATGAGTATTTTTATACCTGTTTTGTTGAGAAATTCAGCGAGATTGAAAACTTTCTACCGCTAGTATATAATTTGTTCAGTTTGCTGTTATACCATGGTAAAACTGAGTGCAGCATATCTTGTTCGGTAACGGACGAGTTGACGGAACCAAGTGAAATAATCGATACGGAGAGACGGAGCATTCTTAACATTTTTCACTTTAGTGATAAATTGATTGATAACCAATTGACCAGTGAGGAATATTTGTACAGTTGTAACCCGTCATCTTCGAATGTGATAGAGCAAGGAAGTGATTACCCCCTTCTGCCGGAGTTAGCCGCCGATCGGAATGGAGAGTCCAAGTTACCACCCACTAATCCGACTAATGGAAAGTTAGAGAAAAGTTGGTCCGTGATGTTCAACATTCGAAATTTGCTTAGCGATCTGATGGAGGAATACCTACCGGGCGGTGGCGAAGCAACGTTTCGGAACTACAACGATTTGCCAGAACAGGCACGCCAGCTGCTCGCTACTAGTGGGTACGTTCGCAAACGATTGACCACACTAGCGGAACTAATACTTGGCGCATTTCAGCTGCTTGCTATCAAGAACAACCAGTTGGGTAAGTTTTGTTTCAGTACGGGGGATGGGTAACGCTAGAGCAAAGGGAGGTAATTCGATATTTATTACTCTGTTTCCTTCCTGCATTTCGATGATTCGATTTATTGTTCAGAAAAAAAATCAGTCCCATGTTGTTGAAACACTGTATCGATATAGAACTCATTTATAAAACAGTGTGTGACAGTGACGGAATAATAAGTCGTGCTTGAGCGAGGTTAATTCAGTGCATTACGTGGATGGGGAGGTTCTTTGCCGTTATGTAAGTATGCTTTAAAATGTTAAAGGTTTGATTTGAAACCCTGAAAATGCATAAAGCAGTGGAAGCAAACATTTTCGAATTCGCAAAATGAGAGAGATAATATAATAGTGCCTCATTATGACAACATTTTCCCGATTTCTACGTAATCTAATTTATTTCTTTGTAACCTAATTGCACTTTTAGTCTGTTCGACCGTGATTACTTATGAAGTTCATAGAAAGTACGACTTCCACCGATAACACGCATCCGAATCTCACGGCTAATGTCATTATCCGCCTTTACCATTGAGCCAATGTAGACAAGAAGAAGCATACCTGAGGAAGCTGTTCTTGTCCATGATTTTCCATAGCTCTTTTCGGTTGATGGTACCAAATGCGGCTTTGAAGTCAATGAACAAATGGTGCGTGGGAACGGCCCTTTTGGAGGATCTGCCGCAGTGTAATATTCGTTCCGTTGATTTCATTCCCACAAATCTGTTCGCAATTGGTGATAAACAGCGGAAAATGATTGGGGACAGCACCTTGTAGGCGGCATAGAGAACGGTGATCGCTCGATAGTTCTCACAGTGCAATTTGTAGCCCTTCTAGTAGATCGGGTAGATAACCCCATCTTTCTACTCCTCCGGTAGCTGTTTTGTCTCCTAAGTTCTAACAATTAGTCGGTGTGGACAAGTGGCCGGCTTTTCTGGTCCCATTTTAAAAAGCTCCGCTTCGATGCTATCTTTTCCAGCAGATTTATTGCCTATTGTTGGCGTTGGCACCATTTCTCCGTTTGTCGCACCGTCGAAATTGCTTTCTCCGCCGCCATGATTTTCCACCTGGGCGCCATTAAGGTGTTCATCGAAGTGCTGCTTCCACTTTTCGGTCACCTCACATCAAAATATTGCCATTCTTATCTCGACATGTTTCGGCTTGCGGACCAAAGCCTTTGCGGAATCCGTTCAGTTTCCTGAGAACGATGCAGCCGTTCTAACTTCACATACTCCTGCTCCTCCAGGTATGAAAGATTTGGTTTCGCTCCATCATCTTCTATTTGTGCCTTTCCATGTTCTGACGTGTAGGACTGCGTATCTTGGCCGCCCACGCAGCGTTCTCCTCATCCATCACCCTCCTACATTCATCGTCAAACCAATCGTTCCGCTGATTCCGGGCCACATGCCCGATGGAGGCACTACACTACCAATGGCTGTTTTGACGGTGTTACAACAGTCCTCGGAAGGGGCGTCGTCCAACTCGTCCGCTTCCGGCAATGCAGCTTCGGGTGAGTGCAATTAGTTTGCGGCGACGTCTGGCTGCTTCAATTCAACCGATGCTGGCGTCGATGATACCGAATGTTGTTCACATGTTTTGCATCTTAATCATCACTCGGTAGTGGTTTGAGTTAACGTTAGTGCTTCGATAGGATCTGTCGTCAATGATGTCTGAGAAGTGCCGGCAGTCGATCAAAACTGGATGTTGGAAGAAGGCACTACGTACGGCCATGTTCTTGGAGGCGGCAAAGTCGATAAGGGGCCCATTTCGTTGGTCAGCGAGTTTGTGCTGAACCCTCCAATCACTGGTTTGTGTTCCTCCTCCTGGCCGACCTGAAGCATTGAAATCCTCGATGACGATCTTGATATCATGTGATATCATGATATCACTATGAAAGTTGTACCCACCTCGTGTGTGTTGCCGCAGATCTGGTAGGTGGTACATATCTCAGGGCGATACGAACAAATCTTCGTTGAACACGTTCTATTCTGGCTTTCCAACACAAGTTATGAGGATTCCAGATGACACAGGCATTCGCAAGTATTGGCCGTACCAACACGCAGTACAATGCCTTCCAGCAATGGGGAACTGCGAAGTCTCGGGAAATTTTTGTGATGAACCCAAGTTGTTGCGAAATTCTAGAGATGACAGCAGTATAATCTTGGTTGAACATGAGCTTGTCATCCAACAGAACTCCAAGATCGCTGATGTGATCGACGCGTCAGAGAATAGCTCCGGTTATCCGGTAATCAAATGAGATGAGTGTATTACATCGGTGGAATATTATAACCAAACATTTGGCCATGTTTATTGTGAGCTTGTTTCTATTACACCAATCATCAAAGGTGTCCAACAGCGCTTGCAATCGGTAGCAATCAGCGATAGATTTCACATTGAGGTAGAGCTTTAGATCGTCAGCATATACCAGTGTGCATTCGGAACCAAGCAGTATAGCAATGTCGTTAAAGTACAAGGAGAATAGCAAAGGCCCCAGGTTACTGCCTTGCGGAACACCAGAAGTATCGCTGAATTCACATAAAACTGTGGAATACAGCTTGACACGTAAAGTACGGTCTGTTAGATATGAGCTCAGTCATGAAGCCAATCTATCAGATACACCGAGTTTAGAGAGCTTGTGCCGCCACCGAACAACCTGGCATAAAACCATGCTAGTCAACTGATATATAGTGTTTGGAGCTGTTCAGAATTATACCACTTACAATGATTTCAAAGAGCTTTGATCCAGCATAAAGACTGGTAATGTCTCTGTAGTTGGTTACATCTCGTTTTTCTCCTTTTTTAAATTTCGGGAAACATATGGGACTGTTTGCACAGCGTTGGAATCTTCCGTTGCTCAAACGATTGGGTGAAAATTCGACTTAGAGGCACGGCAAAAGCAGTAGAGCAGCGACAGAAAATCGGGTCCAGGCGAGTAGGAGCTCTTCAATTTCTTTGCACCAAAAATGACCATGTCGGGAGTGATGTCAAAAATGTCCAGATCACCACCATCGGGAACACCATCAGCACCATCGGGAACACTTGACGTAGCTATTTCAGCATTAGACTGCGTGGTACTACTTGTTTCAAGTTCCGGAATTCAAATCCATCGACCATAGCAAAGCTAGCAGCAGGAGGCGGGAGAGAATTGTTGTACTGTACTCCATCCTCTCCATTAAACCAAAAAATTTGCGGTTGGTTATAATCACCACAAATGTCACGTCATTCACGGATTGAGAGAATATGCTCATCGATAAACTTGACAACTCTACTTCTGTCAGGTGGGATGTAAACTGCAGCAAGTAAAAACTTCATTCCTTTGATGACAGCAGAAACACAGACTTGTTCGAGACAATTCACAGGTTTTAAGCTGACCAGCGAACTAGGGAACTGTTGAGCAACGGCAACCAATACGCCACCAAAACTTTTGTCACTATTCTTCGAACTATGATCACAATAAGACACGTGGAAGATGTGCTACAGCTGAAGAGAATCGATGCGGCCGTCCAAACCGGTTTCAGTTTGCCATTAGATGCTTAAATTAAGTCATTAGATGCAAGGAATAGGTCGTCCACTTTAGTCCTTAAACCTCGCACATTTTCACAGTATGTACAAATACCATCCACGTCATTGGCGTGTGCAGAAAGCTCCGAAACAAAACTCCCTGCACGCGGAGATGCCAAGCTGGAAGTGGGAAATACTTCAGCGGAAAGAATGTCCAGATTACAATTGCACTTGCCTGCATAACTGGGTTGGAAGACCCTGTCAGCACACCAGCACATAGGGCCGGGGCGACTACTGGCCGCTGGCAGGAACTACACAACTGTGTCTGAGGGACCGAGGGCTTCCATAATACCATATTCAATGCGTCCTGCGTGACCTTCAGGTGATAATCGACAAGGACAAATTGGAAGCATTCGATGGATCAGGAGGAGTCAAGTTCCAAACAGCATCATACTTGCCCGAGATTGATTGTTTTCCATCTCTGAATGTACGTTTAGCTCTTCAGTACGTCGGAGAGGACTCGAGTGCTTTCTCGGGTGGTGAGAAATCGGCAATTCCATGTATCGAGTTTCCAATCCATAATTCTTTTTCGTCGCAGTTCGAATTTCCTTCTTCCTTCTTCATTGCCTAATAATTTTTCGTGGTGGCGGCTTGCAAGGCCTGCGGCACCTACCCCTTGTTTCACCGGAAAACCAACGAAGCTTGCAAGTACCCTGGGGTCCAATGCTACGATTCTGTTGAATTTCACAAGCTTTCTTAATCAAGATTCGAACATACGACGGCTTTTTTAGCTAAATCACATAAATTGTAAATTTTGAATGTACTCAAGATATAATTTTGGTTTTGCATTTTCTTGAGAAGTTTAGCATTTGACAGAATTTAATTGGGTTCCGGATTTTTACAGAACACCTTTCTCTTGCAACTATGCTAAGCCATTAGTTAGACTACAGTCATAAGAATAATAAGCACGTTGTTTAGTTCAAGGTGAGTTAAAATAGGTGATCTAGTTTTCACAGTTTGTAGAACAGAAGTGCGCGGAACGATTGGTTAGCAACCATCGACGTTGTTTATACAATCAGCAGTTTCCGCTTTGAAAATTTCGGTGATCGTCAAGGGTAACCCAGCGGGGGTGAAAAACAAATTTGAACATCAGAAAACCTCTCTTGACTAACCTTGGTTTAGTTATCACTCCACAATGACCATGACAACGACGCCGCTTGATGTTAAAAATGGATTTTGCTTTGCTCCTTTGCTAATCGCAGCAGCCTGAAACATTGTGTATACGATGGATGGCGGGAAAAGTAAAATATTGGTTTTTCACTGTTTTGCACCTTCATGCGTAAATTATTATTACATTTTTTAGGCACAAAATTATTCAACTCAAGCTGTTCTTGAGTGAGTTTATCCCAACAACAACAACATACAAACACCAACCTGGTTTTACTGTATTAAGATAGATAATATTTGCAACATAGTTATAACTTAAAATTGAAACTAAACGGACCTTCAGACGACGAAACTGCTCAAAACCTTTCTGAAAAATGATAACTTTTTACCTTTGGCGTTGATTAAGCACCACCCCATCCACACTGCAGTCACCGGACACCTCGCTTATGAAGCGCGAAGCCATAGAAAAGTTCGCGGTCTGTTGTCGTTCCACTAGCCATGCTCCATATCTGCGTACCTTTCGTTCGTTTTCCAATTGAAAAAAAAGCAGCCTCGGTTAGCGGTCTGCAACTACTGATCACAGTTTCAACAGTTTCAAACCGCGCTTTACCAGCGCTAATTGATTGTGCCAGTGCAAAAAATTTATATTTGTTTGTATTTTCCAGAATCCGCCATGCAGTCCGCCCTGTGTGAGCTGAAGAAACTAATTCTCAGCGGTGCGCTTGAGAGCTGGGACTCGCCGGAGATGACGAAAAACGTGATGAATGTGCTGCAATCGTTGCTGAAAATTTCAGAAGTGCGTGGCGCCGACAGTGGGAGCTTCGCTATTTTCGATGACCTACAGCCACAGAATGAATACTTTTTCCCAGTGCAATCACCAGTTGGCGGGCGGAAGTCGTTCAGTGCCGACGATGACATCAGCTCGACCGATGAGAGCTATACCACTGCTTTCGACGACGGCTACGAGGGTGATGTCGAAAATGACCATCTTATGCCATTGATGGGTCGAAAAAGCAGCCTGCGATCGAGAGAGAATGGATCCACTCGAGTCAACGAGAATGTTTGTACACTCGTTTGCGATATTTTGATCGAGCTTTCGAAAAATTGTGCGGCGAACCCTCAAAACTGGTGTCCGGTACTCGCTCAAATGGTTCTAAAATTAAATAGCATCAAGGATTATCTTGGTGGATCTCTTTATCTGATAAATGGGTTTGCTCCAATACTGGAAAAAAGTGATTTGCAACTGAAAGAACTGCAGACCTCTGTCTTAGAACTGATAACCGATTTAGAGAGTCCCGAAGTGTTCTCTAAGTTTCTGCGACTGTTAAGCTACGAAGATCCTCCTGTGCATTTAATCTTAACGAAATTGTTGAACATTGTCAATACCAACTGCAAGTTAGAATGCTACAAAGAGCTCCAGTTTCCTGATCCCTGTGATGATGGAACACGTGCATCGACCTGTGACGTTCTACTATCGAAGAAAATTAATTACTTAAGCGAGCACCACCGGTTTTTTAACATACGGTCTCCATTCACGTGTTCGGCAAAAATCGTCCCGCTGAATTATGTCAACTTTTCACCATGGAATGCAGAAGGTTTCACAGCTACCGCCTGGTTCCGTTTGGGATCGGTTCAGCAGGACAGCAATCGCCTCACGATGACCCATCTGCTTTCGGTGGGCAGTGAAAAGCAGATTGTTTCGCTATTTCTGAACCGCCAGAAGCAGTTTACAGTCCGATTCAACAAACCAGATCGAATAATATCCAGTACCAGCACGAAACGCTACCTAGCGAATGCCGTAGGATTGACGTGCTGTGAAAATTGTGCCAAAGAGTTGTCTCATTTGTGGAGTTACAGAAATTTTCAGCGGTCAGTTGAACCAGAAACACAGCTCTTTCGAATAGATACTGCCGGAGCACAATGTGTGTATTGTTACAAATACCTTTCGGCGAACAAAAGCCCTTCCAGCAGTAGCCTGTCGGATGATTATTTTTACGATTTGCATGCGCAACAGTACACAATAAAGGAACTTCAGATATCGGAAGATCGCTGGAGCATGGTATGTTTTTCCGTCCGTCAGCTAGATACCACGATATCCATTGTCGTCTCCCTGGATGGCGTTCAACAGCAAAGTGTATCAATTATCGACCCATGCAAGATCCACATCGACACTACGTTGCCAATACTTGCGATTGGGCATCGGATAAGTGTCGAAGACGACGTTCCATTGAATTTTTCGTTATCCAACATTCAGCTGTATAAAAAGTGTCTTACAGACATTTCCGTAATGACCAACATGTATGCTGCTGGGCCCAATTGGATTCGTTTGAATAGTGAAATAATTCCAAATTACGGCATCCTGAATCTTGCCAAGTTAACAATTGAAGACCTTCAGCCGGGTGACGTATTCCAGCTTCTTCACCGATACCACGTGGGCTGTTTCGCAGCTCATAAACCTGATGTCTTTATCTCAGCTAAACCTGGACATTCGAAGATTGCTCTCGGAATGCTCAGCTTCTCACCTCATTTAGTTCCGAAGGAAAACCATTCCCTGCAGCGATCAATTCTGCTCTCAGGTGGTATTAGTACCATACTGTTTGCCTTTGCACGCATCGTCGAGCTATCGGATTCAGCACACATTCACGCCAACGGGTTGACCCTACTGCTACAGATCGCTCATGATAACCATGATTTCTACAACGAATTTATCCGTCGTGATCTTCTCGAGCTGGTGGGAATTGTGCTCAAAAACAAAGCATGTCAGAAAGATATTTGCGTTCTAGCGGCATTCTTGGAAGCAGCCTTCGATCAGCCAATCCTTGCGCGACGCACCGATACTTACTGTGTTCTGGTGAATTCAATGGCTAGAATTCGTTATCCCGAAATCATCACTTTCTTTTTCGAAAACTTTCAAATATGGATTGAGCGTTCGGAAGAGGTTCTGAATTTGGTGTTTGATGTTCTGGTCGCTGCTACTCGGGACAAGCATCCTGGTATGAACTATAACTGCAAACGCTTAGCGTCAGCTGGACTCGTCCCAACCTTGATAGATTTTTGTCGAGTTAATTTTGTGATTCCACCAAAAACGGTTAAAATATCTCGCTCATCAGCCGACTCGTTGGTTGCCTTGATATCGATTCTTTCGGATACTCCACCGAAGATTAGCTTACTAAAGGAAATCATTGAACTACTGCTTCTAATGCACAAACCAACCGATAGCTATGTGACCCACGATCGTCAAAAGTTCTATTTCAATATAAACGCTCAATTCACAACCAAGTCAGTAAAAAGCACAGATAACAAGATAGCTCAACGACTGAATTTACGCGAATCTCGGCTGAAATACTCCCAACTGCGCAAGGCTATTCCTTTGGCGTTATCGAACTCGGCCAACAGCAGCTTCGAGTCGAGCACCAGTTTCATTGAAATGGGCCAGCTCGTTAGCAGCCCGCCCGCAACATCGCCTGATCCAATTTCGTCGACACCACAACGCCGCTCGCCAAATGCACCCGGTGTTGTTGGTAGTCCGCCTGATAATTATGACAAATTGAACCAAGCTTTGGCGGATATTGAAATTCGAAGGCGAAGTTGGAAGCCTGACAAGAGCAAGGTTCGTCGTTTGCAAAATACCGGAGGTCGTTCGTGTTCTTCGCCAAAGGAAACCGACTCGTCACCGAAGGTTTGCGTGCGGCTGGAACTACAACGGGCCAGTCAATCGCTGCCAACGAAATTCAGTAAGTAGTTTTTTTATAGTTAAAAAAAAAATCTGTCTTATCTCATCTATCTAACCAGAAAAGAAATTTGTCAAAAGTAACGTACAGAAAAAAATATTTTACAAACTCTAGGACGACACTCCTACGACTGGTCCTGCGCTGTTGTTGGTCGTTCGTATTTTGTCTCTAGTTCAGGAAGTAAAAATAGCATTGCCATTGTTTGGAAGTTTTTCATTAAGAGTATAGTTTTTTTTATCTTTTTTTAGAATTTTTCATATAATAGTTTTCGTGCATTGCCAAGAAAATTTTCATGTATTTTTATAGAAAAAATGTTTATTCTACGATGCTTAATCGATGAGATATCAATTTTCAAAATAAGCGATGTTTCAACTGGAAACGGTAACGCCCGTACCAAAACTTGTATAAAATTCTGGGAAGTTTTGGTAAAAAACTCCTATCCTTACTTGCTTCTATGGCGAAGTATCAATCCTTTGCGGAATCCAGAAGGCACTTGCACATCACTCGATTTTGGGTTGCTATTCCTCCTATCCTCGTTGCATCCCTATCACACCCTGCTGAATAATATCTTCGCTCGCCGTTCATTCGACTCATTACGTAGCTACTTAGCTAGCCCGCTGTAGTCTGCTGCGTTTTATTCGCCTTGCAACACTTAAATCAGTAATCTAGTAGGCAAACGTGTGCGTTGGTTACGAAGTGCGAGCAACATAAGTTTGTTATTTTGTAAACAGTTGTTTCAGCAGCACTAATTTACTTTCGTTCAATACAGTCGAACTTTATTCCTGAAATGTCCGTCAACAATAGGCACGAGGCGAACTAGCCGCAGGCTGAAAACCTCAGAAATAAAGAATCAAATAAAAAAATCAACAATAGGTTGTGAAAACGATCAAAGATACGGCATATGGAATTTCTCAGTGTGATAGCCGAAGACAGACAAAAATTCAGTGAAGAGGACAAGATAAAATCACAAATGTGGCAAGCTTTGGGGAATTTCCTTGCAAAGAAGTCTCTTGTTACTCAAAACTTGGTCCGAAAGCAACTTGGAAGACTGAAGATGAATGCATACGGGACCATCTAGTAATTTTTGATGGCTTGATTCGACATGTGTATCGAGGTGTGGGACGAGGGAGGGGATCTAATAAAAAAAAAGTGTAAGGTTGTCGACAGGTGGAAGCAGTTCTACGCTGAGCATCTCAATAATAGAAAGCACAGACTCTCGGCAGAACTATATAAAAATTGCCAAGAACCGCTAGCAACGGCACTTCATTATGTAATCCCCAACAGCAAGAGAATTCGTAGGGCAGTATCAGGCGGGTTCTATAAAGCAACTAACTACGGATCAAACTTTTACTCCTCGACAAATCCTCCAGAAATGTCAGGACTACAACGTGCCCACTCATCATATTTTCGTGGATGTCAGAGAAGCATACAATACAATTTAACGCGAACAGCTATGGCAGATAATGCACGAGTACGGGTTTCCGGACAAACGGACGCGGCTGATCGAAGCTACCCAGGAGCAAGTGTTGTGCTACGTGCGCATTTCGGGGACACTCGAATCCTTTCGAATCGCGCAGAGGTTTGCGGTAAGGGGATGGACTGTCCCGTATGTTGTTCACAATCGCCATTGAAGGTATGATCCGGTGAGTGGGCATCGAAACGAGAGGAACGATCTTCAGCAAGAGTAGCAACTCCTAGCCTTCGCAGACGACCTCGACATCATTATTAGAAACTCTAGAACAATCAAAGCCAGACTAAAAACGGAGGCCAGGAGGATTGCGTTACAAATCAATGCGTCGAAAACCAAATATATGGCAGGAAGTGGCTTCAGAGAAAGTAACGTTTGCCTCCCACGGACAGTGACTATTGACGGCGATGAACTAGAACTGGGTGACGAATTCATATATTTGGGATCTCTGGTCACCGCCCACCAATAATACGAGTAAGGAGAGCAAATCGAGCCTACTTTTCCCTCCGCTAGACGCTTCGATCAAGGAGCGCCGCCGAACAAAGCTGACGATGTGCGAAACGCTAATCAGACCGGTTGTCCTCTACTGACTTGAAACAGCAACTTTGCTTACGGAAGACATACGTGCACTTGCCGTATTTGAAAGAAAGGTTTTGCGGACTGTTTTGGCGGAGTACAAACGGATAGCGAAGAGTGACGTAGGCTTATGAACCACGAGTTGCAGGCACTACTTGGAGAGATTTCTATTGGACACCTGGTGAAAGTTGGGAGACTACGGTGGGTTGGCCACGTTGCAAGAATGCCGGATAACTGTGCAGTGAAATCCGTTATCTTCAGGATCCCCACCGGCACCAGGAATAGAGGGGCCCAACCTGCTAGATGGCTCGACCAGGTTGAAGCCGACTTGCGTATGTCGAGACACGCAACCAGGACCGAGTACAATGGAGAGGAATTCTTGATACGGCAAGAGCCACCCCGGCTCTCGGCTGCTAAGTAAGTTCGATACCCGCTCGTCGGATCGCCCTGTCAAGAGCGATGTTGAACAGCATGCAGGATAAGTCATCACCTTGTCTCAGCCATCGCCGCGTCTCGAAGGGACTCGAAAGAGTCCCCGAGATGCACACGAAACACATCACTCGATCCAATGTAGCTGCGTCAGTTTATCCGAAAATCCGACCTCCATGAAGTTCGCCTAGTAATTCCCTACGAAACCCTCTGCTATCGGTGACAGTCGGCGTGATAGGATCTGTGGGAGAGTAACTAGTAGCCGGCGTTTTACAACGTTATGCCGCGATGGTTTCAGCAGTCGAGCCGATCACCCTTTTTGTAGATGGGACAAACTACTCTTTCCATCCATTCCTCCGGTAGCTTCTCCTTCTCTCAAATCTTTGGATTATTTCCAAATCCAGTGTAGAACCATTGCCAGCGTTTCTCGGTCATGTCTATGAAGCTCTTCCAGTAGCTAGCCCTTACAAGCGGTTAGACTTCAGCAACTCTATTACTATTCAGTTGAGACATTACTATCTTCTACGGGCACTCCAGATCTCCTTCTCAAACTTCGCCATTAAGGTGTTCATTGAAGGACTGCTTACACCTGTCGACCACCTAGCGCTCGTTTATGATTAGATTTCCTCCCTCGTCCCTACACACGAACATGTGTACGAACAAAAAATGCTTTGAATTGATTGCTGAAAACACTAATCAACTTTATCATCTTTTCCCACCACAGAGTTCTTCGAAGAAAACTACTTCGGAACCGGCAACGATTTCATCCAGGAGAGCTTCCTACGCACGATGTGTGACTTTCTGCTCATCCTTCCGGATCAGGAAGCGAAGCAATTCTTCAGTGCCGACAACCAAATCATCGAGACGTTGCTGATCCTGGCGAACAACTCGAACATTCGCATCCGTGCGGTGATCATCAATCTGATTGCGGTGATCAGCGATCGCACTTTGGGCAGCCCCTCGACGCCGCCCGCGCTTGGCTACACCGACGAGCAACTGAAGATCTTCTGGCATCACTTGGGCAATCAGATCGGGTCACACAGTGTCAACGTGGAGCTGGTGAACTGTTGCTTTCGCTGGATAACGAAAAGTAACTACACGTTGACCCTGGATTCGACAGCTTTGGAGCAGCGGATTAACGTAGTGCAGGAGAGTGGTTTGAACGTGCTGCTGGCAATTTTACCACAGTCACATCCGGAACCGCGACTGTTTCAGTTGGTTTTGCAGCTAATAGATTGCATTTGTGTTAAGCGCCCGAGAGCGGCTCAATATATGGTGGAAAATGGTCTTATCGGGACGGTGGTAAAAACTGCAATCAAAATGTACGAGCGTGACGAGGGCGAACAGACCAGTAACTTCAATAGCTATCTGAATTTTGTAACTAATCTTGCCCACAGGGCGCTGATGTCAACTAATTTCATCAACGTTAGTTTGCTCGAGATATTATTGGTACGGATTTATTATACAGTTGATTCTTTCTAGCCATTCTGGGACTTGCATAATGGTTTGACGATTGCGGAGAGGCACAAAAATGCAAAAGTCTGTCGAAATGTTCGCGACGTTCACGCTTTGCTGTACCGCAATTTGCTACAATTTTTCCTCTACCGTCCAACCGAGTCGATTATAGGTCATAAGAATAATTGTGAGAAAATTTCGAATCGATTTTACCGATTGTGGAACTAATGGTAACTATTTTTTTTCACAGCTTTCACCGTCGATCTTCCGGGCAGCACCATTTCGAAAACCGAGGTGAAAGCTCGATTCAATCAGATACAGGATAAAGCTGTTCAGTTTATGACTAACTGTGATGATAAGCATGTGGTGTCCGAGGCTGAAATGCTCCTGATCAAAAGCCTCATGAATCGTACACTGAACGGAAATCCGCGCGGGGGGAACATAATTCTGTGGTGCTTACTTCCGAAGCGACCCGTCGGCCTCAAGATGTACACCATCAAACAACTCAGCCAGTATGTCGACGGAGGAAATTATCTATCTTGGATCTGTGAACTACGAATGCTCAAAGTTTTTAGTGAAAGTATTCTTCTACTAAACAGAAAAGAACTGACGGTGGAAGATCAAAGCTACGTCGAAGGTTTCTGTCAGAAAATCGAAGGAGCGCACGGTAACACCTGGACCTTACCGCAGATATTGGATGACTTTGAATATTTGCGAACAATGAACCAAAGCGAACAGGAGCAAGCAATCATGAAGTCAATAAACAAGCAGGATAAGTTGATTCACTCGTACACGGTTGCAGCAATGGAGATAACGAGGAATATTGTTGAGAAGCAGAATCGATTGCGTAAAGAGCTGCTTTCGCAACTCAAGAAGGATAACGATTTCAAGTTCTTCAACCAGTGGAGGCAGATCATCGATCAGATGACTCATGAGGATGCCCCTTGGTACAATCCGAAGCTATATTCCAATTCCTGGGAAGTGGACGATACGCATGGTCCGGATATGTCGCTGAAGCGAATGAAGCGCTGTCATCTCACCGTGGATCAGAAATTTCTGCAGAAAGACTTTCGCACCGACAACTATGAGGGTAAACTTCCGAACCAGTTGTTGTCCTATTTGATACCGCAGAACCGTAGTCAGGAATTTTCGATGGAAAACCAAGTTCTGCACACGTCGCGTGTGAGACAAATTTCGCCTAAGCAGGAACTGGACAGTGAGTGCATTTTGACCGGCACGGAGCTTATGTTGTGCCCAAGTACGGGTGATCTCGATATCTATGATCTGTGCAGCATTGCGAAAATCTGGAAGAAACGCTACCAACATGAAGAAACGGCGGTGGAAATATTTCTTAGAAGTGGACGGTCATTGTTTTTGGTGTTCGATGTACGGCTGGAACGAGAGATTTTTGCTGGGTTTTTCGAGGATCTCGTTCAACGAGAAGGCCGCCAGGAGTTGGAAGCGCATACACAACAGTGGAAAGATGGATGGCTTAGCAATTGGGAGTACCTGATGTACCTGAATCACATTGCCGGTCGGAGTTATCATGATCTCATGCAGTACCCCGTATTCCCATGGATACTGTCCGATTACGAAGGTAGCCGGTTGGATTTGCTAGTTGAAAAGAGCTTCCGCAATTTGGAAAAACCCATAGCAGTTCAGTACAGCGAGCTGGAAAAGCACTACATAAACAACTACAACTATCTAAAGCAAACGGAAAACGATTGCATGAGTAGGCAAAAAATTAAACCATATCACTACAGTTCGCACTACTCTAACTCCGGAACGGTACTGCATTTCCTGGTACGAATGCTTCCGTTTACGTCGCTATTCCTTCACTATCAGGACAACAGTTTTGATATTCCGGACCGAACTTTTCACTCACTTGTGACCACCTGGAACCTCGCGAGTAAAGACTCGCCAACGGACGTGAAGGAGCTTATTCCGGAGTTCTACAGTTTTCCGGAGTTCTTGGAAAACTTGGAAGGGTTCGATTTTGGAGTACGGCAATCCGGTGAACCCGTCAACCATGTAGAACTTCCGCCCTGGAGTCATCGCTCGGCGCGACTGTTTATTCTGATCCATCGTCAGGCGTTGGAGTGCGATTACGTTCGCAAGCACCTATCGCACTGGATTGATTTGATCTTCGGCTATAAGCAAACCGGTTCCGCCGCAGTTGATTCACTCAACGTTTTCCATCCGGCTACGTATGCCAACTTCAACTCTTCCGGTATTGACGACCCGGTGGAGAAGTTAGCCTTGGAAACTATGGTTAAAACTTACGGCCAAATGCCACGGCAATTGTTTGATGCTCCGCATCCACAGGCAATACTGTCGCTTCCGAATGCGCGATGTCCGGAAGTGTTGGATAGCGTTAGCGGGCTAAAGTGGGGTCTCTACAGCGGGTCCCCAGCTTTGCCGGTACCAAAACTAACGGATCTTAGAACGGCTGCAACACAGTTGGCCACTTTGGTACAGCTAAGCGGGAATAGAATAGTTGGATTGCCCGCTTGTACAAATATTTATCAAGCACAGCAATCAAAAAGCCATTACGTGATAGATTGGGGACAAATCGACGGTGTAATTCACTACCGATCGGTGCATCAAAGTGATGTCAGATCGCACGAGTTGGTTTATAATACCTCTGTGGATCCAATAACGGCATGCGGTAGTGATCCCACCAGTCACGACCTCTGGTTCGGACATCGCTCGGGACGAATTGCCGTCTTTCAACAGAAACTCGAACAAAAAGTATCTTTCTTTAACCCTAACATCCGACCAGCGGTTACAAGATCTCGCTCGAGCTCCTTCCGACGTTGGATTGATAGAAAGAGCGCCACCCTAAGGCGCAAATTGGAAGGTGATGAGGATGGGGATGAAAGCAATGAAGCAAACGTTCCCATCAAGTGGAATTTTCCGATCATTTTGATCAAGCATAAGGCAGAGATCACAGGCATTGCAATATCTGTCGAGTTTAAAATTGTAGTTAGCATCAGCATGGATGGTAGTGCAGCTATTTGGGACTATAATAATTTGAGTTACGTTCGGGAAATACCACGCCCCGTAAACATGCTTAGTTCGAAGATAAGTTTGGTCGCCATTAGTCCTACGCTTGGCGACATAATTACTGTGCACTCACGATCGGAGTCGACCGTACGCTTGAATCGATCCAGTGAGTCGTCCACCTTGGTGGACGACGAGAGCTTCGAGGTCACCGAAAACTACAACCAAGACTACGTGAACGTCACGATGGCATCCGACCGGGATCAGCTGAGACTGCACACGGTCAACGCAGCATACGTGGAACACGTTTTCATGGAATGCCCGGTACAGTCGCTCTGCTATACTGCCATCAAGGAAGGCTGTGGAGTCAACTGCATCGCAGTTTGCTTAGACAGCGGAACAATACGCCTGTACAGCAGTTGGAATTTAGCTCTGGTTCGGGAAATAACAGTCAATCCGTATGACACGTTTGGAATCAGAAGGTTTTACTCTCCTGTACTGTACTTTGTTTTCTTTGATTTTAACAGTTTTTTTTCTATTTTGCAGCTTGATTTACTCACGTAATCACCAGCTGGTCGTGCTCACGACAGGTAATGTAATTCAGGCATGGAAATCCGAAGGACTCCCCGGAGCATCACCGCAGATATTAGAATTACCAATTCGTCGTTCGGTGGGTTAAACAAGTAAGAAAAATCTATCGTCTTACCCACAAACTGTGATCAGAAATGTACTTCGAAAGTTTATTTTTAAATAATATTGAATCAAGAGCTTTATAGGAATGTTTTCATAGTTTTGTTCAGAACAAAAGCATATACGCATAATATTTTTTTACTTGAAGACGTACGTTTTATTCTAACTTGTCAGATAACCTAAGTCTCTAAAACTGACGCCACTGTTTAGCAGTAGTTTTATAATTTCACTAGTTATTGCCACGGTCCCAATCACGAGATGAGGAAATTTTTGTACTTTTCCTTCGCTGTAGTTGAAAGCTATCCTTTTGCTAATGAAATCTGCATAATAGGAAAGATTGCCCACACTAACGAACCGAGAATCGTTCACGCCAGCAACTTCAACGTTCACCCGTAGCGCTTCAGCTGATTTTAACTCACAAGCCGGAACCATCACCAACCGGTAGGGCAGTCCAAGTCTATCATAAAAGCGTCTATACAACTCCAATGTCTCATCAAACATCCGAATCGCTTCTTCATCCTGTTTGGCAGCAAGCAACGTTTGAACGGCACTCGTTTGCGGCTTCTCGTACGAATATTGCTTTCCATTGGCTATCAGACGAATTGGCAAAACGGTAGGAAACACCAACAGCTTGGTGAGATATCCTAGGAAGCTCAGCATGCTACCTCCCCCGCACAAATGTAACCGATTCAAGGTGTGCTCCAAAGCCTCTTCTTCGTTGACCAGATACACCGAGTCGAGATCTTCTTGAGCCGCTTCCACCAGCACGGTTCGGACAAAGTCTGGATTGGAAAATAAGGTGTGACCAGCATCTTGAAACACTTCCGCACACTTAATTGGAAGGAACAGATCCATTAAAGCTGCATCTTCCTTCATATAGGTACTAGTAGAGGCGTATTCCTCTAACCATTCCTCTCCTATACCGTTTGATGCTGGTATCACATTTTGACTTTTTTCGTATAAAATGACAGCTTCTTCAGCTGGCGTTCTTTCGTGCAATTCATTCGGAATCTTTAAAAAAGTCTCCGCCACGAAGGTATCTGCCACACTGTAACTGCTCTCCCGTAGACTTTTGAGGTCGGCTTTAGCCAGAGTAGCTTGCAGTTTAAGCTGTTTGATGGTTTCCTCATTAGTTGCTTTAGCAATAAGGTCTCGAAGCTCTGTTCGGCGCGTTTCAATGTCTCTTTTACGAAGTTCCATCGAGCGATATAATTCCCACTGTTGTCTTAGAGTCTCAAAATCCAACTGATACCGGCGCAACCGTAAATTACGCTGAAGCTTTTCTATATCGGCAAACTTCGATTGAAAGTCCAAGTATGGAATCAACGGTGCGTACTGCTCTTTCGCTTTGTCGCCGGTAACGTAGAGGGCCGAAGAGAACACTCTTCTGGGAATGCCTATCGAACGGATTCGAAGCATTTCGGTTTTGGCACGAAACCTAGCACGGAGAGGACGGAAAATTATAAAGCGATGTTGGAAATTGCACCGACAGACCACAACCAAACCAAAACAAGTTTGACGTTTGTTATCAAAATTTGTTTGTATGGGTACCATGCAGGGGGCTGATATGACGTCACATTTGCGTTGCTCACATGAAAAAGGCGGCAAACGCAAAGCGATTTCACAAAACGAATTTATCTAACCATTTTTACAGTTTCATGTATTTCGCATTAATTGTCTGCCTGAAATTGGCTATGTGATGCTAAAACTTTGACTAAAATCGAACTAAAACTAACAAAATTTAACAATTTATACATCCGACTCGGTTGTCAGCTTGAGCCCATCTATGAAGCTGTCAGCTTGGGCCCGCTCTATGTTGGCTACGTTTTTTTTTGTATAGGTTGGTATTGGAAGTGTCATTCCCGTGGTACCATGCCATGTGCATTCTGACTTCAGCACACGTCAAATTCACTGCTGAATGAACTGAATGAATTGAATGAATTAAATTCATACTGCTGCAGTGCACTGCCGCTGGCAACATATCTGTCCCATGTTACAAAATACGAAGAGATAAATATGCATCCATTTTTTCAGCGGGACAAATTTTCTTTATATTTCTTAGTGTTATTTTGACGAAAATTCTCATAGTGCAAAAAACAAAAAAAAACCTTTTTTCATTTTATTATGTCTACTCTCTTTGTCAGTTTTCCTCATGTTGTGCCCTAGCCAGTTGTAAATCTGACTTCTTCCCGGTAATCTCTATAAATCGACAAAAAACCGCTTTTGAACCTTCCCTTTGTTAATGGCCACCCTATCCCCCCTTTCAGAAATCCAGCAACTTGTACAACTGCTATCGTTCCAATTGCAAGAGAAACGTACCCCTTTACCCATTTGAACCTTTCTTTCCCCTTGTAAGAGACCATCTCCCTCTTTTGTCAACCCCCCCCAGCGCTGATTCTTTTATGCCAAAATACATGTGTTTGACAAACGACGTTTAATGAAGAACAGTCCAGAAGTTTCGGAGCTATGGCGAAACATTCATATAGGGTGACTATATCGGT
Organism: Sabethes cyaneus; assembly: GCF_943734655.1. Taxonomy (NCBI): domain Eukaryota; kingdom Metazoa; phylum Arthropoda; class Insecta; order Diptera; family Culicidae; genus Sabethes; species Sabethes cyaneus. The sequence goes on from NC_071353.1 coordinate 12,708,520, forward strand.
CCAACTAAAAATCAGGACATTTTTCGCCCAAACATGCCGACAAAGATTTACTTACTTACTTAAGTGGCGTGCTGTCATAAGACAAAGCCTGTTGTACAAAGTTTCTCCATGTAATTCGGTTGAGGGCTACCGGTCTCCAATTCCTCGGACACCGAGTACTCTCCGCCAGATCTCGCTCCACCTGGTCTAACCATCTTGCTCGCTGCGCTCCTGGTCGTCTTCCTCCTACCGGATTTGAGGCAAACACCATCTTTGCAGAGTAGTTGTCCGGCATTCTTGCAACGTGCCCTGCCCATCGTATCCGTCCAGCTTTAGCCACCTTCTGGATACTGGGTTCGCCATAGAGCTGTGCGAGTTCATGGTTCATTCTCCGCCTCCATACTCCGTTCTCCTGTATGCCGCCGAAGATCGTTCTCAGCACTCGTCGTTCGAAAACTCCGAGCACTCGCAGGTCCTCCTCGAGCATTGTCCATGTTTCATGGCCGTAGAGAACAACCGGTCTAATAAGCGTCTTGTACAGGGTGCGCTCTGTACGGGGACTTAGTCTGCTCGACCGCAATTGCTTGTGGAGCCCATAGTAAGTACGATTTCCGCTGATAATACGCGCGATAATGAATATCGTGCCCCGCGTGTTGATATCCGCTCGGTTCATAACACCTTGTAGCGCTATGTTGAACAGCAGGCATGAAAGACCATCACTTTGACGAAGCCCTCTGTGGGCTTCGAATGAACTTGACAATCCACCCGAAATCCGAACACAGCACTGTGTACCATCCATCGTAGATTTAATCAGTTTGATGAGCTGTTCTCCGGGGAAGCTGTTCTCGTCCATGATTTTCCATAGCTCTTTCCGGTCGATGGTATCATATGCGGCTTTGAAGTCAACGAACAAATGATGCGTGGGAACTCTGTATTCACGGCCCTTTTGGAGGATTTGCCGCAGTGTAAATATTTGATCCGTTGTAGACCGATCTTCGACGAAGCCGGCTTGATAAGTTCCCACAAATATATTCGCAATTGGTGATAGACGGCGGGAAATGATTTGGGACAGCACTTTATAAGCGGCATTGAGAACGGTGATCGCTCGATAGTTCTCACAGTCCAACTTGTCGCCCTTTTTATAGATCGGGCAGATAATCCCATCTTTCCACTCCTCCGGTAGCTGTTCCGTATCCCAAATTCTAACAATTAGTCGGTGTAACGGCCAGCTTTTCTGGTCCCATTTTAATAAGCTCCAACTCTGCATATTCCTGCTCTTCCAGGTAGCGCTTTTTCTCCCGAAAGATTTGGTTTCGCTGCATCTTCTTCTGTTTGTGTCTTTTCACGTTCTGACGTGTGGCTTTGCGCATATTGGCCGCCCGCACAGCGTTCTCATCCATCACCCTCCTACATTAATCGTCAAACCAATCGTTCCGTTGATTACGGGCCACATGCCCGATGGAGCTCTCCGCTACACTGCTGATAGCTGTTTTGATAGTGTTCCAACAGTCCTCGAGAGGGGCTTCGTCCAGCTCGTCCTCTTCGCGCAGCGTAGTTTGCGGCAACGTCTGGCTGCTTCAGCCGCGTGAGATCTAACCGAGGCTGGCGTCGGTACCGAATATTGTTCACAACGGAGAGTCTTGGGCGCATCTTAACCAACACTAGTCAACGTTAGCGCTTCGATAGGATCTGACGTCGAAAATGTCCGAGAAGTGTCGACTGTCGATCAAAACGTGGTCGATCTGTGATTCTGTCTGATTTGGTGACCTCCAGGTGTACTAGTGATGGATTCGGGGCTGGAAAAAGGTACTACGTACGGCCATGTTCTTGGAGGCGGTAGAGTCGATAAGTCTTAGGCCCATTTCATTGGTCCGCTGGTGTGCGCTGAACCTTCCAATCACCGGTTTGTATTCCTCCTCCTGGCCGACCTGAGCATACAAATCCCCGATGACGATCTTGATATCATGTTTTGGACAGCGGTCGTATTCACTATCCAACTGCCGTAGAATTCATCCTTGTCGTCATCGGTACTTCTGAGGTGAGGGCTGTGTACGTTGATGATGCTTATATTGAAGAATCAGCCCTTGATTCTCAACCTGTATATTCGAGGATTGATTGGCCACCGCCCAATCACCCGTATCCGCATCTTGTCCATCACTATGAAAGCTGTACCCAGCTCGTGTGTGTTGCCGCAGCTCTGGTAGATGGTATGTCCATCTCTGAACGTACGTACCGTTGAGCTCTTCCAGCACACCTCCTGCAGCGCTACGACGTCGAACTTGCGGCTCTTCAATACGTCGGAGAGCATTCGAGTGCTCCCTTGGAAGTTGAGAGATCAGCAGTTCCACGTCCCGAGTTTCCAATCCATAGTCCTTTTTCGTCGCGTGGGTATATTCCGATTGTTCCAGTAAGAATTTCTTTGTTCTTCGTTCCTTGCTTTAGTATTTGTCGTGGTGACGGCTTGCAAAACCTGCTACACCAACCCCCTGTTTCGCCGGATGGCCAACGAAGCTCGAAGGAGCCTTTCCTGTCGGCATACGACCTTGGCTTCCACCGGGGTTGGTTACCCGATCTCCACCAAAGTTGCTCGTATCCCGGCTGGTACCACGAGGAGGTAGGAATAGGAGTTGCTGAATAAGAGGCTATGAACCACTGTAGGGTTTATTTTATGCCTACACGTGCACAAGGCACCGACGGTACGCATTATTCAGCCGTTTACCAGCCCAACCAAACACATACACGTAGCTAATTAGGCATTGGTTTGCTCTATGAAAATCACTACAATGGAAACTAAACAAAGGTCTTTTTGGCCATGTATTCCTCTTCGGTTGAACCTCCTCTTTTCTCAAAGTCAGTTGGACAACTGCATTCGGTTTAAATGCAAGAGAAACGCATCCCCTTTTTTTACTTAGCCCCTTGTTAGGGCCCCCCTTTTGGCAACCGCCTAGTGCTGATTCCCTTATGTCAAGTGTGCCAAGTTTGATGAAGAACCATCAAGGCATTTCGGAGTTAGGGCCTCCCCCACTGTTATGAACCTCCACCCTGTCAATCCCCTAAATTCTGACTCCTTTATGCCATGGAACATATGTGCCAAGTTTGATGAAGAAGCGTCCAGGTGTTTCGGAGTGAGGACCTCCCCCTCTGTTATAAAGCCTCCCCCCCGTGTTGTCAACCCCTTTAGTACTCATTCGCTTATATCAAGAAACATTGCCCATCAACACCTTAGTGCTCCAGCAACCACAGTGCTGATTCCCTTATATCAAGGGAATATGTGTGCCAAGTTTGGTGGAGATAGGTCAAGGCGTTCTGGAGTTCTGGAGTTACAATCTCGAGTTTTGCAAGTTTCTGAGAAGTTCATGGATGTTTTAATATACAAATTTTCCTCACAGTAAAGTAGAAAACAACTCCCCCCACTGCTTAGCCTAATAAAATAAAGCGGATAGCATTAAAATATTCGCCATCATTACAAACCATTTCTCTGAATACCATTTTGCGGAACACCAATTCTCGGTTGACCATAACGCGGAATATAGTTTCGCAGAAAACCATTTCGCGAAAAACCATACGCGGGATGTACCATTTCACGGAAAATCTTTTCGTAGAAAGCACCATTTCGCAGGGGTGACCCAACTGAAGGAAAGTAATACAGGTCAGTAGATCTAGGAAAATAAATAAACCTAGATTGAGGTGATTTCTACGGGGGGCTGCCCTCCGCAGTGACCGGCGCTTCCGACGGCAGGTCGCCGGCAATACTCGCGGTCTTTGGCCGTCTCGCGCAGAATTATCTAATATTACTATTGATAGTTTTTGGTGGTCTTGTTATTGATTAATGTTTTATGAAAGAGTAAAATTTCTCGAGTTCGATTAGTTTTTGAGTTACGCAAAAATTTCTGTTTTATTTGTATGAGAGTCCTTATCTCTCCACCACAGAGGTGAGGGGTCTCAAACCATCATAAAAAAAATTCTTGCCTCCAAAACCCCCACATGCCAAATTTGCTTCCATTTGCTTGATTAGTTCTTTAGTTATGATGATATTTGCATTTCAAGTGTATGGGAGCCCCCCCTCTTATATGGGGGAGGGGTCATAATTCTTCTCCTAAAGAGGATAGGGGTCTCAATTCACCATAAAAAAATTATCTACAAAAACACCCACTTGCTAAATTTGGTTCCATTTGCTTGACTAGTTCACGAGTTATGCAGAAATTTGTGTTTCATTTGTATGGGAGCCGGCTCTTAGTGGAAGGAGGGGTCTCTAACCATCATAAGAACCTTCCCTGGCCCCAAAAACCCCTATATGCAACGCCGATTGGTTCAGTAGTTTTCGATTCTGTAAGGAACATACCGACAGACAGATAGACTGAAATCCATTTTTATAGGTATAGATGTAGATAGATACCGTGAAAGCACCAGTCAGTCGCCGCGCGGTTCCAATGGCCGCGCACTTGGCGATATTTTCATTACCTGCATAAAATTAGGATAAAAACATATAATGTTATGCATACAATTCTGTTGCACTTTTTCTGTTTATATTAATGCAAAATAGACAACCATGCGTCGCTCGAAGAAGCAAAGAAAAAATCTATTCGAATGAGCGATACTGCAAGACGCCACCTTTGTAGGTTTGTTGGCTGACAAACTTAAGAAAAGGGTTTTCTTGAACTTAAGAATTTCTTGGAACGCGTAGCTAAAATATTGCTCAAAAATTGAAATGAGAAGTAGGTATCGATCGAATTAAAACGTTAGACTTCAAAAAATGACAAACTGTAACGTGGGACACTTATGCTTCCACCGCACCGACAGTGACTACCATTCATAATTACTATACATTCACTACACGAAAACATTGAGGTTTGTTTCACATTTTTAATCTTTTTTGAAATTGGGTATTTAAAAAACTAACAAAAAGTCGGCGTTTATTTTAAAATGTTCTAAATGAAATAATTTTTTAACGTACTCAGGCACTTTAACATATTTTAATAGATTTTGTTGATACTTCATTAAATCAGTCATAAATGTTCTATAAGTGTTTTACCTGTGACCGTTCATGATACTATCATCCACGAATTATTCACACAATGGAAACAGAACAGATTTTTACTTTTACATGACATTATGAATGATAAGTAGGTACCTACTAATACTTGTGTTCCTGTTCCCGCAGTTTAGGCAAGCGCCACCGTCGTGCCATAATCTATCACTCAGTTGCTGTTTGCATTGGCACTTGAGCGGATTATAGATTTGTTTATGTTATCCCGCATTGATCGTTTCGAAATGACCTTCGAGGACGCAGATGATACCAGATATGTGATAAGCGGAGGACCCGAACCCAAGAACATTACCGAAGGATACGGATCGCTCGGAGCTTTTCTCAGAAACCGAATGCGTTTGAATGGCAACGATGTTGCGGTGGTAAGAGCCATTTCCATGTATAGAACGAAGGTCAATCAGATTCAATTTTGATATTCAATCCTTTCATCGATAGATTGACGGTATCTATGGCACTGAGTTGCGTTACCTGGAATTACTGGAACAAGCTTCCCGATTGGGAGAGTGCTTACGTACTCTTGCAGGGATTCAAATCGGCGATGTGGTCGGAATAGTTAGTGAAAATCGGCTGGAATTTCCACCAGTTTTGTTTGCCGCATTCTTCGTCGGAGCAACAGTGGCGCCAATAAATCTTACCTACACCGAACGTAAGTTAATCGCAGATATTTGTCGACTCACGTAGCAGTACAGTTCGTAGAAGAAAAAACAGTTGAATAGCCTATCAAACTCTTATCTATAATAGTCGCTTATCGCATAGGAAGCTTTTTATGAGTTTCATTATTAGAATAGCAACAGCTTGTAGCCTAATACTGATAAGAGTCTTTCGCACAGGTGAGATGGAACATGCATTCAATTTATCCAAACCGAAGATAATCTTTGCGTCACCATTCTCCGCCGACCGAGTGGTGGCCGCCGCCAGGAAAACCAAACACATAGAACGCATTGTTTTGTTTGGAGAGGAAAACCCTTTCGGAAACGATGTGATACTCTACAATGATTTTCAAAGCTCCGTCTCGTTCGTCAATCCATTGAATTTTTACATTCCACCGGTGAACATTGACGAACATGTGGCCTTGATTATGTGTTCCTCTGGTACGACTGGGTTACCGAAAGGAGTACAACTCACTCACGCCAACTTGCTGGCTAGCATTGCTTTGTTGAAGTTAGTCGGCTCAGGTTTGTTTGGAAATTTTTCGGCATTAATAAATACACTTTTTGTAGGGAATCGTCGCAGCTTATGGATCCCCCGCCTGGTGGAATGGTTTTGCTCGGTGTTCTGCCATGGTTTCACGCATACGGTTGCCTGACTCTGATTAACATAATTTGCAACAAGCAAAAGCTGGTCTCGCTTCCAAAATTCGAGGAGGGTCTATTTCTTAGCTGCATTGAAAACTATCGCTGCACTATGGTGTTCGTCGTTCCGCCGCTAGTCGTTTTCCTGGCCAAGCATCCGTTAGTTGACAGTTACGATCTGTCCAGTGTTGATACTCTACTGTGCGGTGCAGCTCCATTGAGCAAGGAAACGGAAGATTTAGTCAAGCAACGCTTGAACATTCGGCACGTTCGTCAAGGCTACGGAATGAGCGAAACTACGCTCGCCACTTTGGTTCAAAGTGAAGACAGTCACAAAGCTGGCAGCGTTGGAAAAGTTCAAGTGGGGACACTAGCAAAAATAATTGATCCGAAGACTGGAAAGATTTTAGGTCCAAACCAGCTCGGTGAGTTGTGCTTCAAAGGTTCACAGATCATGAAAGGGTACATCGGGAACGATCAAGCCACTCGTGAAACGATCGATCACGATGGATGGTTGCACACTGGTGATATTGGGTATTTTGATGAGGATAAAGAATTTTTTATTGTTGATCGATTAAAAGAATTGATCAAATATAAAGCCTTTCAAGTGCCACCCGCTGAAATAGAAGCGATATTGTTGACCAATCCAAAGGTGAAAGACGCAGCTGTAATTGGTTTACCAGATGAAGAAGCTGGAGAGCTTCCATTGGCATTCATCGTAAAACAAGAAGGTGTAGAAATAACCGAAGCTGAAATTAAACAGTACGTAGCCGAACGAACTTCACCGGCGAAGAGACTTCACGGAGGCGCCCGATTTATCAACGAAATACCAAAGAATTTAAGTGGAAAAATACTACGAAAAGACCTGCGAGCGATTATACAGAAGCCAAAATCGAAGCTTTAACATTTCTGCTAAACTGGAACTATTTCGGAAAATGGGAACAAGTCAGCTTATTTCAATGGTGACAATAAATTTCGGGGATTTTAATAGTCAAGTGAATTGTACTAGTAACCTTACTAAAACTTTAGTTAAGTAGTTTTGTTCATAGCTTGTTTGACGCTCTCAGGTAGCTTAGCCAGAATTTCGTCATGCGAAATTCCTTTGGCTGTACCGAGTACGCCACAAGCGTTCGGATAGCTTACGTCGCTGCCATAACGGTAGTGACGGCCCAGAATGTCTGTAAGCATTCCTCCTTGTGCCTCTAGAACTGCTTCAGGAGCGCATGTGTCCCATTTCTTACACCCTGCACTTGCAAACACATATGCGTGAGCCTTACCTTCCAAAAGTTGTAAAACTTTATACCCAGCCCCACCCACTTTTAAAATTTCGTCCGGAGAAAGTGCATCGAGTGCTGCCTGAACGACTGCATTGGAATGTGATCTGGTGGTTGTCACTATGAATCGATCCGAAGGGGCATTTTCGGGCACAAAACCACCCGTTCCGATATCTTTTACTCCCCAAATAGTACGGCCAAACTCTTTAGAATCCGTTGAGAAGTACGGTTGATGAATTATTCCACCCACAGCTCTATCATTTACCGAAATACCTATGAGTACCGTGACACGTTCCAAAAAGCCTTGCGTGTATTCACCAGTTCCATCCAGCGGATCAACCCAAATAACCAAATCTGATTCCTTAACTTGCCTCAGCGCATCCGGACAGGTATTGCGTTCCAAAAATTCTGAATTGAAATCGGAAATAATCCAATCGTCTGGGACCTACGATGTACGTCAATCGGAATATTTTCAACAATCGTAAAAAATCGCTTGTTTCGCAGCACTCACCTTGAGATCACTGGACCCTTCCTCGCCAATGATGGTTACACCGGGAAACAACTTCGTCAGCGAAGCAACAATGCATCGTTGTGCCGATCGATCCGCCTCCGTCTGCAAGTCATCTTTGCCCTTCTCGACAATGCCCAAATCGCCCTTGGCCATTACGTCTCGGATGATTCGACCCGCACGGCCGGCAATCTGGATCGAACTTGCCACTATCCGCATCACAAGCGGGGCGCTGACACTGGCCATCTCTGCCTGGGACTCGGCACAGTAGGTCTCCAAACAGCAAGATGATTAAGCGTGATAAGAAGGTGGCAGTCTGACTGAATCCGCAAGCCGCAACAAAATTTGAAAAAATCGCGAATGAACCAAAGAAAATCTAATGAAGGTATTTTATTTCGTGATTGAATTACACAAGAGCAACACTACCGGTAGCTATTTAAAAAATAAATTAAAATTATATTTAAACAAATTTACCAGTAAATTGGTTCGCTAATTTGAAATTTTACGAAGAATTCCAGAAAAATTTGTTCCTGAATGGATATCTGTTCTATGTGACCGCATAACAGACCTCATGAAGTAATTTGCGGTTTCGTCACTACACTAACGACTAACGAGAATGACATTAGCTGCGGGCTGCGGCTCGTTTATGTAGGAGTGAGAGTTGAGAGGGCAGCAAATAAATAGTGGAGGAGGAGATCCGGCAGTTTGAAATTTGGTGTTATTGATATTATTCCTACTGCAAACAGCCTCAGCGATGGCCCGGCTCAGGGCTGTCCTGCACTCAGTGCACCTATTTTGCTTTTTTAGCTGTAGCACCTCAGCCAAAGAAAATTCGAAAATGTTTTGTATGAGGCATTTATAGAGTCGATTGTTATCCACAAGATTGCTGAACTAAGTATTGTTCTATCTTAAGTATTTACAGCGCACTCCCAGTTCACACTGGACGGTGCACCCGGAGCGCTCTCTGCGCACCACTCAGTGTAAAGTGAGAGTGCGCCGTAAATACTTAAGATAGAGGAATACTTAGTTCAGCAATCTTATGGATAATCATCGACTCTATAAATGCCCCATAGACCTTCCCAGTTATGTGTGTATTGGTCAAGGGGTCGGACACTCAGCACATAGTGCCCCGGCACTGCAGAGATATTAAACGGCACACCTCTAAAGCCTTATAAAAATAACATTTATAGGGCTTTACACACCTCCGGTTCAATTTTACATATGAAATGGGAGCACTGCTAGTTGTCAAAATCATCTCGCACGGTTGCCAGATCTATCAGATTTTAAAGAATTTAACAAATCTTCCAGTTCGGCACTTTCGGTACAGCACCGGCACAGTTCGGTTCGTTTCAAGTCGCCTAACATAAAAACGGCTGTGCCGAGTGACCGACCCCTTGGTATTGGTGCTTGAAAATGAGGCACACAACAACAGTAAACAAAAGAGATGCATTCCTTTGTCACCAAGGTACAGAATGAGTTTCGTCTTCCGCTGGCTTAAATACCAGCAAATTTTCAAAATATGTGCTTGAATTTGGAACAGGATGAAAAATTTGACCGAAATATGTGCTCTGCAGTGTGGCAAACGGAGAAACACAACTAGTAATCGCTATTTTTCGGTTTGTTCCTCCAGCATCAGCTGTTCCCCAAAATGAGGTAAACATCATGTATATACACGCGTATTTCGTGTTCGCTAGTGTGGGTGCTTGAGCTGTCAGAAAGCTCTATACATAACATTTTCGAATTTTGAGGTGCTACAGCTAAAAAAGCAAAATAGGTGCACTGAGTGCAGGACAACCCTGGCCCAGCTGTCAAAAAATCTTTATATGTATGCGTGATATTGTCAATTGCAAGGAAAATTGTACCATCCAAAGTGCGAAATCGCTCATAAAAGTGCTATTTTGCATTAAATCGTTTCGGTATCTTCAGCGCACTTTTTCGTTATCTTCCCAGCAATAAATGCGCCGAAGAGACCGAAACGATTTAAGCTAAAATAGCACTTTTATGAGCGATTGCGCACTTATTGATTGGACAATTTTCCTTACAATTGACAATATAATACTTCATAGAGATTACTGACATTTACCGCACCCACACTTCGCCGCGTATATGTATACGCTGTTTGTTTGCATCTCCAATTTTTTTGCTGCGAAAAATTTTTCACGATACACACAAACCACTAATACTGTCGCACATTAGCAATCCTTATGAAGTATTCCACCAAGCACACATATAAAGATTTTTTGACATTAGCTGGGCCATCGCTGAGGCTGTCTGCAGTAGGAATAATTTTTGCTATTATCAAATATCAAACTCCCGGATCCTCTCCTCCATTTTTCGCTCCCCTCTCACTCCTACATAAACGATCCGCAGCTAATGTCATTCTCGTCAGTGACGAAACCGCAAATTACTTCACAGGGACTATGAGGTCTGTTGGTATCTATACCTATAAAAATGGATTTCTGTTGTCTGCCGGGATGCTCCTTATAGAATCGAAAACTATACTGAACCAATCAGCGTAGAGACCGCTCCCCCCACTAAGAGGGGGGGTCCTATGCAAATGAAACACAAATTTCTGAATAACTCGAGAACTAATCAAGCAAATGGAACAAAATTTGGCATGTGGGTGTTTTTGGAGACAAGAATTTTTTCTATAGTGAACTGAGACCCCTCCCCTATTTAGAAGGGGAATTATGACTCCTCTCCCCTTTAAGAGGGGGGGGGGGCTTCCATTCAAATGAAATACAAATTTCCCCATAACTCGAGAACTAATCAAGCAAATGGAACCATATTTGGCATGTGGGTGTTTTTGGAGGCAAGATTTTTTTCTACGATGCATTAGGACCCCTTACCTTTTTAGGAGGAGGGGTTCCCATACAAATGAAATACAAATTTTCTCAGAACTCCAGAACTAATCAAGCAAATGGAACCAAATTTAGCATTTGGGTGTTTTTGAAGGCAATTTTTTTTCTATGGTGAATTGAGACTCCTCTCCTCTTAAGAGGGGAATTATGACCCCTCTCCCCTTTAGAGGGGGGCTTCCATTCAAATGAAATATCAAATTTCTTCATAACTCGAGAACTAATCAAACAAATGGAACCAAATTTGGCATGTAAAGGTTTTTGGAGGCAAGAATTTTTTCTATGATGAATTAGGACCCCTTCCAACTTTAGGAGGGGGCGGACTCCTATACAAATAAAATACAAATTTCCTCATAATTCGAGAACTAATCAATCAATTGGAACCAAATTTGGCATGTGGCTGTTTTTGGGGGAAAGAATTTTTTCTATGGTGAATTAGGACCCCTCCCCACTTTAGGAGAGGGGGGGCAGGCTCCTATACAAATGAAATACAAATTTCCTCATAACTCCAGAACTAATCAAGCAAATGGAACCATATTTAGCATGTGGGTGTTTTTGTATAGGCAAATTTGTTTTCTATGGTGAATTGAGACCCCTCAAATAGAACAGAAATTTTCGCGTAACTCAAAAACCAATCGAACTCGAGAAATTTTAGGCTTTCATAAAGCATTAGTCAATAACAAGTACACCAGAAACTATCACTAGTAACATTATATGATTCAGGGCGAGACGAACACAGGCCGCGAGTGTTGCCGGCGACCTGCAGTCGGAAGCGCCGGTCACTGCGGGGGAGGGGGGGTGGTCAGGACAGCCCCCCGTAGAGATCACCTCTATCTAGGTTTATTTATTTTCCTAGATCTACTGACCTCAATTACTTTCCTTCAGTTGGGTCACCCCTGCGAAATGGTACTTTCTACGAAAAGATTCTCCGTGAAATGGTACATCCCGCGTAAGGTTTTACGCGAAATGGTATTCTGCGAAACTGTATATTCCGCGTTATGGTCAACCGAGAATTGGTGTTACGCAAAATGGTATACAACGAAATGGTTTGTATTGATGGCGAATATTTAAATGCTATCCGCTTTATTTTATCAGCCTAAGCAATTGGGGGAGTTGTTTTCTATTTTACTGTGAGGAAAATTTGTATATTAAAACACCCACGAACTCCTCAGAAACTTGCAAAACTCGAGATTGCGATAAAGGTCATCCGATATTCAGGATTTTTGTACAACACCAGTTTAATTTGTGGCAATACAAAGTTTGTCGGGTCAGCTACTGTGTTACCTGACTCACTGCGAAAAGCGTTCCCAAGGAACAATTTTTTTGGATAGCAGCTTATCAGACGCTTGTTCCATTGAATTTAGCTATACAATGGTTGAATAAACACTCTTAAACAAAAATGTTTGTTGGGTTGTATTCGCGGGATCGTGTTGGTTCGAAAGGTTTCGAAAAATATCGCCCTTGTTTCGAATAAAATATCGTTAATTTTGATCACTAAAAATAACGTACTTAAACGTTATATTTCATGTACCAGTAGTACGTAATAATTGTATTGTGAAACTGAATTGTTATCTATGCAACTTTTTACAAACTAAATGCAATAACAAAAGCACAACTTACAAAAAATCATTTGTTATCGATATTAACTGCATATGCGTTATAAACGAATAAAGCATATGGTTACGTTTTATTTCAATAATACGCATATTCGCAGTGAGTCAGGTAAAACAGTAGTATTAAATAAATTTTAACGAGTATTTATTGTCAATTGCAAGGAAAATTGTACCATCCAAAGTGCGATATCGCTCATAAAAGTGCTATTTTAGCTTAAATCTTTTTGGTATCTTCGGTGCACTTTTTCGTTATCTTCCAAGCAATAAGTGCGCCGAAGAGACCGAAACGATTTAAACTAAAATAGCACTTTTATGAGCGATTTCGCACTTTGGATGGTACAATATTCCATGCAATTGACAATAAATAAATGTTGCATTTTTACTTTTTTTTATTGGTGTGCAGAATATTTTGAAAAATATATCTGGCATCTCTGCTCTATTTGTTTCGCTCGGCCGTTTCGGCAGTCGACATAAGTATTTGTGCAAGACGACGACGGGTCAACTCATTCAGCTGAATAAAGTTCATTAGTTTGACCGTGAGTGAGCAGGTCCGTCTCGTGTATCTTTTCTGTCCATTATCTTTGAATCCGTGTCCTCATTAGGATCAGGAAGATTGTTATTTAGCGGTAGTATTTTGCAGCTAACTTAAATTCAATCATGTCTCGAGTTCTCGTTGGAGTCAAGCGAGTAATTGACTATGCTGTTAAGGTAAGCAGGAAGAAAATGCGGATCAGCATTCGCAGTCAAGAGATAATAGACTGATAAGCTCGACAGGCAACTAAAGCTAGCCTTGAGCTGTTACACAAGAGGGTATCGAATGTATACCTAATAATTTTTCTTTTTCGAATAAATGCCTCTGCACGTAGATTCGGGTCAAGCCGGACAAATCTGGAGTAGTGACCGAGGGAGTGAAACACTCGATGAACCCATTCGACGAAATCGCTGTTGAGGAAGCGGTCAAGATGAAAGAGAAGAAAATCGCTTCGGAAGTCGTGGCCGTTTCAGTTGGCCCAGCACAGGCACAAGAGGTGTTGCGCACGGCATTGGCAATGGGTGCAGATCGAGGCATCCATGTCGAGGTAGCCGGTAAAGACTATGATCTGCTTCAGCCGATACATGTGTCAAAGATTTTGGCCAAGCTGGCACAAGATGAGAAAGCAGATCTTGTCATTCTTGGCAAACAGGCCATCGATGACGACTGCAACCAGACCGCTCAGATGACTGCGGCGCTACTCGATTGGCCTCAAGCGACGTTCGCTTCCAAAGTGGAAAAGACGAGCGACGGTTTGACGGTCATTCGCGAGGTCGATGGCGGATTAGAAACCATCAAAACGAAGGTTCCGGCTGTAATCAGTGCCGATTTACGCCTCAACACTCCGCGGTATGCCACTTTGCCAAACATTATGAAAGCTAAGAAAAAACCGATTAAGAAATTGGCCCCGAAAGATCTCGGAGTAGACACTACACCGCGTATCGAAATCGTTTCGGTGGAGGATCCACCGGTGCGTCAGGCTGGATCAATTCTGCCCGATGTGGATACCCTCCTGGGCAAACTGCGTGACGGCGGCCACATTAAGTAACTCCGGACGGTAGTCTTTACCCGTAATAAAGTGCATTTTTTTTATTCGTTTTCTATCTGTTTATAAAACCATCAGACCGAAGGTGTTGTATTGGATTATGTTTGTAGTAGATAGCGAAATACAATCAAGAATAAAGAAAACAGAAAAATCGAGTGCTTCCTTGTATTTTGTCTGTATAGTTTATTTCTTTCGAAATGTACTTTGATCTCATGCTTTTCGCACGGTCATTAGATTGAATAACTATGATAGTGAACTTTAGCATCTACTGTTTATTGCCATTCTTTTTATATCGTGATGTTCTGCGTTCTAATAACAGTTTATTCAAACAAAGAAAATTATTCATTATTTGATTGCCCGACAGTAAAATATAATGTACCTAGGTACTTAAAAAGCAAACATTTCTCCGGAATTATGTACAAATTACGTAACGTACAGAGGAGAGCAAAACCAACTCACGGTAGGTAGGTATAAATAAATCCAATTCAAAAAACCCGCGCTATGAATATCAACTATAGCAAATTCGTTTCTATCAAATTTCTATTGTTTTGTGATAAATGATGTTTATCAGGAGCAAATAAATAAACAGTCAAAAAATGTCATCAAATGGGTAGCTCTTTTACAGCCTAAGCAGCAGTTATAATTGACCGCTACTTTTAGGCTATCAAATTTAAAGGTAATGCATTTTCACAGATAAATGCGAATGTTACAGCACGACATTCTGTATATAAAATGCCAATATCAAAGCGTAAAATTTCAACTGCAGCAGCTCTAATTTAATTTAGTGAGATATTACTCGTGTTCACCTAATTTAATAGGTACCCATGTTATTGACTATTTTCGATAGAATCTGATTCGATCGAGTCAATCGCCCATTTAGATTTGATTGGCGTATTTCAATGGACACAACAGTTAGCATGTTGGCTAATGCAAAAAAGCAATTACCTAGTAGAATAATTAGCAATTTGGCTCAGTACTCCTGAAACAGGCTATTCAAATCGTCATCGATATTAACCGGCAATGGCCAACACCGTTTTTTGTGTTTACTGAACATAGCATCGTCGCTGAATCGTTTCAAGCAGGTCTCACAGCGGAAAGGTTTCTCGCCTGTATGGATGCTGAAAGCAGAAAAAATTCGTTCGTTTCGTTTTTTTGTCCAGCCTACAGTGGATTTGTTTTTACCACAAACAACAAAAACTTACCGGCGATGGATAACCATTTGATCCTTGCGCATAAACGTCTTCTGACATATGTCGCACTGAAACTGTTTACCATGCGTATGCATAAGGACATGCTTTCGCAAAGCTGCCTTGGTTTTGTACGATTTATTTATACACAGCCGGCAGTCATACTTGCGCACTTCGCTGTGTTTGTTTTCCACGTGATTCTGCAATCGCTGGATAGTGGGGTTGCGCAATCCACAATAACTGCAGGCATATTTGTCGGTGTGGACCTCCTTATGGTGACTTAGATGTTGTTGACTGAGAAAAGTTCGTGGACAATCTGGACACTGCACGTATGGGTAATCCTGGTCTGCATGTTCCTCTCGAATATGATCAATTAGCTCGTTTGATTTATTATGTTGCCGCTTACAGAGTTTGCAAGTCAAGTGATATGGTTTAAACTGTACCACTGGTACGGGTTTATTGCGATGAACTGTCTGCCTGTGGATGTAGAGTGCGTGGTAATTTTTGAACGACGCACGGCATTCCTGGCAGATATGTGGATTTATGCCATCATGAACTATGCTAATGTGATTGCGAAGCTCAAGTGCTCGTCGGAAAGTAGCGTCACATTTATCGCAATTATGTGGTTTTTCTTTAGTATGAACTAGCATGTGTCTTTCTAGGCTAGACATGGCCGTAAATGTTTTACCACAAATATTACAAGTGGGAGCTTTGCGATTTTCATGTTTCATTTTGATATGATGCATAAGTTTACTCTGGCATTTGAATATTTTGTTACAACTGTTACAAGGGAATGTTGACTTGTCTATGTTGCAGTTATTTCCAATACCTTGAGTCTTGTATTCATCATCTAACACCTCGTGTCGACTAAGATGTCGGTTAAATACTATCACATGAGAAAAATCTTGTAAGCATTCATTGCAATTGTAGCCATCTTTTGTGGCGTGTTCAACTGCTAGATGCGATAGCAGTTCGGTAGCATTTGGAAAAATCGTTGCACAAATGTAGCACTTTTTCCCATGCATAGCTTTCAATCTGTTTGATTTTTGTTTTTTTCTTGCTATATTTCCTTTGCTATCCTTATTTTGTGGGTTTATCAATTGCGATACTGACAGTGCTTGAGATTCCCGCTGCTTCGAAACATTTTCTACGTCGTCATTTGGCAAGTCATATTCTTCCTCTATGAAAGCATCGACAGAAGGATGCTCTAAGGTAAAGTTATTATGAATTTCTAGAGCAGTCGTCTGTGCGATGTCTATCAAATCTTTAAATTGTTTCTCTGCTTTAACAAAGGACGTACGAATAGTTAGCAAAATCTCAAACCTTGCCAGACATTGGATACATATTAAGGGTAGAAAGTCCTCATCTCGAAGATTTATGTCCAGTGCTTCAGCCATTTCAGCAGCGATCGATTTCCCCCCAAGAGTATCAGTTACTGAAACCATTTCAACTGCAGGATAAAACTTTAGACACATCCGGCAGCTACCTACTTCTATGTAGCCCACGGTGCTACAAAATAAAATAAAAATGATCATTTAACCAGGAATGCTTATTATAGAACCACATACCAATGTGTAAACAGGGTCGGTTCCTGGTAGTAAAATTCATCCGGTTGTGGTTGGTCTGGTCCGGTAGCAAAATGCTGCTCACAAATTTCATATTGATAGAGCTCCTGTTCGTCGATGTTTTCCAGTTCACACCCAGAACCGACTTGGATGGCTTCATGCCACCGTCCCGATAGTATCCCATTGCGCGGAAAGAGTTTGAAACTTCCTTCTGTTGTTCCACAGGTTGGCACGATACATGGCATGGCAATTGAAACTTCTATTTGAAATTTCAAATAGAGTACTTCATTAGTTTACAAAAAATGCGTAACACGAAAAGTTTTACAAAAACAAACCACTATAAATATTTTTATCTAAACAAACTCTGCCACCATCTATGTACTAAACACCAGAGATGCCAGGTGATTTTTTGAAAAGTCTTCACGAGTCAAGGAAAAATGTCTTCATTTGTCTGCTTTCGGCTTTCCGCCCATTGAAATTGCATGGTGAAGACATGTCTTCACATGTCTTCAAGTGAAGACATTTCACTTTTTTGTAACAAAAATGTCTTCAAAATGAAGACATGTCTTCACTTCTGGCATCTCTGCTAAACACACATGGAAGTCTACACGCTAAGAATCGGTTACTTTTTAATGGGTAAAATTTGACCCATTTCG
This sequence comes from Sabethes cyaneus, assembly GCF_943734655.1. Lineage (NCBI taxonomy): Eukaryota > Metazoa > Arthropoda > Insecta > Diptera > Culicidae > Sabethes > Sabethes cyaneus. Next base: position 12,726,076 of record NC_071353.1, read on the forward strand.
CACTTCATGTTCTTCCCCCAAAACTAAGTACCATGTTAAATACCCACCGGCTGGTTAATTTAATATAAGCTGTTCTTAAAAAAAAGTAATTTTTACTCATAATAAGATGCATTCACAGTTCTCAAAAATGAGTATTTTTTGCGCAATACCAGTTGCACTGCCAGTTCTTAAAAATAGGTATTTTTTGCGCATTAAAAGATGAATTAACAGTTCTTAAAAGTGGGTATTTTTTGCGCAATTTTAAATTTTATTAAAGAAACTCGAAATTAGGTACTTTTTCCGCAGTTTTAAGTAATAATATATAGTAATAAGTAATAATATATATAATAATAAGTAATAATATATATATGTGTATGAGTTTGTTAAAATGAATCAACCGAATAAACCACCCCATCGCACAGTGATCCAAAATGTCCAAAATTGTAAAAAACCGGACATTAGGATTTGGGTAAAAAATGCGTAATTTTTCAACAGTGGGTATTTATCTTTGGAGAATTGTATTAATAAAATATAGCGCATCTTTCTGCACTATTTGGGTGACGCTAAATTCATACTTCTGTTTTTTAAATACAGTGAATAATTTTTGACGAAGGACTATACGTCTTTAATAGTCCATGTCCATGCCATATACGAAAGCAAAGATAATCGTGGACCGAAAAAGTGTTTAGATTCTGAGCGCTTATATGCAGCCAATTCTGAATATATTTTCATGGTTCGCATATTTACCGTTCGAACCACAAAAAAATGTGCCTTTCCAAGGGGTCGGTCACTTGGCACAGCCGTTTTTATGTTAGGCGACTTGAAACCAGCCGAACTGTGCCGATGCTGTACCGAAAGTGCCGAACTGGAAGATTTGTTAAATTCGTTATAATCTGATAGATCTAGCAACTGTGCGATATGATTTTGACAACTGGCCGTGCTCCCATTTCATATCTATAAAATTGATCCGGAGGGGTGTAAAGCCCTATAAATGTTATTTTTATAAGGCTTTAGAGGTGTGCCGCTTGATATCTCTGCAGTGCCGCGGCACTATGTGCTGAGTGTGCGACCCCTTGGGCCAACCTAACATAGTGCAGAAATATGCGCCATATTTTAATAATAAACTTCTCCAAAGACCATCTTTGGAAAATTACGCATTTTTATTTACCCAAATGCTTGTATTTATCTGTTTTTACGGTTTGGAACAGCCGTATATGAAACTGAAGGGTAAAGATGCGGCTAACATCTTTTTACGCTTCCTACACGTCCGACACAAAAAGAAAAAAAGCAAAGAAAAATTTTGTTCGAGCGCTTACCAATACATATTCATCCGAGGCTGAAGTTAGAGCGGGCTACTCACAAATACATTTGGTCCGAGGCAAAGTTTGTTATGGGTAGAGTGACTATATACAGAGTGGCGACAATGTCAAAATTGGAATGATAATTATCTGTCAGTGTCATTCCAATCGAGCAGACAACCTATCCAACGCGTATGCAGGAAAGAGAAAGAAAAACCTAGGATAAACCGCATTGCATACATTTGGGATGACTTGGCGCCACTCTGTATATAGTCATTCTAGTATGGGCTATATAGATGAGATGTTGGCTACACGAAAAATGTATGGGAATGACATTTGTGACAGTGGGGTGGTTTGGAACAACTGTGCATCTGCAGGCCATTCGCCACCAACCAAGCCACCAACATCACATCGCGAGTGAATGAAATATTTAGCATTTCATTTTGCATTTCATCGTCACTTCATTTCAGATTTCACTCTTATCGATCTGTCGACATGACATGTTGCTGTTGTCACCACACTCACCACACCATAGTCACGGTTGCTCTCTGTCGGTATAGGCACTCTAGCTTTCCGTTTGTTGTTTTGACATCTCCTTCTCCTCCATCATTTATTCGTTGTTTTAATTTAAATCAGGTCTGTTAGTTTGTTAGAGTACTTAAAATCCTCAATATACACATTATTTAAATAAGATTAGAATCAAGTCATGCCCTGTTGTGTACCTACATGTCTCCGAGGGGACGAAAGAATGTCATCGTTTCCCAGTGACAACGTACTTGCCAAAAGATGGTTCGAAGCAATCGAGTTTGGATGTGGATATCCGATGAACGTTGCCGAGGACGATTGCCATCCGGAAATATGCAGTTATCATTTTACACAACCCAACCCTTACAGCTACGAAGAACCATCTAGATTCATAGACGGGTGAGCAAAATGTTATATCGTTGAATAAATCGTAATAAAATTATTTTATCTTTTAGTGACGGAACCAGTACGCAAATTGGTAGTTGCAGGATGTGCCTAACATTTCATGCGAGCAAAGATATGGTAGCTATTGCAGGTACCGTGGCTGACCGTCCAATCGCATCTCTACTTGATACTATGGGTATAAATTTTCTCGAGGATGACTTTCTACAACTAATTTGCGTGACCTGTCTGGCTCGGCTAGAAATGTTTACGTTTCTTCATACTAAGGTTGCCCAATCCGAGCTAGAATTTCAACATTTGTTAGAAAAAAGTCAGGATATAGTGCTGCATACCGACATTAAACCGGAGGAGGTTCCATTCGTTGATATAATTAAGGAAGAAATATTGCTGGAATCGGAAATAAGCATCAAAGATGTTAGTGATGACGAGTACATTCCAATGGATCAAGAGGAAGAGAGTTCAAGTTTGACAGTGAAACGAGAAAAAAAATCTTCCAAGTCCCATTCTAAAAGCGTACCAAATGTTAGTTTACAGGAAAAAATAGAACGAAGCTGCTATATATGCGATACGATCCATCCGGATGTAAGCCAGCTGCTGATTCATCTCACGAAAAGTCACAGCTCGGAAATGGGATATCGATGCGACGAATGCTCGCTGGATATACCTTTGGTATATGCGTATAACCGTCATCTCAGCCGGCACAATGAATTGCGAATGAGATTCCAGTGCAGTATGTGTTCGTTACGGTTCTCAAGCGATTTTCGGGTTAAGATTCACGAAAATAAAGTACATGGTGCAAATCACAACGTAAAACCAGTTGTGACTAAATTGCGGGAAGTGATTTGCGATCAATGCGGAAAAGTTAGCGACAGCCGCAGGATTAAAGATCATATCCAAGAAGTACATCAAAGGGACAGCCTGCCAAAGTGTGATATATGTCAGAAGATATTTACGACGAAGCGAAGCCTCGAGCGGCACATGCTACTGCATTCAAACACAAAACCTTATAGTTGTGATCAGTGTGATGCAACATTTCGACGTTTACTTGACTACCGTCACCACAAAAGCAAAGTACACGATGGCGTTAATCCACACGTTTGCCCCGAGTGCAATGAAGAATTTAAAAGCTACCATCAGTTGTACGTTCACAAGCAAGGGGTTCATTATAAAAAGGTTCCAAAATCTATGCTTAGTGCCTACAGACAGAACAAACAGTACGAAGTTTGCAAGATTTGTCGGTCACAATTTGCAAAAGGTAGTGAACTGATGCAACATATTCGCAGCGAACATGTAGTCGAACAGTACCCGGTACTGAAATGTCCTCACTGTATAAAAACTTTCATATTACCATCACGGCTGTCGGCCCACAAGGCAATTCATTCGGATAGGTATGCCTGTAAAGAGTGCGGCGTTGGACATATCGACAAAAAGAAGCTTCAATATCACATGGATCTCAAACACCCGGACGGTCGCGTGTATGCCTGTTCCACTTGCTCTACAACGTTTACCAGTTTGAATCAGCTTAACGAGCACAGTGTCATTCACACCAAGGGAAAACGCTTCCAGTGTGAATTTTGTACGAAGTCTTTCCTGCGAAGGTTTCAACTGGTGATTCATACGCGGTAGGATTTTCCGCTGTTTGACGTTTTGAAACCCCTTTTTTCACATAGAACTTTCCTTTTTTAGAACACACACAGGCGAGAAACCTTTCGAGTGCAGTGGTTGTTTGAAACGATTCGGCGACGATGGAACGTTTTCCAAGCACAAAAAAACTTGCCGTGCGCTGCAGAGCCAATAATAATTTTGCTTAAGGTATTTATATGTTTTGAAACGAACGATATTGTCTTTCTAACTTCGAAATTTCCTTGAACTTTGAATAGTTAAATTTATTGCATTATATTTCTTGGTTATAAAGTTTACTAGTTTCAAACGACAGCACAGTATGGAACGTAAGCTAGTAATATCTAAAATTGCGTGTATTTCTACAAGTTAAAGAAATTCCAGCGAATAGTAGAAAGGCTCAGCTGAAGATTAGATTACGCAAGGTCCTAATGGAGCTTAGTTTTTCTATTGCGTCAGCTTTCTCCATTGTAATACCCACACAATAAGAAAAGGTCAACTCCTGTCAAGTGAAGTAAAAATAATGTATTATTTTCGAAGTTGATTTATATATAGACTTAGGTACTTACTCTCAACTTAGTGCAGTTGACCAAAATTAACTCAACGGTTTCGTTCGTCAAGGCACGTAAATTGATCAAATACAATTTTCTAAGTCGTGTTAGCTTTTTCACAGCGATCTCAACACAATCGTCATTAAAACCGAGTTTATTGTATTCCACGTGCAGCGTTTCGATTAGCGGACAGTGCCTGACCAGATACGAGACACCCTTAAACGTTACACCAGGACAGTGCGTTAGGTAGAGCTCACGTAATTCCGGTAGATCCATCGTCAGCAGTGAGGCATCCGACATATCGCGGCAACTGTACTTCAGCATTCTTAAACCGACGAGAGTGTCGAAGCGTTCCACGTTGTCATTCAGAATTTCCCTTTCCTTTAACTGTTTACGCAGTCAGTGTGTGATAAAAACAAGACATGTTTAATAGATACCTACCACGTAATTTTCCAGATCGAGATATTCTACGACCTGAACCTGTTGCATCAACGTTTGAACCACGACGATGTCGCGCATCAGCGTGTCGTCGTCAACATCTTCCAGATAGAAGCGTTTCATGTTTGGAAACGAACAAAAGATAGCAGGAGAAATCAGAGGAAACGTAACGGAAAGTGAGAAATCCAGTACACTCGCGAGGGCAACCGATTCGTCCCATGCACGTACATCATACAGTGACATGGTGAGTTTGCGCAAGCGTTTGAGTTGCGCAAAAGATTTACAATCATGAATGCTTTCGGCAATAAGTTCCAACTCTTCTAAATCGGGCAATTTCCGCGGTAGAGCGGCTACGGCACGAAGGGATAATTCGGAGCCAATTTTCAGGGTACGAAGCTGTCCTTGCTGATCGAACAGTTGAAGCAGCGCATCGGTGAAGTCGTCTTCGTTGCCGTCGCTTTTGATGTTCAGCTGGAATAGCACCAGATCCGGCAGAGTGTTCATGAACTGCAGCAGGGGTTTCAGTTCTTCAACCCGTACCGTAAGCCCACGCAGAGTGCCCGAGTGTTGCACAAGAAATGGTTTCAGTTGCTCAAGTTCTACGGTGAAACGTTCCAACGAAAGTGTACGCAAAGGAGCGCACGAAAGCAGAGACGCGTTCTGCAGCAAGTAGTAGTTTGGAAGGATCAACTTCAAGGTTTTGAGGCTCTTCAGCGGTGAAAGGTAAGTTTCAGGATTTGGGGGTTTTTGCCCGTACGGTTCGTCCGATTCGGTGATCAAGCAAAGCTCTTCCAAGTTTTGTAGGTAACAAAAAATGTGGAGGACAGCTTCAGTCAGCTGCAAGATTTGCATGCTAAGTGATTTCAAACGGTGACCACAGGTTTTGAAAAAATCGATAAATGCTTCGCATTTCGGTAACTCATCACTGGGAATGGTAATTCTATAATGCCACTTTGGAACTAAGCTTGTTGTTTGGGAATGGAACAACGTGGGAATTGCATTCAATTGATGTGTAACCGGGTGGACAGGTTGCAGATGTATTACGTAGTATTTCGGTATTACAACACTAAGAATTATTTCTTTCCACTCATGACAAACTAATGCTACGTTCTCCAAGTCCTCTGTTCGTAATAAACGGAAGATTTGCTCTAGAATCTGGAAGAATGGACGTGATTTTCTATACTGAACTAGGCAGCTATTGTTTAGGTTTACCTCGTTTGGCAAATTTTCAATTTCCATTGCGAGCAAACTAACTGACCGCGTGTGCTAGACGGACCAAAAAATTTCTGCTATTTGATCAATAATTGAAATGAAGATTGTAATCACAGCAAATGATAGAAGAAAACATGTTCGGATATGTTACATAGATGTTTTGGCATATCAACAGGTGCTTATCTGATGTACAATGAGCTGACCTTTCGGACCTTTCATCTGTGCTTTTATGCTTGAAGCGCGAACATTCATCTGTAAAACATTCACAGAGTGTTTCTTTAATTTTTGGCACAATGTTCTAACGGAGGAATGCAACAACCAGTAATCAGTTGATGTTTTTGGTAGAAAGTAAAACAAATTTTCGGTTCGAATATTTATTAAAAAGCTCGTACAATATCGATTGCTACTGCTTTGGAGCATGCGCCGCATGCAGGTTTTGTCCTGACAGATGCTCGCTACATACAATGCTGCGGTACTGGCAAATAAGTTTGGGTTTATAATTACCCGGAATGAACCATTTCATGGAAAAATGAGTTATTTTCCAGAGATTATTTTCTCTAAACTTACTTTTCTCGATCAATGGAGTAATATTTTCGATTGAATAATTTATGTTTATTGTAATATTTTAGGTTAGATTTAGATTTTTTTCCACCGGGAAATGGTTCATTTTGCCACGGGTCTCCCCCGGAAGATTACACCCAATGGCATTGCGTAAAATAGCACACAATTGTTGACTCGATTTCATTAGAAATTGTGTGCAGCAAAGTGGTCTTCGAATTCGGTCACCAGTGCCGACGACAGCACGTCCAAACTGTCCGATAGGATCTCCTTCAGCGAATCCGGGTTACCTTCGCAGACGACTACCGGTAGTTCGTTGCCGGGTTCCATAGCTGGCGTTGGTGCCGGACCGTTTAAATCCTTCTCATGCATTGCCTTCATGTGCTTCAAATAGCGTACCTCTGTTTTGAACGTTTTCTGACACGCTTCACAATGGTGGACAACCGTTGGATTGGTGCTCTTTTCGCAATTAACGGTCTTCTGATGAGTGGCCAAATTGCCAGGCGTCGAATAAGTTTTGCCACACTTATCGCATCGGTGACCCTTGTCGCTTCGATGTGACAAGATGTGAGTCTTGAGGGAACTTTTCTGTGTGAAGCGACCGCCACACTCGTCACATACGAATGGTTTCACGAACAGGTGGCAGTTTTTGTGGGTTTTTAAATTAGATAACGTCGCGTAGGATCTAGGACAAATATCACATTTAAAAGGGCGATTTTCCGTGTGCTTCGACAGTATATGTGTTTTGAGTGTTTGTGATTGGGCAAAGCGTTTGTCACATTGCTCGCATGCGTAGGGCCGTTCCTTGTTATGGATTCGAGAATGAACGTATAAATTGCTTATACTGGTGAAAGCTTTCATGCAAACCTACGATGGAAACCAGAATATATTAACTTAAAGTAAAAGAAGTCCTGCAGTTTGTTCTACTTACCTGACACACGTATGGTTTCTCATTGCTGTGAACCCTTTCATGCAACTTCTTCGAGGAAAGTTGGTTGAATGTTTTTTCACAATAACTGCAATTGTATGGTTTCTCCAAAGTATGGGTGCGCAAGTGAACTTTGAAGTTCCCTGAGCTATTGTATTCCGCGCCACATACCTTAAACAATAAATTCCCAATAGATTTGAGGTTGTTAACTAATCTTACCACCGTAACCTCACCTGGCAGGTAAAGGGACGAATATTGGTGTGTAACCGGCGATGTGTGTTCAAACTCGACGCTTGTGTGAAGCTTTTGAAGCAAACTTCACAAGCAAATGGTTTCTCACCGGTATGAACCCGCATGTGAACCTTCAGATATACTGCTTTTGAAAATTTTTTGTCACAAATTTCGCACGAATGCTCCATACTTTCCAACTTTTTTCTGCTTTTTCTACTTGATTTTGTTGCTCCTTTGACATCCTCCAACGATTGTTCCATGTCCTCTTGCATTTGCTCTACCAGACTTTCCTCTGTAACTTCACTGGATTTCTCCAGCAAGGCTTGATCTTCCATGTCAAAACTAGTCGAATTCACTTCGTTTGCCGTTTCGTTTCGAACTTCGCCAATCCATTTTTCCAACGTCAAACTAGTTCGTGTTTCGGAGGAACTCTCCTCACTGCTACTGGTAGTGCTATAACTAGAACTGCTATCGCCAGACCCGTCGCTGCAACAGTCACTAGAACCACTGCTTTCCTCATCAACATCATCGTCCTCGTCGTCATCATCTATATCGCTGCTCTTTTCAGCCGAACTCTCCTCATCGGAACTTCCGTGTTCCTCTTTGCCAACCGTTCGGTACACTGCCGCAGCACCCGTAATATTAAGCTGAAAGCTATTAGACGTCATTATCGAAGCTTTCCTGGCAGCATCCTCCTCCTGCAGCTGAGACGCCGTGGCCAAAGCAGTCTGTGGTTCTTGCAGCTGACCCTGAACAATACCGTTCATCATTGAGCCAGCAATAACCAGCTGAGACGAGGTAACCGTCGTCGTCGTCGTGATCGGAAAGATTTCATTCTGTGAAATCGGAAATCCACCGTTGGCCTTACGTTTCCGTCGCATCACCTTATTGTACCGGTCAATGCATTTCTGGCAAATAGGTTCCACCCTTCCATTAATGGGTACAATTTTCAGCTTGAAAACATTTTCCAACAACCAGACATTGCTCTCGTCGCATTCGATATAGTCCATATTTTTATGGAGCAGCTGACATAATTTGCAAAAGTGAACCATTGTTGTGGTTAATTCAATTGAAACTTTATCTTTGGTAACTTATTTGTTAGTTCACACTTGGCTAATCAGCGAGGTAAACCGTTTTAATCGAATACTATTCCTTAATTCTACTTTTACATGACACGAGATAACAAACGTGCTATTACACTGATATTTTAAATTTTGATAAAATTACACAGTTTGACTAGTATGCTTCCATTATTTTACAATTTATTTGCTTACTTTATGCTTTAACGCATAAATTAAATTTTGTTGATTTATTTTAGCAAAAATATATTTATGTATCGTACAAGACGCCCAGCCATCGGCTTAAGGGGTTTTTGTTGTTTGTTCTGTGTTTTGTGTGACATGTTATGTCAAACTTATAGTCACTACATATAATATAGTCTGGCGGATATAAAATAAAATCGGAAGCTAATAGAGCTTTCCGATTCAGAGTTATGTGCGTATTGGTGCTTGAAAATGAGGCAAACAACAACAGTAAACAAAAGAGATGCATTCTTTTGTCACCAAGGTACAGAATGAATTTCGTCTTCCGCCGGCTTAAATACCAGCAAATTTTCAAAATATGTGCTTGAATTTGGAACAGAATGAAAAATTTGACTGAAATATGTGCTCTGCAGTGTGGCAAACAGAGAAACACAACTAGTAATCGCTATTTTTCGGTTTGTTCCTCCAGCATCAGCTGTTCCCAAAATGAGGTAAACATCATGTATATACACGCGTATTTCGTGTTAGTGTGGGTGCTTGAGCTGTCAGAAAGCTCTATTGGGCCGGAATCACACTGACCGTCAGCAATCGTCAACAGGCAACGTAACGGAACGGAACGTCAGTACACATTCACATGAGTGATTCCGAGCGACTTAGTTAGCAGGTCAACAACTACCATCCGTTTCGGAGGGACAATATTTAAGTCGCACAGCTCCCTTGTCAACTAACTCTCGAACATACCACTCCTTCATTTCGATATGTTTAGAGCGATGACCAATTCGTTCCGATTGGACGAACTGGATGCATCCTTGATTGTCCTCCATGAAGCATATCGGACCGTCCAGTCTCACCCATATCAGCAAGCGGCTTCCTCAACCAGGCAACCTCTTGGATGGCCTCTCTGAGTGAGACGTACTCGGATTCCATTGAGCTGAGCGCGACACAGTGCTGGAGTGGTTCTCTAAATACAAACACAAAGACTGTTAATACTGGCAGCACTTCTGGTCACGCTAATGTAACGGTAGGCATCGATCCGTCATCGAAACTGTGAACTTGAGGTTGGCATTAGCTACTTCCTGTTTCATACCTAAACTAAACGTTGAACAGTTAAGATATATATTTTGTGAGGTGAGAAGATTACTAAAAATATCTAAAATACTTATAAAAATTGAGCCATTTCTTATATTAAAGTAAAATTAATTTCTTTTTTTTTATTAAAATGCCTAATTAAAATCATGCAGCTAAAAATAATTAAAACCCTACTTAAATACTAAAGTGTTGAGGTTAGATTTGTTCCTAAGGCTAAGAGACACGTGAAAACCGATTTTTGTAGGTGATTATACTTAAATACTACATTTCTTAACGCTAATTATAAATAAATCTACAGCTAAAGCTGCTGCTGCTACTACTACTAAAACAACGGAAGCGAGTTTCGTTGTGGCCAGCTAAAAGAAATCCTTATCTCACGGAACGTCTAGGAACAAACTTTAGAAAAATCGTCCGCAGAACGATTAAATTTCGACATGCAGTCCATCCCGGAGCAATCGGAAGATCGCACAGTACCACTCGCAGAAACGCTCGACGAGAATCGATCAGATTGCGTACAATGCGAGCGCCCAAATGGAGCGGATAATATGGTGCAGTGCGATAACTGTCAAGCATGGTGGCACTTTTCGTGTGTTGGTGTCTCCGAGTCGATCGAGAACCGCTCATGGTCATGCCCAAAGTGCCAGCCAGATGAGGTGCTTAGCGTCGTTTCCTCGTCTCGTGTTTCCCGTACTACCGATAAATCGGCGAGATCCCCGAGGTTGAATTTGCAGCTTGAGAAGCTGAACGAGCTCCAAGCAATACAACGTACGTTCGTCGAGGAAAAATATAAGCTGCTTGAGTCGCAGCTCGAAGGTGATAACAGGAGTGTAAACAGTAAGGGCAGTCGAGTTAGTAAGCAGTCCAATACCGCCAAGGTTACGAACTGGGTAAAATCGTGTGCAGAGCAGACCGGAATCATCCACGTACCGACATCAACGGACGAAGGCATGACAAATTTGCCGCCAGTACGAATCGACCAGACGCAACCGAAAGCCACTACTACCAGCAGCCACATTTCAACACCGAAGCCGTTACCAGATGGTAACAATCTGCAAAGTCCGCTTAAACATCCCGCCATGCCGACACACCGATACTCATGTACAACGACGTGTACTGATCCAGATACTGGAATTATTAATGCTGTTTCTCAACCAAGTGATGTTTTAACGCAGCACGTCGCTTCCAACAGTGCGATTCCACTAGCACAATCAACGCCAACGTGCTTACTACATTCCGCAGCAGTTTCACTGCCTACAAATGCGCAACCAAAGCCAACGGTGGCAGTGATGGATTTGATACCCGCGTCAGTACCGTTTACAGCGCCGGTATCTCAGTCTACAGTGACAAAGGCCATACCAGATACGATTCCTGTACCAGCATCTGAGCAGGCATCAATCAATGCACCGGCAACCGGACCGCCAGTTGTTTCCGTGCCAGTACCGTCGTATGTGATGAAGCAGCCACTACCGTTGCTGCAACAAAATGGTGTATTCTCGCAACATACACAGCCACGAGCGTCTGTGCTTACCGCCGTACCTGTAGGGTTTTCTGAAAAACAGGCGGGATCTACGATCGCACATCCATCCACGATTGAACGTACAGCGATACCAGCGTTGGCACCACCGCCAACGTACTATTCATCGGCATCCGACGCTAATCTTGGGAGAGCGTTACCCGTGCCGCCAGTGGTGCATCATACCTCTATGTTTACACATCCATCTACATCAGCGCAACTTCCGGACCAACCCGTTCCGGATCAACTAGTTGGGCCGTTACCACCAACTGAAAATGTCTTGCCAGCGACCATGCCTGCGACGGCATCTGTGCCGATTCCTGATGTGAATTGGGGATCACAGTTTCAACGAGTGACAGCAGCCGCACCGACGAATGTAAGTTCATCTGCACCGGCACCCGTACCGCCTGTATCGACATCGACTTCGTGGCCTGGGCCACTCCCTGGTGAAGTATTTCCCTTGCCACCAGGTAAGCCAGTAAATCCTCTACAAGAAAATACACCTTTAAACCATATTGATGCCAACCACCAACATTTAATAAAACAATTTGGCAGTATTGCCTTATCACCTGCGCAAGCACCATTGCTTAACACAAATTTAGCCACTTTCGCCCCCACCCCCTCGCAACTAGCCGCCAGGCAAGTAATGCCGCGTGATCTACCCCCCTTCTCTGGCAACCCCGCCGATTGGCCACTATTTGTCAGCAGCTTTATTAACTCTACGCTAGCTTGTGGGTACTCTAGCGCAGAAAACTTGTGCCGACTGCAACGATGCCTAAAAGGCGCTGCATACGAGGCTGTGCAAAGCCGATTACTTCTACCTGAATCGGTGCCTCACATAATGGAGACACTCCATATGTTATATGGGAGACCTGAACTACTTATTTCTGCTCTCCTGGGGAAAGTACGGTCAGCTCCAGCACCGAAGCTGGAAAAATTCCAAACCATTATTGATTTTGGAATGTCAATTCAAAGTCTGTGCGACCACTTAGAAGCTGCCGGTCAAACTGCACACCTGTCAAATCTCACCCTCCTCGTCGAACTCGTTGCGAAGCTTCCTCCACATCTTCAAATAGAGTGGGGCACATATCTTCAGCGTTTTTCTGAAGTAAATTTGAAAACGTTCGGAACCTTTATGTCGTGTGTAGTGCAATCAGTGAGTAAAGTGACTACGTATGCCAGCAATAGTGTAAACGTCCTCGAGAAGAATAAAACTAAATCCAGAGGAAATATAAACGCTCACGTGGATGCTGCAGGATCAAGTGTTGGAAATAATTCATCTGCTAAGTCTGATGTCGCGAAGGTATGCCCGGCTTGCAAGGGCACAGGTCACCGAATATACGAGTGTCGTACATTCAAGGCGCTTACCACTGACGGCCGTTGGAAATGTGTTCAAACTAATGGACTTTGCCGAAACTGTCTGAGCTCACACGGCAGAAGGAGTTGCAGGAAAACTAGCTGCTGTGGAATAAACGGCTGCGAATTTCGTCATCATCCGCTTTTGCATTCAGTGCGTACTAACCCGCATACGAAACCGTTGGTGAACGCTTCGGAAAATCACACGCATCGCGTGACGGAGCAATCGCTTCTCTTCAGGATACTGCCCGTCACCTTATATGGCCCCAGAGGAAAGGTGGAGACCTTCGCATTCCTCGATGACGGATCGTCTTTGACTCTCATGGAGGATAGCCTGGCCCAGGAACTTGGTGTCGATGGCGTGGCAGCCCCTTTGTGTTTACTGTGGACCGCGAACGTAACCAGAGTGGAAAACGATTCGAAGCAGCTGTCGTTAACCATATCTGGCGTTGGCGGGAGAAAGCATTCGTTGCGCGAAGTTCAAACAGTGAAGGAGTTATCACTTCCTACGCAAACGCTCTCATACAGTGGATTATCTGAACGTTATGCATACCTGAAAGGACTTCCGGTTTCGAGTTACGCCGCTGCGGTTCCGAAAGTGTTAATTGGAGTCAACAATCTTAATTTGATGGTACCATTAAAGATATGCGAAGGGCTAGTGCGGGAACCCGTCGCAGCTAAAACAAGACTTGGTTGGTGCATTTACGGTGGAAACGGGACTAGCGACCAAAGATCTTCAGTGAACTGTCACATGTGTGATTGTACGTCGGACAATACCTTGCACGATCTTGTCAAGGATTTTTTCATTACGGATGAAGCTGTAGTAATGCCACCAACGCCGCTTATGTCGAAGGAAGAAATGCGTGCCGAGCGACTATTGCAAGATACTACAATTCGCGTCGGAAAACATTACGAAACCGGTTTAATATGGAAGTATAACTGTGTAGAACTTCCTGATAGCTATAATATGGCTCTTCGACGGCTAGAGTGCCTAGAAAGGCGAATGAATAGAGATCCCGAGCTGAGAAAAAACTTGCAAAACCAACTAGTCGATTACCAGCGCAAAGGCTATGCGCACCGGGCAAGCGAAGCAGAATTGGCTGATGCTGACATACGACGAGTGTGGTATTTACCATTGGGAGCAGTGACGAATCCTCGGAAACCAGGCAAGGTTCGTATGATTTGGGACGCTCGAGCAGCCGTGAACGGAATTTCACTAAATTCAGTGCTGCTGAAGGGTCCGGACCAGCTGACGTCGCTCCCTGGTGTTCTAGTTCGCTTTCGACAATTTAAGGTGGCCGTCTCCGCGGACATCAAGGAGATGTTCCATCAGGTCTACATACGCAAAGAGGATCGCCACTCGCAACGGTTCCTTTGGCGCAGTGAACCATCTAATGCTCCAGACGTTTATCTTATGGACGTCATGACGTTCGGGTCAACATGCTCTCCTGCGTCAGCACAGTTCATTAAAAATAAAAATGCGGAGGAATTCAGAGAGTTGTACCCCCGAGCAGTCGAAGGAATTATACAGAACCACTATGTGGACGACTCGCTGGAGAGCTATGAATCGGTGGAGGAGGCGATCAAGGTGTCCCAAGAAATGTGCTCCATTCACAAGCATGGCGGCTTTGAGCTGAGAAATTGGCTGTCGAACAGTAGTAAAGTTTTGAGCAGTCTCGGAGAAGTAGCCCCTAGAGAGGATAAACAGTTGGCAGCAGATAAGTCGAAGGACTATGAGCGCGTGCTGGGACTTTTGTGGTTGACAGGCGAGGATTACTTAAGTTTCTCAACGACGATGACGCAGGAAATCGACAATCTGATAGACAGCAACGAACCTCCCACTAAGAGACAGATGTTGAAGTGCCTGATGTCACTTTTCGACCCTCTAGGTCTGTTGTGCCTCTTTACAGTGCACGGAAAGATTTTGCTGCAGGACGTGTGGAGAGCTGGAATCCAATGGGATGAGAAAGTGGGCGATGATCTGCACAGAAGGTGGAAAAATTGGACGAATTTGTTTGCAGACGTTCGTGAGTTGAAAATTCCACGGTGTTACTTCCCGGACGCTACAAGTGATCGTTACAGACAGCTACAACTACACATCTTTGTTGACGCGAGTGAGTCCGCCTACTGCGCTGCTGCCTACTTCCGGACGTTGAATAACGATGGAATTCCTGAAAACGTGCTGGTCACAGCTAAGACCAAAGTCGCCCCGCTGAAGACGCAGTCGGTGCCCCGCTTGGAGTTACTCGCAGCTTGCTTGGGTGCACGTTTGATGCAGTTCATCGAGGAAAGCCATACTGTACGCATCACGAAAAAGTTTCTGTGGAGTGATTCTGCCACCGTTCTCTCTTGGTTACGGTCAGAACATCGTAGATACCGACAGTTTGTGGCTTGCAAAATAGGGGAGTTACTGACGATAACCGACGTGGAAAATTGGCGCTGGGTTCCATCGAAGCAGAATCCCGCAGACATTGCGACAAAGTGGGGTAAAGGTCCCGACCTAACAGCCGACAGCGTTTGGTTTAAGGGTCCACCTTTTCTACAGCTACCGGAAGCAGAGTGGCCAATACAAAAAACTCCGGCCCCACCAACCGACGAAGAGCTTCGTCCATGCTACACCCATAAAGCGGCAGAGATTCCCGTACATCTTATCAATCTGGAACGGTTTTCGCGGCTGACCCGAGCCATCCGGGCAACCGCCTACGTCTATCGGTTCATTGCCAACGCAAAGCAATCCGTGATGGGACAGGAACGGTCTGTAGGCCCATTGACGTCAGAAGAGCTACAAAGAGCTGAACAACTACTGGTACGAGAAACACAGTGGCAGTGCTTTCCGGATGAGATGGTGTTGTTGTATCGCAACCGTTCGAAGCCAAAAGAGCAACAGATCCCGTTAGGAAAAGATAGTAATCTTTACCAGTTGTGTCCGTTACTTGACGAAAACGGAATCCTTCGTATCGACAGCAGAATTGGAGCGGCTTCAAATGTGAATGAAGATATGAAATTTCCCATTATCCTCCCTAGGAGGCATGCGTTTACAGCTCTGGTACTGGATGACTACCACCGAAAGTATCTGCACGGTAACTCGGAGACAGTGGTGAACGAGGTACGTCAACGATACCATATCCCACGGCTTAGGACGACAGTAAACAGTGCTGCAAAAGCGTGTCAATGGTGTAGAGTCTACAAGTCATCGCCGAAAACTCCCCGTATGGCCCCACTCCCGCTGGCGAGAATGGCATCATTTGTAAGACCATTTACCTACGTTGGCTTAGACTTCTTCGGACCGCTGACAGTGACAATTGGTAGGAGTAACGCAAAACGGTGGGTGGCCTTGTTCACGTGCCTTACGGTGCGTGCAGTTCACGTGGAAATCGCGTACAGTCTTTCCACAGATTCCTGCATTAAGTGCATTCGGCGGTTCGTCTGCCGCCGAGGATATCCAGCCGAGATTTATTCAGACAACGGAACGAATTTCCAAGGTGCCGCCAAACTACTAAAGGAACAATGCGACCAGCTAGCTGTTACGTTCACAGGCACTTCTACTAAGTGGATCTTCAACCCTCCCAGCGCTCCACACATGGGCGGAGCGTGGGAGCGGATGGTGCGCTCAGTCAAGACAGCGGTAGAGACGGCGTGCCACAACAATCTTAAATTAAACGACGAGGCGTTGGAAACGTTTATGGTTGAGGCAGAGGCGATCGTAAACAAGCGACCGCTGACGTACTTACCCATAGCATCGGAAGAGGGTGAAGCCCTAACACCAAACCACTTTCTTTTGGGCAACTCCAGTGGTACTCATCAGCCGGCCGTGGAAGCAACATCTCATGCAGACACTCTCCGATCATCTTGGAATCGCATTCAGTACTACCTGGACATTTTCTGGCGCAGGTGGACGAAAGAATATCTCCCAACGCTGACTAAGCGTCCAAAGTGGTGCGGTGAAACGAAACCGATAGCGGAAGGCGATTTAGTGCTGATAGTCGGTGAAGGCAAGAGGAACGATTGGATAAGAGGTCGTATCGTAGAAGTGGTCAAAGGGGTAGACGGTAGAATACGGCAAGCAATCGTACAAACTGCGAGGGGGTTGATGCGTAGGCCTGTGGCAAAGTTGGCGGTTTTAGAGGTTGGCGAAGGTGGTAAAACGGGACCTGGTGGCCAGTTTTACGGGGGAGAGAATGTTAATACTGGCAGCACTTCTGGTCACGCTAATGTAACGGTAGGCATCGATCCGTCATCGAAACTGTGAACTTGAGGTTGGCATTAGCTACTTCCTGTTTCATACCTAAACTAAACGTTGAACAGTTAAGATATATATTTTGTGAGGTGAGAAGATTACTAAAAATATCTAAAATACTTATAAAAATTGAGCCATTTCTTATATTAAAGTAAAATTAATTTCTTTTTTTTTATTAAAATGCCTAATTAAAATCATGCAGCTAAAAATAATTAAAACCCTACTTAAATACTAAAGTGTTGAGGTTAGATTTGTTCCTAAGGCTAAGAGACACGTGAAAACCGATTTTTGTAGGTGATTATACTTAAATACTACATTTCTTAACGCTAATTATAAATAAATCTACAGCTAAAGCTGCTGCTGCTACTACTACTAAAACAACGGAAGCGAGTTTCGTTGTGGCCAGCTAAAAGAAATCCTTATCTCACGGAACGTCTAGGAACAAAGACAAAACTGGTTAATAAAATTGGCGGACAAGACACAATTTTGTTGGTAAATGGTTGGATAACGCGTAAAACAGACCCCATTGTGGTCCCTAGCCTCTTATCTAGCAACTCCTCCACGTACCTCCACGTGGTACCAGCTGGAATACGAGCAAACTTAGCGGAGATCGGGTAACCAACCTCGGTGGAAACTAAGGTCGTATGCCAACAGGGGAGGAAGCACAGTGTGTCTCGACACTGCAAGATGGCAGCCCCATCACGAGACTCGGTAGCGTAAGCCCTAGTACGGCTACCTATCTAAACAACAAACAACTTACAAGAGTCAAGAAATATCTTCTCGGAATATTCGGCATGGACCAAGGCGACAAAATAAGGACATGGAATGGCGACTTGGTACCTGGAACTGCAGATCGCTAAATTTCGTTGATGGCGACAGGGTGCTGCTCGATCAGCTAGAACCCCGAAAGTTTGGCATCGTGGCACTGCAGCAGATCTGTCACAAGGGCGAGAAGGTGTGGAGGATCCGTGGCGGCAGAGCTCGATTTTTCCAGAGTGGTGGAGCTACCAACGCTGGGAACGGGCTTCTTAGTGTTGGGCAAAATGCAGGATCGCGTAATGGATTGGAAAGCGATCAACGAGAGGATGTACGTATTGAGGATAAAAGGCCGTTTCTCCAACTACACCATCATAAACGTGCATTGCCCACACGAAGGTAGACCCGACGACGAGAAGGAAGGGTTCTATGCGCAGCTGGAGGCAACGTACGACAGCTGCTCACCACGGGACATCAAGATCGTCATCGGGGATATGAACGCCCAAATCGGCAGGGAAGCAATGTATAGACCGGTGATCGGGCCCCATAGCCTGCACACCGACACGAACGATAACGGCCAGCGATGCATCAACTTTGCGGCTTCCCGAGGCTTGGTGATCAAAAGCACCTTCTTTCCCCACAAAAATATCCACAAGGCCACCTGGAGATCACCTGACCAACGAACCTCGAACCAAATCGACCATATTCTCATCGAGGGACGGTTTTTCTCAAACATCACCAACGTACGCTCCCTACGGAGTGCGGATATTGACTCGGACCACTACCTAGTAGCAGTACATGTGCGCTCAAAACTATCGACGGTTTATACCTCACGACAAAGTCGCCCTTCTCGGCGAAACATTCGGCAACTAGACAACCCGCGAACTGCCGAAAACTACGCGCGCGTGCTGGATGAAGCTCTGCCTTCTTCTGTGGAGCTAGATGCTTCGACCCTCGAAAACGGATGGAGTAGGATACGCTCGGTCGTCAACGAGGCCGCAACCGCGGTGCTAGGTGTGAAAACCTCGAGTGCACGAAATAATTGGTTTGACGGGGAATGCCAAGAAGCGATAGAGAGGAAAAAAAGAGCTTGGGAAAACTATCTGAGCATATCCACGAGAGAGAATTTGGCCAAGTATCGACGAGCGAGGAATGAGTTGAACACGATCCTGAGAAGGAAAAAGCGCCAGAAGGAGGACAGAGATCGTGAGGAGCTTGAACAACTATTCCGGGCTAATGATACCTGCAAGTTTTACGAGAAGGTGAACCAAACTCGCAAGGCCCACACACCAAATCCTGACATGTGTAGGGACGAGGGAGGGGATCTTATCACAAACGAGCGCGAGGTGGTCGACAGGTGGAAGCAGTTCTTTGATGAACACCTCAATGGCGAAGTCGCTGAAGGAGGCGGAACGGAAATTAACCTAGGAGCGCCCACGGAAGATAGTAATGCCCTAGCACCTGATCTCCAAGAAATCAAACGAGAAATCGGGCTGCTGAAGACCAATAAAGCCGCTGGGAAGGACCGCCTATCGGCAGAGCTTTATAAACGTGACGGAGAAATGCTAGCAAAGGCTCTACACTGGGTTATTTCGAGGATTTGGGAGGAGGAAAAGCTACCGAAGGAATGGATGGAAGGAATGGTTTGTCCCATCTACAAAGAGGGTGATCGGCTAGACTGCTGCTACTATCGTGATATTACGCTAGTAAACGCCGCCTACAAGGTACTTTCCCAGATCCTGTTACGCCGGCTGTCACCGATAGCACAAGGCTTCGTAGGGAATTATCAGGCAGGTTTCATGGGGGCTCGCGCAACTACGGACCAAATTTTTACTATCCGGTAGATCTTGCAGAAATGTAGGGAGTACAACGTGCCCACACATCACATCTTTATTGATTTCAAAGCAGCATACGGTACAGTCGATCGAGACAAGCTATGGCAGATTATGCACGAACACGGTTTTCCGGACAAACATGACGCGACTGATCAGAGCTACATTGGATCGAGTGATGTGTTTCGCACGCATCTCTGGGATACTCTCGAGTCCCTTCGGGACGCGACGAGGGTTGAGACAAGGTGACGGTTTATCCTGCATGCTGTTCAACATCGCTCTTGAGGGGGTGATCCGACGGCGACGAGCGGACATCGAAACGAGAGGCACGATTTTTACCAAGAGTAGCCAATCTACGCCAGACAGAAAGCGGAGTTTAGGAGAATTCTGTTTCTGTTTCTGTTTGCAGCACAAGGTGGGGCAGTAAGAGCCAAGTCTGTCCAGGGCTGAGATAAGGTGGTTGTGATAATTATAAAAGAATCCGTGCGGATTACGCTAGCGCCATAATGTGTTGGTGATTATGGATTAATGGGCGGAAGAAGAGTGACAGAACTTGGCTCGTTATAATTGTGTGCTTGGTCAATATAGCATAAGATGGCTTGTACTTATCTTGTTTTCTCCTTCCTTTGTTTGTTTATTTGTTTCCTCATCTTGTTCGTAGTCAATCTTAATTAAACCTAAAGCAGGCTCCACGCCGGCCGTCCTCTCCATCGTTGTCACCAGTGCAATCATCTGTGGCTGATCTCTTGCCTCCTCTCACGACAACAGGCAGAGAAAGAAAAGAAAAGAAAAGAAAAGAAGAAATTTTTAGTCAACATGTTGATCGCAATTTTCGAGTTAGTAATATCACGAGAATTCTATGTCTGTCCATCACCTATGCTACTACCGACCAACTACTCGCTAGGCTGGACGCTACTCATCTCCCAAATACCCGTCATCACGATTGACCCAGCGCTGTTCAACAACCTATGCTCATTAAAAGCCACAGCCGCCTCTTTATCTACCATCTTTGCAGTATTGTAGCTGATGGCGTAAATTTTCGAATATTTTGTGCGGAATATTATTCAAGAGCAATATTATCGCTCAAAACTATCGGAAAACTACTTGAACTTCCGAAAAATAGAGCAGATGCGATATAATGGGGACTGGTACTCGCTCGTATTATTCCCGGTGGCATTAATTGCATATTTGTAGCGGTACCCAGGTAACCAATAAGCATTAGTATAAGCAGTAAATCAATCGTTTATTAGCATCCCTGGCGTTTTGTACTGCAGGTTGCTGTTTATTAGCCTTTTGACTGCATAACTGTTGTAAATTTGCATCCACAATTCTATTTAAATTCTTCTTGTTGGTAACTAGCTGCAAATAAGTATCGTCAGCACTATAAGAGGACTAGCAGTAAAGTAGCCGCATATTTTGCCAAAATAGCATTTAAGTAGCATTTAAGGCAACTTAAATGCTTATTGGTTTGCATTTAAATTGCATTGGAAATGCTTATTGGTTACCTGGGTAGTCAACCGATTTGTCGGTATGCTCTTCAGACCGTGGTCAATTGAAATGATTCTGTAACTAAGAAGGGATGAGGTGGATCAAAAAGAACTTCACTTGGAGATATGTATATATGCCGTGTTGAGTCTTAAGTGCAAGCTGTCACTGAAGCAAGACTTAATAAGATGTTAACGACGTTGATAATTCTGTGAGGATGGTATTGAATCGGAAAAAAAATCCTCATACCATGGCCATATATTATGTACTATGACCCCATTTTAGGAAGTGGGAATGATGGTATATTGAGGACAGCCCTTCGCTATCGCTTGAATCAGCCAGACCCAGGTAACCAATAAGCATTTCCAATGCAATTTAAAAGCAAGCCAATAAGCATTTAAGTTGCCTTAAATGCTACTTAAATGCTATTTTGGCAAAATATACGGCTACTTTACTGCTAGCCCTCTTATAGTGCTGACAATGCTTATTTGCAGCTAGTTACCAACAAGAAGAATTTAAATAGAATTGTGGATGCCAATTTACAACAGTTATGCAGTCAAAAAGCTGATAAACAACAACCTGCAGTATAAAACGCCAGGGATGCTAATAAATGACTGATTTACTGCTTATTTTAATGCTTATTGGTTACCTGGGGAGAATCGAATACCTGTTTTTACTTGAAGAAGTTTTAACTCTAAAAAGATTTAGTTAGAAATGGAATTTCAGTTGAAGTCTGCCAGCATTGGGCAATGGACAGAACAAAATATATATCGAGGCTATAAAGCTTTTCGAGAGATCCACTAAGTCCGACCGCGACGACAGCCGCAAGAATGGAGAGGAGCAGGCCGCCGGTGAGTTGCCACTGTTCGACTTGATGGACTCTCCGACAGAGGCTCATCAGCATTAGGAGGACCCTTGGGAGACAAACAGCGTCATTCATGATCATTTTATGTTGTTAGTTGAATACCGTTAACGCGGTTAGTCACAAGACATGCAAATCATTCTAATAAGGAGGGAGATAAGAAAAAAAATAATTATAATTAATTACATCCAAAACAATACAATAGAGGTGACAGTAACAGTAACGATAGCAATATTAGTAATAATAGTAATAACATAGGAAACTGACACAGGAAACACAGCTACTGACTATAACTTCCTGCCCATTAATAATTGTAGTTTGGCAGCATAGGTATAAAAAGAATTTCCGACTCATCATAGAACACTCAAACATATATTCATTCGTACCTATACACCCATGCACACTCATACATGGATACACATGTATACATGTACGTGGGTGTATATTTTTCAGTGCTGTGCTGTCCATAATCGCATAACAGCCACAAATTCTATGGCAATCTCATAGAAAATGTCTCGATTACGCAAATAAAGACATCACATCATTTTTGAATACTCGTTCGTTCTAACTAGCGATAAATTTTAATTTTCATGAGAAGTCAAAATCTCATGAATGGTGGGTAGGATTTGGTTTCAGTTTTCTAGAGAAATTTCTGTGCATACCAGCAATTCATCTAGGGAACTGAGTAAGCCCTCCCGGTGCTTCGGCCCAAACGGATTGAATTTAAAATCAAATCCGTTCGATTTCGCTCCATTCCGCTTTACGAGACACATGCTACAGGTAAAGGTAAATTATGCAATACTACATACTACACATATATCCAACTTAAACTATATTACATTCTACATGCGGAACTAAGATTTTTAGGTCGTTTAGCCGAAGTACGCGTCAAACCACCTACCCATGGGAGGGAGAAAGCGGAGTTTAGGAGAATTGGGCTAAAAATAAATGCGTCGAAGACCAAATACATGAAAGGAAGAGGCTCAAAGGAAACAAATGCGCGCCTCCCACGGACGGTAACCGTTGACGGCGACGAACTAGAAGTGGTAGAGGACTTCGTGTATTTGGGATCGCTGGTGACCGCGGACAACAACACTAGCAAGGAGATCTAGCGCGCATCCAAGCGGGAAATCGGGCCTACTTTGCCCTTCGTAAAACGCTACGATCAGGAAGCAAACAAAACCCTTATTAGACCGGCAGTTCTTTATGGACTTGAAACCGTGACGCTGCTCACGGAGGACATACGCCCCCTTGCCGTGTTCGAGCGGAAAATGTTGCGGACGATATTTGGCGGAGTACAAACTGAAAGCGGAGAGTGGCGGAGGCGTGTGCATCACGAGCTACAGGCACTACTTGGGGAGACTCCCATCGTACATCTAGCGAAAGTTAGCAAGCAGGCTACGGTGGGCCGGACACGTCCTAAGGATGCCGGACGACAGTGCGACGAAAATAGTCCTCTTCAACAACCCCACCGGTACCAGGAACAGGGAGGCCTAACGTGCACGATGGCTCGACCAGGTCGAAAGCGATTTGCGACCTCTGAGACGACTAGGAAGTAGGAAATTGGCGACGAGTGGCCCAAGACCGAGTTGAATGGAGACAAGTGCTTGAAACAGCACGGTCCATCCCGGCACTATGCTGAAGAAGAAGAAGAGGAAGCAAGAACATCCGAAAGAGCTTCCGTAAATTAATCAATTTTCGTGGCAAGCGATGATCGTGCATGATAATTTTTCAGCGAAAGCCACATTTTGCGAGCCTTGGTGCAGTGCTTCTAACTACCAAACTAGCTCCAAACAAAACTTCCATAGTTCGTAGTTAAAATCATTTAATTTTTCTACGTTCAAGCTTGCGTTAGTTGCTTTTTATTCCGCAAGCTATGCGCAGTCGCGTCACTGGGCCGATAGCCTGTTGGCCAAAATTGGATTAGCCGAGATAGAAACGCTCTCTTTTCCAAGGTGTGTCCGATCCACTTTCACCTATGTTTACGAATTTCTGTTGCCATCGGCCGTTCATGACATCGACGATGGAGTTCTTTGTTGGATATCCAATTGTCAGGCCACCAGGCACAATGATTTATCGCAGGCAGCACTTTGCATTGTCTCCGTTAAGACGCACCACGTTTCGCAGGCGTACAACAATTTAAATTTAACGTGAGTTGAAAATTTGGGTTTTGGTTAGATTTATAGTGATCTAGTTTGAGTGCCAAATGTTTCGCAGACCTGCAATGGTACCCCTGGCCTTTCTGATCCGTGTGGCTATATCAGTTTTGGTAACCATTCTTGATTTCGATATTGCGCGCGCAAGAGAAGGTCGTCGGCTGGGTCGAGGTTATTTCACTGCTCCGTCGTAGGAGGATTCCATGGAAATCCTTGATTTGGTCTACTGTCACTCCAAGCTCCAATTAGTATACTATCCATAACGATGAGAGACAGCAACGGTGATAATGTGCATCCCTATCTCGCCCCAGCAGTAACTGCTGGTTCGCTGGTCCCTGAGATTTGAGGCTCGAAAGAGTTGTTCAAAATGTTCAGTCTATCGCTTAAACTGTTCTGTACGGTCAGTCAGTAGCTGTCCAGCTCTGTCCTTTAGCGGCATTGGCGGCGGCGGGTTCTCCTTCTTCGGCTGGGGAGTTAGTCCAGGTTCTCTTGTCTCGCCTACAAGCTCGTTTAACAGCCCAGTTCAGTGTATCGTTGACGAGTAGCTCTCCTCTCGTCGAACTTCCTCTCCAAGTGTTATACGAAATTTACTCCACTGTTTAGCAACTGAAAAAAGGTTTCTACTAGCAAAACCTTAATCCAGACAAAGGTTGAATAAAATCAGCTTTAGGTGTTTGACCAGCCTGAAATTGTTACTTGGGATTTCTGCTGGAGGATAGTATATTCGGTTGTCTTTCATCCGGATATTGATAATTCAGGCTTGGAGGTCGTTTTTACCCATCAACAAGCATGTAAGTGACGCCGACACATGAATCGCCAAAACTTACGAAATACAGAGATATGAACGTGAACGAGGAATAATTTCGGAATGGCCGTTACAGAAACTGTGAAATTTGAGCGTCCTAGCTTGGATGTCTGTTTTCTGTGCTCATATTGTATTATTGAAATGAAAAAATGAATCAAATATTTAAAATATGCAGCTCCAACCAAAAACTTCCGATCCAAAACACAATGCTAATGCACTTTCAGGATACCTACTTAGATAAGTTAATGTACGCCTGGCAGCGTTTTTTGTGCTTACAGAACGTTCCATCGTCACCGAAGCGCTTCAAACATCCATCGCACTGGAATGGTTTCTCTCCTGTGTGAGTTCTAAAGCGAAGCTACATATAAGAACATAAATTCGAAATCATAAATCACAAACAATCTTACCGGATGTGAATTGTAAGCTGAAACCGGCGTAGGAACGATTTCGTACAGAACTCGCACTGGTACTGTTTGCCTTTGGTGTGAATTACACTGTGCTCGTTAAGCTGGTTTAAACTAGTAAAGGTTGAAGAGCAATTGGTACAGGCATACACGCGACCGTCCGGGTGTTTGAGATCCATATGATACTGAAGCTTCTTCTTGTCGATATGGCCGGCGCCACATTCTTTGCAGGCATACCGATCCGTATGCATTATCTTATGGGTAGAGAGCCGCAACGCCAATATAAATGTTTTGGGACAATGCGGACACTTGAGCACTGGGTATTCTTCGTCTGCGTGTTGTATACCAATGTGAGTCATCAACTCACTGGCCTTTGCAAATTGTATTTGACACAGTTTGCATGTTTCGCTTTGTATAGTTTTAGGAATTTTATTCTGATGTACTTCCTGTTTGTGATTGTATAACTGTCGATAGTTTTTAAATTCTTCATTGCATTCGGAGCAAACATGTGGATTAACGCCGTCGTGTACTATGCTTTTATGGTGACGATAATCCAGTAAACGTCGAAATGTCGCGTCACATTGGTCACAACTGTAGGGTTTTATACCCGTATGTACTAACATGTGCCGCTCGAGACTTCGCGATGTCGTAAAAGTTTTCTCGCATAAAAGGCATTTCGGTAGGCTTTCCTTCTGATGGACCTCTAAAATGTGATCTTTAATTCGACGATTGTCGCTGACTTTCCCGCATTGATGGCAAACTACTTCGCGTAGTTTATTTACCACTGGTTTTACGTTGTGCTTTGTCCCATGTACTTTATTTTCATGAATTTTCACTCGAAAATCGCAAGAAAACCGCATAGAACAAATGCTACACTGGAATCCCAGCCGCAATTCATTGTGTCGGCTCAGATGACGATTATACGTGTATAACATAGGGATCTCTAACGAGCATTCGTCGCATCGATAGCCCGACTCCGAGTTGTGATTTTCTGTGAGATGAATCATCAACTGGTTGGCATCTGGGTAAACCGTATTGCATATATAGCAAGTTTGTTTAATCTTTTCCTGTAAACTAGTCTCGTACTTTACTTTGGTTTTTGACGCTCTTGCTCTTCTTTTCTTGACGGATTTGCGAACCCCAGTTTTGTTCGGTGATGGATCTTCCAGAAGTTTCACTTTCCGACTAGCACGTTTTCTTTGCACTATCGGTTTGTACTCTTCATCACTACTATTATTGACGTCAAATTCCGGTTCGGACAACATTTCCATCTTAATATCAACTGGACACAAGACCTCCTCTGGTTTGTCAGCGTGCTGCATTATGTTCTGACTTTTTTGTAACAATTGCTGAAACCCTTGCTCAGATTTGGTAACTTTTGTGCGGAGAAATGTGAAAATTTCTAACTGAGCAAAGCACGTCAAGCAAATTGATTGCAGAAAATTATTCTCGGAAAAATTAACACCCATCCTGTCCAGCAGAAAGGCAATTTTTTGTTTCCCTACGGTACCTGCAATGGCAACCATATCTTCGTTCGGAAAAAAAGCTAAGCACATCCTGCAACCACTGATTGTTGTACAGGTTCCATCGCTAAAAAATAAAACATTTAGAATTCTATACGTATTAGAAAATAGGTAAACGAGGGACTACACTCACCTGTGGATGAATTTAGACGGTTCTTCGTATTTGTATGGGGTAACAGTCGCAAAATGCAAACTGCATATTTCCGGGCGGCAATCATCCTCAGAAATTATCGGGTATCCGCATCCAATTTCGATTGCTTCAAACCATCTAGCGGCGAGTTCGTGCTCATCAGGAAACGGTACCATTTTTTCATTTTCTCGGAGACATGTCGGCACGAGACAAGGCATGATTTAATCTCGAAAACGTACGGTTCTAGTAGCGTTGTTTTAACAATTTGATTAGCTAATAATAATGCAAGTCTAAACACAAACGGTTGAAAGCGGAAAATAAGCTCCAGGTCCAGCCGTAAAATCCAACACCGCATCAGGTTCACTGAAAGCCCTATAAAGGTACAAACTAACAAAACAAAAGGTAAGCCGTTATCAGCGGGGTGCTATCCGTATCTTAACGAACGGTGTTTGACAGTCCACTTAACGAAGGGCGCTATTTCAAAAAATGCAAGAAATCTCGGGAAATTTTTCAAATGGCCTTATCTAACATTTGCATCGAACTGAGAAAATCAACATTGAAACTATTTACTCATCATTTTAAATCCTATTTAAAAATCCGGCAATTTTTATTTTAGTGGATACTGCCTAACGATACTTTTTACTATGGTTTTGCATTATTGTAGTAAGGATTCTAAGTATTTTTAAAAATAACTGAGTTTTGAGCAAAAATAAGGTATACAACGCTTCGGTTCAGTAAAAAACACATACACCCGATCATAAGACATAATGACAGCTAGCGTGTTACTCTCCACTTGGCGTAACGCACGCTATAAACTAGTGCGTTACCTTACGTCAAAATGTTGTGTCAGATTGAAAACCGTTATGTTATATGCGTCAAAATCGTCAATATGTTTACATCGTTCAATGCAATCGAATGTTACTAACGTCGAATTGAACATAAGCATATTATGCTGCATTATAGGCTTTTACGTAAACAGTGTTGTGTTTTGGTTCGTTGTTCGTATCATTGTGAGTTAGAAAAACTCCAGGAAAAAGTAAAATAAAGCTATCAGAATAAAAACCACAAGTTCACACAAAATGACGGAAATGACTGTGGTGCATTTCTTTTTTCTTTAGTTACTTCGGCTGATATTATAAGAGCGTATGTCAAATGACAATTCGTTTCATACATTCGTCCCGAAGCGGTGCAAGTAAAAAATGTAACTGTAGGGATGTTCGGTCATATTGTCAAAATTGTTTAAACTTATTCAAGAGTCGATTTTCGTGAATCTAATCTAATAAGTGCTTTCATAACATGTTATATAGTAACATAGCATAAAAAAACCGTTTTTTGACATTTTGCGACTTAAGTCCCTTTGAAAAATTTCCCGAGAAATAGCGCCCGTCTGACAGGTAGATTTGCTGCCAACAGGGATGCCAGATATTTTTTTGACAGGTCTGTATAATAATTTGTAAAAGTCTGTATAAGTCTGTGGTCCATTGAAAACCCATCACTCGCTGCACGCTTAAAAAATTTAACCCGCGAATGAATAAGATTAACTCAGAAATCAGTGACTTTCAACTCAAAAATGAGTAAAAACCGACTCACTATGACAAAAAGTGGAACAACCCAGAAATTTGAGTAATGGCAATTTCTAAATTCTGAGTAGTTTAGGTCGACCTCATAGCTGAGTTAAATTTACTTGGGTGAAATGGCACTCATTTTTGAGTAAATATTGCTCATTAATGAGCTTCTACGGTGGAACTCATAAAAGGAATAAGAGCTAGTCAAAATAGTGTGTAAAATATACGCATGTTTTGAGCTGTTCCACTTTTCGTGAGTAGGTCAAATTTTTTAAGCGTGTGCGCAATATCTGTCAATCCATTAGATTAGGTTGTTTTGCTTTAATGCGGCTCTTTTGCACAAAATCAGATTTTGGCAAAGTAGCAGATTTGTTTGAGAAAACCAACTCTAAGAATATCGAAACGCAAGAGAACTCCATTGAAACATTTACTAAATAGAACTTACTTATTAATGTGTCCTTGTCCGCTGGTCCGGCAGAGCAAAGAGATAAAATCAGTGATCTCCACTGCCGACGATTACCCGCCAGCCTATCGCCAGGACAGGTTCTCGTCTACAGCCTGGATGCCGTTGACTATGCTACGTCGCCATGAGTCCATGAGTCTGCCACTTTTACGCTGTCCTTGCGGATTCCAATCGAGCGGTTCTCTGCTCTGCGCGGTTGCACCACAGCTAGCGCTGTTAAAGGCGTTTTTGATATCGATTGTGACTATGGCACAATACCTGTCGCCTCGTCTTTTCCGTCTCATAGGCTTCTCGGCCCTCTCTACCACGGACTTTCTACGGTGGACTTCCCCTTACGGAAGCCAAACTGCGAACTTGCCAGCCCGACATCGCTCTCCGCCACAGGCGTCAACCTGTTTAAGATTACCCACTCTAGCTATTTGCCTAACGTGTCCAATAGGCTAATTGGCCTGAGTGATCACCCGCTGGTTTCCCCGGCTTCGGCAGCAGTACTAATCTTTGGACTTTCCATTTGTCTGGAAATTCGCATACCTCTAGGCAGTTCTGAAGCGTCTCACTAAACATATCGGGATATGCTTGGATCGCCGTTTTGAGTGCCTCGTTCGGAATCCCGTCAGGACCGGGCGCTTTCTTCGTTTTTAAACCCCTGGCAATTACGATGAGTTCCTCATTCGTGACCGAAATGAGGACACCATTCGATTGACTGTACGGGGTCGGAGGCCACTAAACTGGATCGTATTGCGGGAAGAGCCCTTTCACGATGACTTTCAGCTTTTGGGGGCAAGTTTCCTGCGGAGCGGATGCACCCGTCATCTTTTTCATCACCACCTGGTATGCACTACCCCAGCGGTTCGTGTCCGCATCGCGGCAAAGCTCCTGAAAACAGGATTTCTTGCTACGCCTAACCTCCTTGTTGAGCGCCAGCCTGGCCGCTCTAAGTTCGACCCCCCGAGCTTCAGCATCTGCATCGGTCCGGGCCCACTGCGCTTGCTTTCTCTGTGGATCTGGAGCGGAGCTGAACAATGGTGTCGCTCCACCAGTATACCGAGCGACGACGGTTCATTGGCTGTCCCGTCCTGTGTATAGTGGTATCACATGCCTGTATTAGGACCTTGGTCAGCTCACGGGCGCTGAGTGCTTCAATGAACTTTATCAAAGGCCTTCACTTTCCACCTCCTCCCAGGCGACCTAAACCAGCGTGACCATGCCTTCCGTCGTTCAATTGTGTACCGTATAGCTTGGTGATCGCTATGCGTGTACTCTGGCCTTCCTGATCCGTATTGCTATATCAGTCTTGGTACCACCAACGGACGTTGTCTGGCTAGATATTGAGGCTTCCGCCCGCTCAATTTGTCCCGCTGCTGCGAAGTTAAGGGGATTGTCAGTGTTCACTACCATGGACTTAGTTTTAGCTACATTGACTGTGAGACCTGCTGCCTGGGAACTCTCGTAGAGTAGAAAACCTCTAACTTGCTCCGCATATCGTTTCGGCGTTGTGCGAGGTCGTCGGCTAGGACGAGGTCATTTAGTTGCTCCATCGTTAGAGGATCCCAAGGCAAATCTCGATTTGATCTATTGTCAATTGCTCCAACAATGAGAAACAGAAGCGATGATAAAATGCAGCCATATCTCACGCTGCAGTAACCCTTATAGGGTCGGACAAGACGCCATTGTGCTAAACCTTGCACTATCTGGAACTCCTGTACGCCTAAGTGCGCCCCAAATGTTTTCGTGGTTGAGTCGACCAAACGCTTTTTCGAAGCCAACGAACACTAGAAGAAGAGTCTTGGAATTCGCGAATTTGCTCCAACATAATGCGGAGCGTTTTGATATGGTCTATACATGATCGGCTGGTGTGGAATCCAGCTTGCTGCCGCCAGAGAGTAGCGTTGATCTTCTCCTGGATCCGGTAGAGGATTACCTAACAGAGCACTTTGAGAGTAATACAGAGCAATGTGATGCCACGCCAGCATTCGGTTAGGTCGCCTTTATTTCTGGCGCTCTATAGCATTTTATGGCTGCTTCAATTTCATCCAATAATGACGCCTTCGACTTGACGCGGTTAATACAACGAACTCCTTCGTCGACTCGGGAATCAGTCCAGGCTCTCTTGCCCCACATACAAACTCGTTTAACAGCCCTCTCCAGTTCGGCATATCGTAAGCGGACAGCCGTCTTAGTCGCTTTGGTTCGCCCTCGCCTGTGCCAGCTTTTGCCTTTCTCTATTCATCGATCTTTCTCGGAGTTTCATCCGAAATCCACTCTCTCCGCCCGCTGCGCACTTTCATCACTGGTCGTAATGAGGGCATTCTTGAGGCTGGTCCATTACTCTTGGACACTTCCACCAGGTAGCTGTTCCTAGGCTCGGAATTCAAGTTGTTAGATAAAAACCCTTTTCGCCTTGGGATTTCCAATCGGCGGACATCGAAACGATACCTATAGCTTTCTCCTCCAGTCGTTGAGTACCTATTTCAGCGATAACAAGCTGATGGTCGGATGCAATATCGGCACTGCGCTTGTTCAGTGACGAAAGTCTTTCTCCTTATGAGGATTGATAGTCGCTTACGAGATATTGTTTTGAGGTTTCAGTGCGAGTTAAAATCGAAGTATCCAGCTTTTTACGCGCTATAATAATGGCCGCTATAAATTGTGTTCGTAATATGCGAACAATCTTTTTGACAACTCTGCATACATCAAATCTGGCACTTTTCTCTTGCAACACTACCGTGCTCTTTCTTTTGTTTACGTCAAAGAAGGAGAGCAAAAATGTGCGAAATGTAAACAAAACTATTGCTCTCCTTTTTTGCGTAAACGAAAGAAAGAGCAACACTGCCGTACATGAGAAGAGTGCCCAGTTTTGATGGATGCAGAGTTGTCAAAAAGATTGTTCGAATATTACGAACACAATTTATAGCGTCCGCCATTATAGCGCGTAAAAAGCTGGATACTTTTACCTTGACAAAAGTAAAACTATATTTTGCGAAATTTTTATCGCATGTCTGTATAAAATCTGTAGTCAAAAACATGTCTGTATCAGAAAACGAAAAGTCTGTATAATACAGATTTGTCTGTATATCTGGCATCCCTGGCTGCCAACCTTTGTCGAGATGTGCTGAGATGTTGGCAACAAAAACATGGCACCCATCGCAAGCCCCTGGCCGTTATACATCTGTCATCGATGCAGCGCTGCCAGCAGCCACGACACGATCTTTTTTAAGCAGGGGCTTGCGATGGGTGCCATGTTTTTGTTGCCAACATCTCAGCACATCTCGACAAAGGTTGGCAGCCACGGGAATGACACTTCTAATACCAACCACGGGAATGACACTTCTAATACCAACCTGTACAAAAAAACGTAGCCAACATAGAGCGGGCCCAAGCTGACAGCTTCCTACATGGGCTCAAGCTGACAACCGAGTCGGATGTGTAAATTGTTAAATTTTGTTAGTTTTAGTTTGATTTTAGCCATGGTTTTAGCATCACATAGCCAACGCCAGGCAGGCAATTGATGCGAAATACATGAAACTGTGAAAATGGTTAGTTAAATTCGTTTCGTGAAATCGCTTTGCGTTTGCCGCCTTTTTCATGTGAGCAATGAAAATGTGACGTCATATCAGCCCCCTGATAGCACCCCGCTGTTTTTAAGAATGTCTGAGGCGTCATTCACAATGGACGGCCGTCAAACAGGGTGGTGGGGGGCTTTGAAAAAATGGACGCTGTTGTTGGGCTACCGAGGGAGAGCGGGCCCAAGCTGACAGCTTCATAGATGGGCCCAAGCTGACAACTGAGTCGGATGCCTTTTTCATGTGAGCAATGAAAATATGACGTCATATCAGCCACCTGAATGCTCCATGAACAGTGAATCGTTGAACTCGACACGGTAAAAAAATATCACGTTGAAGTGAAGTGATTTACCTTTGAATTAGCACTACTTGCCAAACATTATAATTCGAAATGAAAATCTATTGAAAATGAGTCAATACAAAGCACGATGAAACCAACAAAAAATCACTTCAATTTCGAGTGTGCTATATGTTTTGATTTTTGGACTGTCAAATGAATTGAAAAAAAAAGCTTGATAAAACTTAATTTGTTCAACAAGTTTATTTATTATATTATATCAATATAATGTGTAATATAATTTACCATAATGAATGATATTTTAACAGTTATCCACGATCACCGATACTGGGATGGCTAAATATTATAGAATGCAGCTACGGGATTCATGTCTGTCTTCATCTGATCAATTCCGTAAACTAAAAATATTTAATTTAATAATTTCGACTACAGAGATAAATTCACTATACTCACGCTCCAAAATATCAATGATTTCAAAGGAAAACATGGTTTAATCTGCTGATTTTCTGTTTTTTACCTGACTACTGTAGGTTGCACTTTTGTTTCGCAAGCCTTTGACATTTACGAACTGCAAAACAAAATTCATTTTCAATGGATGAAAACAGTCATGCAGATGGTGTTTTCCATTAAATACTTTTCAACGGTAGAACTCTTTGTTAAAAAATAGAAATCTCTTGAAAATCAATGCTAAATCACTTCAATTTGCAGTGCGGCGTGACAAATTGAAGCAAATGCAAAAACACTTGAAATAAACGTGATGATTTTTTACCGTGGATGGTTTGC
Organism: Sabethes cyaneus; assembly: GCF_943734655.1. Lineage (NCBI taxonomy): Eukaryota > Metazoa > Arthropoda > Insecta > Diptera > Culicidae > Sabethes > Sabethes cyaneus. Next base: position 12,759,900 of record NC_071353.1, read on the forward strand.
CTTAGAGTGACTACATACAGAGTGGCGACAATGTCAAAATTGGAATGATAATTATCTGTCAGTGTCATTCCAATCGAGCAGACGACCTATCCAACGCGTATGCAGGAAAGAGAAAGAAAAACCTTGGAAAAACCGCATTGCGTACATTTGGGATGACTTGTCGCCACTCTGTATATAGATCATTTTGCGATGACGTCATTTTGCCGTCAAATGACACCACTTGGTGGTTTGTTTACATGTTTTTGTCACATCCAGCGGTTTCGATTTGAAATTTCGTGAAGGATTACTGCATCAGTTGCTTCAAAATGCAAGTACAGCACTTTCTCTTAAATAAAATCTAAAAGTTTTTATCATTATCTGCCGGAAAAAGATAGAAAACTCAATTCAAACTTTAACACCATGTAAATAAACCACCAAGTGCTGTCAAAAAAGTGAGGTTAGGAGCTCCCGTGTAATGCTCTCTCTCTCTCTCTCTCTCTCTCTCTCTCTCTCTCTCTCTCTCTAGTTTGCCTATTTTCTTTTTTTACGCTATGTTACAGCATGCACTCTTAAATTATTCTACCTGTAAATAGGTCTGATTTAGTTAAAGCACAGACAAACAAACGAGACATTCGAGTTAATTCCATCGTCCATTCAAAAACCACTTATTTTTAAAAAAAAGCATGTTTCGTAACATGGCTCGAGTACCGTGGACCCCCGTTCGTTTGACCGTTTTTAATCTGAATACTTTTTAATTTGAACCCCGTTGGTTTGCACGACGTGCAAATTAAAAATGGTTCAAATGTCATTCTCAATATGACATCATTTGCTTAGACAGACAATGCACATAAACACGATTTGTTTGTACTAATCTAGCGTGTTTAATCTGCTTCACAATGCGTTTTCCCAACGATTATGGTAGAAATCTGATCGGAGAAAGAAATATTCACTGCTTGCAACTGCCAACTGAATCAAACCACCAAAACAATAACAAAGAATAGGGCAGTCAGTTCACACAAGCTCCAGCATATTTAGGGTTACCAGTTGTTCAAATTAAAAACTAACCCCGTTAGTTTGCATGAGGAATCGTTTAAACGAACGGGGGTCCACTGTATTGCTTTGAGTTTTCAGTATAAAACCATACAAATGTAAAATACCTACAGTTCAAACAGTTACCTTCAAATGCAAGCTACTCCGCAACATGCATAACAGAGCGTGCTAGTGTGCAAGCAAAATGTGTAGAACGATGGTTTTTGAAGGATTTTGAAGGATGTGTCATGTCAGTTCGACAGTGCCTAAACCTAAACCATAGTTCAGCCGCAGGTTGAATAAAATCAGCTATAAAAGCGTTTAGTCAGCCTGAAATTGTTACTTGGGTTATTTCGTCATCCAATTCCTCCTCCGATTTGGTCGGTTTTAGTAGGCAGCCAATTGCATGCACCAATCAATCCACGTATTTCGTCTGTTTCGATAAATTTTATCTTCCGATTAACCAGCCCATTTAGTCTGGTTCCGTATAGGTCGGCTCTAATTCATCACCATACTAAACAACCATCCACTGACGAACTGACATGACACATAGAAGAAAATTCTTCAAAAACCATCGTCCTACACATTTTGCTTGCACACTAGCGCCCTCTGTTATGCATGTTGCGGAGTAGCTTGCATTTGTAGGGTTTTATACTGTAGGTTTTTCACATTTACAGGGTATTATACTGTAGGTTTCTTACATTTGTATGATTTTATACTGAAAACTCGAAGCAACACTCGAGCGCCGCGGTGTGGCCATGTTGCGAAACATGCTTTTTTGAAAAATAAGTGGTTTTTGAATGGACGATGGAACTAACGCGAGTGTCTCGTCTGTTTATCTGTGAACCAACTTAGTTGGTTCTAGTCGTTCGATTTTATATACCTGAGAATCGGTATATTCCCCTGTAAAACTCACATAAGGGTAGGCTGGTAAATGTTGCAAGAATCGGCCGATCTGTACACTCAAAATATTCTGCTCATAACTGTCGTGCTTGTCGAACCGTTTCGTAGCCATTTTCAATCTTTTTCCTTCCTACGCGTTTATACAACGGATAGCGCGAACTAAAACGCAGCATTCAACCTCAACTTCGCTAACAGAATGAACTTCGTCTCGTTTTTAGTTTTTAGCAACCCTTAGCTGCACTTCTAACTGAGAGCCGAACTACTTCCACAGAGAACAGACATCCAAGCGAAAGGTCCCCACTTGGATAAAACTTATGTCAAATTAGTTGGGAAACTATAGTGATGATGTCGCTAAAGGCGCATAAAATTCTACACTAAACTCACAACAGCTAGCTTCTGGCGCTAGCATAACGGTTACAGTCCATATATACTAGCGCCAGAGGAGCCAAAGGTTGTCAGTGTGCAATCAAAAGAATCATTTAGTTGGGAAACTATAGTGGTGGTGACGCTAGCATATTAGGTGATTTTAATTTGAAATTTTATCCAAGAATTCCCGAAAAATTTGTTCCTGAATGGATGTCTGTTCTCTGTGCTACTTCTCTTTTTCACCCGAATCCCCGAAAGCTCAAAAGAGCTAACGAGACAGACCGATTCTCTTCCGATCATGCAATTGTTCTCTCGACAATAAAATCGTAAGAGAATATTCAGTTATCGGGCAAGCCATGTATATTTGGCGGCAATACGGTGCTGGCTTCAACCGTTTATTGTATGGGTGAAGTCAGAACACTTTCCAAGAAGCGCCAGAGCCAAAACCAGCTTGCGCTGACTCTCACACATGCGCAGCTCTATAAGTGGACAAGAGATCGCTCAATACCGTCAACGCGAAAGCTACGGCTAACGCAATTTATTTTCACATACACACTTAACAAAAACCACCGAATTCGGTAAAATCTTACCGAAATCTAAACAGCTGAACGTTCGGTAAAAATTTCGATGGTGCCAATCGACGTTTACAGATCATTAGTAATGTTTGGTGCAATAAAAAATTTTACCGAACGTTCAGCTGTTTAGATTTCGGTAAATTTTACCGAATCGTTTAAGTGTGTATCATGTTTGATGGGTTTCCACTCTTTCATATCTAGCAAGGCAGCCGTCTGCCAGTGTGCGTGTATGCGCTTGAGGTCTATAACTGGAAGAATATAACGAACATACACATTTTGCGAATGCCAACTATTAATACCAGGCTTATCTACTACAATAACTAATAGTAAATTTCCATATGAAATTCCATATGATTATCATGAGCCGCATATAAACACAATCCTCCCAGAAATAGACATGAAAAATATACGCGTATATGAATAGTACCGTGGACCCCCGTTCGTTTGACCATTTTTAATCTGGACACTTTTTAATTTGAACCCCGTTGGTTTGCACGACGTGCAAATTAAAAATGGTTCAAACGTCATTCTCAACATGACATCATTTGTTTATGCAGACAATGCATATAAACACGATTTGTTTGTACTGACCTAGCGTGTTTAATCGGTTTCACATTTCGTTTTCCTAATGATTAAGATAGAAATCCGATCGGAAAATGCAATATTCGCACTTACAACTGCCAGCTAAAACAAACCACCAAAACAATAACAAAGAGCAGGGCGGCCAGTTCACACAGGTCTCAGCATATTTCGGGTTACCAGTTGTTCAAATTAAAAAGTAACCCCGTTAGTTTGCATGAGGAATCGTTCAAACGAACGGGGGTCCACTGTATGTGCAATTATACACATAAAAATTTTGCGTATATGAATAGTATGTGCAAATTTTTCGCATGCACACAAATGATAACTGTTTGGCACATAACGATCATTTACTGGGCAAAATCTATATGTGTGACACTATAAATTGTGTTGCGAACAATCCAGCTTTTTACGCGCTATAATGTCGGACGCTATAAATTGTATTCGTAATATGCGAACAATCTTTTTGGCAACTCTGCATACATCAAATCTGTCACTCTTCGCTTGCAACACTACCGTGCTCTTTCTTTCGTTTACGTCAAAGAAGGCGGGCAAACACCCCATCGACATTTCTATATCGAGCTGCAGTAAACGTCAGCGACAGCATGTCCGGGGCTCAAAATTTGACAGCGGGCCCAAATCAGACTGCTGGCAGTTGAGTGAAACGCAGTGCTGAATTGCTATCTCATTTTCGCACACACGAGATGTTGGCGGCGAGAACATGGTTGTCTGCCAAGGGCTTGAGGGCAAAAATGTGCGAAATGCAAACAAAACTATAGACCAAATCAAGGTGACGTCATCTGGCAGATACTGGCGCCCTTGTTTACAACCAGACCGCAGAGTCCAAAAAAGTTTCACCTGTTTAAACGGCAAGTTTGTTGTTTAAACCGAGTTTAACCAGCATTAGGACTAAATTTAAAAGCCAATATGCCTGTAAACTGTTAAAACACTCGCTACATTCGCTATAAGGTTCTGCACGGGCGAGCATAACCTCACTTCTTTGACGTCTATCAGTGGTTTGTTTACATGGACTTGGAACATGGGTTAACATGTTGAAACTGAATATTGCCTAAGGCCTCAACGGCAAGTTAGGAAACACAAAAACTGCCATTCCGAGTAGTTTAGATGGCGACATTGCTGGATAATACGCTGGATAATTATAATATTTAACTCCAATTTATGCATAACGCGTTCGCCTAACAAATAGTAAACAAACCACGAGTGGATGTCAAATGGGTGAATTGCGTTCATTCCGGTTCATTCGTGACGTCACCTTGCAAATATAGCGTGTGTTTTAACATTTTACAGGCATAATGGCGTTTTAAATTCAGTCCTAATGCTGTTTAAACAACAAACTTGCCGTTTAACAGCTGAAACTTTTTTGAACTCTGCGGTCTGTTTGTAAACAAGGGCGCCAGTATCTGCCAGATGACGTCACCTTGATTTGGTCTATAAGGTTTTGCACGGGCGAGCATAACCTCGCTTTTTTGACGTCTATCAGTGGTTTGTTTACATCGACTTAGAATGCGGGTTAAAATTATTAAAGTGAATATTGTTGAGGGCGTCTGCGGCAGGTCAGAAAAGCACAAAAACTGCCATTCCGAGTAGTTTAGAGGGTGACACTGCTGGACAATACGCTTTTAAAACGTTTAACTTTAGTTTATGCATATTGTGTTTGCCTAACAAATAGTAAACAAACCACGAGTGGATGTCAAATGGATGAATTGCGTTCATTCGTGACGTCACCTTGCAAAACCTTATAAGGTTTTGCAAGGTGACGTCACGAATGAACCGGGATGAACGCAATTCACCCATTTGACATCCACTCGTGGTTTGTTTACTATTTGTTAGGCGAACGCGAAATGCATAAATTGGAGTTAAACGTTTTAAAAGCGTATTATCCAGCAGTGTCGCCCTCCAAACTACTCGGAATAACAGTTTTTGTGCTTTTCTGACTTGCCGTTAAGGCCTTAAGCAATATTCACTTACATCTTAACCCACGTTCTAAGTCCATGTAAACAAACCACTGATAGACGTCAAAGAAGTGAGGTTAGAGAGCTTTCTGACAGCTCAAGCACCCACACTAGCGAACACGAAATTTGCGTGTATGTACATGATATTTGCCTCATTTTGGGAAAGAGCTGATACCTACCTGTTTGCCTCATTTCAAGCACCAACACACACTATAGTTACTATATATATAGTTCGGCGGATAGAAAATCGGGAGCCAAATAAACGTCAAAAGCGGAGCCAAAAGCTTTTCAAAATCCAAAATGCAGGAGTAATGTTAAAAAAACACACTTTATTTTCATAGAACTAGTCATTTTCAACACCCGCCAGTGATTATTTTTCGTAAAAACCTGCACATTTCACCATAATTTCAAATTTAATTTCATAAATCAGGGATGCCAATTCGCCTGGTTTTCTATCCGCCGAACTATATATATAGTAACTATAACACACACATAAATGGAAAGGTATGCTCGCCCGTGCAAAACGTTTTTCGCCCTTTTGTATTGGTCGACATAGAGTGACTATATACAGAGTGGCGACAAGTCATCCCAAATGTATGCAATGCGGTTTTTCCAAGGTTTTTCTTTCTCTTTCCTGCATACGCGTTGGATAGGTCGTCTGCTCGATTGGAATGACACTGACAGATAATTATCATTCCAATTTTGACATTGTCGCCACTCTGTATATAGTCACTCTAGGTCGACAAATTACTTTACAGGCAGGGGCTTGCGATGGGTGCCATGTTTTTGTTGCCAACATCTCAGCACATCTCGACAAAGGTTGGCAGCAAATCTACCTGTCAGACGGGCGCTATTTCTTGCATTTTTTGAAATAGCGCCCTTCGTTAAGTGGACTGTCAAACACCGTTCGTTAAGATACGGATAGCACCCCGCTGTTTACAGGGCTTTAGCGTGAGTGGGATGGTGTATACCTGCCTTGACCCATAACATCACATCTGCGATCTGCAGCTCTATAAAGTTAAATAAAGAAACTCAAAATCCAAATAGTTCTACTGCAAGGACTGCGAGCCAAAATCTATATTAATTTATTGATTTCAAACTTCTAACAAATTCGTCGGCACAACAAAAAGGAAGTAAGTAACCAGTGCCTGTTAGATAAATACGAGAATAATAAGCTAAAGTTTACGCTTTCGGCTGCAGACGAAGATTCGAATTTCAAAATGGAACTCAGCTGCTTGCCTCTTTGTCGGGCGTGTATGACAGAAATTGATAATCCAGATCTGGCCATGTCGCTGGCAGCACACCTGGAGGATGACTCCCCGGTCGGGGCAGTTATTACCGAGCTAACATCGGTGCATATACAGGAGCACAGCGATCTTCCGGGTCAGATTTGTGGATCTTGTCTGGAGGAATTGAAACAGTTTATCCGCTTCATTCGCAAGGTCAGAGATACAGATCGAGCATTACGGAAAAGAATTCGGGAAAACGACATTAAACAAGAGTCGCTCGAGAGCCTCTCTGCGGAAGACGTATATCAGGAGATAGAAGTTTTGGATCTGGGAACGGAAATGATAGACGAAAAAGATCCGGTTGTACAGGAAGAATATTTGGACTGGCATGCAGCACAATCTGAACGCTCACCAAATATCACGTTAGAATTAGAAGCTTCGGTGATCGATGATTATTCGGAAGGAGAATTCATCGGATTTGATGATGCTGCTGTTCAAGATGAGTGCAGTGCAGTAGAATTGGAAACTCCAATAACTCCAGAAATATTGAAAAACCTTAATGACAAAGAAACATATAATAAGAATAATGATGTTCTCGATGAAGTCGAACAAAAGTTGTTCAAAGTTATCGTGAGAACTAAAGGCGATTTTCTGTGCTGCGCTTGTTTCCAGATATTTCCTTCCGAAGAAGCGCTGAAAGCTCATAGTGAGAAACATAAATCCAGGATCAATCTATCCAAATCCCACAGTTGTCCGGTTTGCTACCGAAGGTACACGACTGCCCGAGGTGTTGAAGTTCACCGAAAGCAAGCTCGTGCTTTTAAAGTATACGAATGCACGCGATGTCAGGGTCGCTTCATCGACGCTAAACGACGCCGACAGCACGCTCACAATCATCCTAGCAGAGAACTTCTGAAGTCTTCGGTTTTGGCTCCAATACGTCTACAGCCAAACTACCGAAAAGGACACATTTGCTGCGCACAGGCTTGTGGTCTCGCATTTTCGTCCGATGAAGCACTAATCGCTCACGCCCATGAGGCCCATCGTGTGAACAAATATGAAGCGTGTTTGCCGGACAAAAAAGAAAAACCGTTCCAGTGCAAAGTGTGCTTCAAGCGGTTCAGCCACGAGGAAGGGCTTCGGATGCATCAGAAAAGAAAGTACAGGCAAACGGGACAACAGTGCTCGATCTGTGGATTGAACCTGCCAGGAAGTGCGGCCCTAGCTGCGCACGAGCGAAAGCACAGGGAGGAGAAACCGTTCCGATGTGAGGAGTGTTTCAAGTGTTTTACCAGTCCGGCTTTAGTGAAAGCGCATATGCTGGTCCATTCGAACGACAAGCCATTCGTGTGCGCCGTATGCGGAATGGGATTTCAGCGCAAGGCTGCTTTCAAAAATCACGAGCTTATACATTCGGGCGCACTGCTCTTTCCGTGTGAACTCTGTCCGAAATCTTTCCGTCTCAAGCCCAGACTTGAGCTGCATATGCGTATTCACACAGGTGCCAGACCGTACCAGTGCAGGTGAGCAAATCGATCATCATATTGTTTGCGGATTTAGGTTAACTTGTAAGTTTGCTTTTGCGTTACAGATATTGCGAAAAGTCCTTCGCGGACCATAGTAACCGTCAACGGCATGAGATGGGACACACTGGTAAGTTTTTTTTTGTTTGCAAATATGCTGAATTCCTGGCTAATTTTCGAGTTGGTAGAGCTCGGCGTTATTTTGCTAGATACCCTAATCATTCTGAATTTATCAAAAAAAAAAATCTCAAGTACCTGGAAAAAAGTACAAAGATCTTATGTGACTAAAGGTCTGTGAAAATTCGGGATCCATGCTGTTTGTGTTACGTAAAGTTTTATGACAATATTTCAGTTTATAACACTAGTATTTTTCCGTTAAATAAAGTACTATAAAATAAACATTTCTTTCAGGTATAAAACCTCACAAATGTACATTCTGTGAAAAGACGTTCATCACGAGACGATTGCGGGCAGAACACGAACGGACACATCGCAAAGGTTAGAACGTCATTCCGAGTCGAAATTGTCTGAATCGGTATAATGATTAGAGTAAACCTATTAATACATTGAATCAACTCTTTTTAGCTGCACCTTCAGTTACTTATGGGGTAGATGTTTGAGAAACTTCATGCTTTAACGCCAAGTAGTTTGATTTTGTATTTTCAATCATGTATCATGCATTTCTGATTCAGATTCAATTCTTCATTGAATGCAATGGTGGCTTTGAAACGCCTACAACCTTTGAGACATAGAGATTTCTTTGAAAAGTCACTTGTGTTTGTGTGCATCTTACAGGTTGAAATAGTACCTAATGAATGACCAGCCCACAGATTATTGTATTTAATATGATTATGCATAGCTTGACATGTTTAAATAATCTTACTTTTACTCGCTTGTGACCTTTAAATGGGCCATTGGTTGCAAATAACATTAAAGCCAAAGCACGTTCATCGCAAATATGACGTGCCATTCAAATTCCTTCTCTTTTGACATGAATGGCAACAGGCACGTAAGTTAGCAGCGTCAATTCACTGTCTTTTGCTCCGAGGTTTTACTAGTTTACTTTCACAGCCCCCACATGGCCAAATTTGGTTCCGTTTGCTTGTTTAGTTCTAAGGAAATTTGTGTTTCATTTGTATAGGAGCCCCCCTCTTACGCCTTCCATAAAATTGCTCCCTTACACACTTAATCGGTTCGGTAAAATTTTACCGAAATCTAAACAGCAGAACGTTCGGTAAATTTTTTATTGCCCCAAACATTAGTTTTGTTCAAGGGTAGCTTACTCAACTATTGTATAAATAAAACCAATGAAACGAACGGAAGGTAAACATATTTTTTTGATAATTTTTAGGACTACACAGAAAAGTTAATAATTCGGAAAAGTTGATTGACCCAATCCCCAATCGATTATAATTTTTCCGAGAGTCCACTATGGCTGGAAATATGTTCACGTGACTGAGACCAACTGAATACTATTACATGTACGGTAGCGCCACATAGTGAGCCAGTTCCGCGTCATTTGAATAACCTTCCCGAACGCCGCAACTTTGTAGATAGTCCGCAGCGCAAGATACAGCCTGTATAAGAATATTACATATACACTAGCGCCACGTAGTGAGTCAGTTCTACCCTATTTTCCATATCAGCTTGAAGGTGGCAGTCATTTGAGAGCCCTTCCGGAAGACTGAAACCTTCTAGATAGTTAGCAGCGCGAGATACAGTAGCTTGTATAAGAATATGTGTACACTAGCGCCACATAGTGATCTTCTATACGGTCAGGCTCACGAGTTATTCCATGTTGAAACTAGTTAAATCAATTCTCAGGTGATTCGATGTCAACGTGACTTTAGCATGCGTTCATTCTCAGGCCCCTCATCACCCTTCCTTCATGCAGAATTCTATACCACTGACGAAATTCTACATTATCCCGATATGGCCTATGTCGTATCCGAATCCAAAACACATCCTTGGTTCTCGAAGATCTATGTGAAGTAGTAGAGGTGTGGAACAACGTACCGTTTAATTGTGTTAGCAGCGCAAATAATGTAAACAGCAAGGGTGACGTCAATCTCGCCCTATTCTTCTACGGGCATAAAAAAGCGTAAACATTGTGCCGTACAACGATGACACTAACACACCTATACTTTTCAGCATATTACGAACACAAACATGCCGCGTTTGCCGTACCTAAGTAATAGTGTACATAGCTCGAAGATAGCACACAGAATGACTTCGCTCGTTATTCTCGCGTTCCTCGACCTTACGGGAAACGTTGTCCCACTCAATAGGATTATATACATGGCTGCCAGAAACAATTCGCTATGTAAGCACAAATCGATCTCTTGTACTCTCATGGAACTGCCATATGGAAAGTTTGTGAAGATTTGGTGCAAAGTTTTGTCACTTTCAATCAATCTTTTTCACTCTTTAACAAACCTGTGCACAGACTTCACAAATAGAACAAACTTGGGAAGGTGGCAGCACCGTTTCGCGCACATAGCGAATATTGACTCAAAGTTTGGGCAGTGCTAACATTTTGAAAGTGACATTATTGTTTTATATTTAAGTTCATAACTAAGCTAGCTATGATTACTCTTGATTTGATCATAAACATTTGCTTACATTCAACCATGTCATTGCTATTCACTACAGCCTATTTCTTACTTACTTTACTTTACTTTAGTGGCAACGGTTCGTTACCGATCCTGCGCCGAACGAATTATGGTCCTCCAGTACCGTCGGTCCTGGGCTGTCGTTCTCCAGTCCCCACGAACACCAGCTGAACGTGCATCGTCTTCTACAGCACACACCCACCGGGTGCGGGGTCTGCCTCGGAGTCTACGGCCTCTTCCTGGTTCTCTGCTGAAAATAGTTTTGGCTACTCTTTCATCGGGCATTCTGGCCACGTGTCCAGCCCACCGCAGCCTGCCACATTGCACTACCTTCACTATATCAGCATATTTGTATACTTGGTACAGTATTCATGCGTCTGCGCCACACTCCATTTTCCATTTTGCCACCAAGTATAGATCGCAGAATTTTACGCTCAAAAACCCCAAGCACTCGCCGATCAGCTTCCTTTAGCGTCCATGATTCATGTTCGTAAAGGGCCACCGGGTGGATTAGTCTTCTGTAGAGCGCCAGTTTTGTGCGAATTTGCAAACTACGGGATTTCAGCTGGCTACGTAATCCGTAGAAAGCCCGATTCGCGGCTGCAATTCGTCGTTTCACTTCGCGGCTTACATCGTTGTCACATGTCACGAGTGTACTAAGGTATATAAATTCCTCCACTGCTTCATATCGTTCCCCATCTAACTCCACCTCGGCACCAACACCACTTGAGCTCCCACGTTCCCTACCAGCAACCATGTACTTCGTTTTGGCGGTATTAATGGTAAGTCCCAATCTCGCAGCTTCCCTTTTAAAGGGCCTAAAGGCCTCTTCCACTGCTCTACGGTTGATTCCGATGATATCGACGTCATCCGCAAAACCAAGAAGCATGTGAGATTTCGTGATGATAGTTCCATTCCTTTCCACGTTTGCCCTTCGTAATGCACCTTCCAAGGCAATGTTGAATAGCAGGTTAGAGAGTGCATCCCCTTGCTTCAGTCCATCCAACGTCACGAAAGCAGCTGAGGTCTCACCCGCTATTCTAACGCATGATTTGGATCCGTCCAGCGTCGCACAAATCAGCGTAACTAGTTTCGTCGGAAAACCATGTTCTAGCATTACCTGCCACAGCTCATTTCGTTTAACTGAATCGTACGCCGCTTTAAAGTCCACAAACAGATGGTGTGTCTGCAAGTTGTACTTCCGGAACTTGTCTAGCAACTGGCGCAGGGTAAACATCTGATCCGTCGTGGAGCGACCCTCACGAAAACCAGCTTGGTACTCGCCGATGAAGGACTCCGCTAACGGTCTCAGTCTGCAGAACAGGATACGGGAAAGCACCTTGTAGGCAGAATTGAGCAATGTAATTCCTCGATAGTTTTTACACTCCATTCGATGTCCCTTTTTGAAAATTGGGCAAATGAGGCCATCCAACCACTCCTCCGGCATTTGTTCTTCCTCCCAGATCCTGACAATGATCCGGTGGATTGCTTCGTACAGCCGCTCGCTCCCCGCTTTTAGAAGTTCAGCCGGGATACCGTCCTTCCCAGCAGCCTTACCGTTTTTCAGCTCACTGATTGCCTTCTTAACCTCCTCCTGTGTTGGTGGCTCCACAGCTTGACCATCGCTTTACAATTTCTATCCTGTCCCTGCTGATCTCCGCATTTACCTCTCCATTCAATAGTGTTTGAAATTGCGCCTTCCACCTGGCTGCTACCGCCGTTTTGTCGGTAAGCAGGTTGCCAACACTATCATTGCACATCACAGGCATGGCAAAATTCCTGCTTCTCACCGTTTTATAGAAACTCCGTGTTTCGTTGCTGGCGTATCGCTCCTCTGCGCCGGCGAGCACGTGCTGCTCGTACTCGCGTTTCTTTAGACGATGGATTCTTTTTTCCGCAGCTCTAGTCTCTCTGTATCTCTCTCTGTTTTGACGCGTTGCCGCAGTGAGCACGCGACTCCTGGCCTGGTTCTTTTCGTCTGTCACTCTGGCATTCGGCATCAAACCAGCTGTTACGCTGTCTTCCACGCGTCGTGCCTACCACCTCTCTAGCTGCTGTTTGGATGGCACCATGGATGTTCCTCCACAGCCCATTTATATCTTCTTCTACCTGCTGTTCTGCGATTCGCTGGTCAAGCTTCCTGGCGTACTCCACTGCTACGCCGTCTGCCGTTAACCGCTGGATGTTGAAACGCAGCGTCCTTTCAGTGCGAGTTTTCGCCGTGTTCGACAGCCTTGCGCGAATCTTACTCACTACGAGATAGTGGTCAGAGTCGATATTTGGTCCACGAAAAGACCATACATCGATAACATCCGAAAAGTGTCGACCGTCAATCAAGACATGATCGATCTGAGAGCTAGAGTCTCCATTTGGATGCCTCCAGGTGTGTTTCCGAATATTCAAACGTGGAAAGTAGGTGCTACAGATGGCCATCCCTCTGGCCGCGGCAAAATTTATGAGCCTCAGACCGTTGTCATTGGTCGACAGATGCAGACTATGTCTTCCAATAACTGGACGGAAGAATTCCTCCCTCCCGATCTGCGCGTTTGCATCTCCGATGATGATTTTCACGTCGTGTTTTGGGCACTCTCCATAGGTCCTCTCAAGCTTGTCGTAAAACTCGTCTTTAGCATCATCGGATTTATCATTTGTCGGTGCGTATAAGTTGATTAGGCTGTAGTTGCAGAATTTGACCTTAATTCTCAACACGCATATACGGTCATCTACGGGCCTCCACCGGATAACTCGTTGCTTTTGTTTTTCCAACACTACGAAACCGACTCCATGTTCTGCTTTCTTACCGCCACTGTAGTAGATGTGGTACTTGAAAGAAGTGCCTGCAATAGGGTCTTCTCCCTTTCTCCGGAATTTGGCCACTGAACTTCCTGAATAGCAGCGATCTCCGCTCCGAGTTGATGCAGCTCTCGAGCAAGCAAGCCAGCCCGTGCCGGTTCATGGAGAGTTCGGACATTCCAGGTACCAAGTTTCCAATCGTTATCCCTTAATCGTTTCCTTGTCCCTTGCCGTGTCCTATACCGATTGTTCCGTCCTGAATTTCTTTGTTCGTTGTTCATGGTAATTGAAGTTTCGGTATACTACCTCACCGGGGTCGCGATACCTACATCCCGCTGATGGGTCTGCCATCTTAGGTATAGCTTGCGGGATACAGCATTTCATATTCAGTCGCCCGTTACGAGACAGACGCTGTGTGAGCTGCCCCTCACCTGGAGAACAGGCGCTCTAGTTCGCACCTCCTAGCTTAGCTGCTTCAGTAAGTACATGAAGCATTTCCGGGTAAGGCCATCGACCGTCATCATTTGACTTAGATCTGCGTGGAGGCGCCAGGTGGGAGCTTGAGAGAGCCAGAGCTATGTTTGACGCTCCCTCCAGGTAACTCTCTCCATTTCATACCCATGGCCTATTGACAGTGCAAAAATGACTCTTATAGTAAAATGCACTGGTTTAACCCGGTCTAGCCACAGAGAACTTGAGCGGTCAGAAAGCTCTATATAGCAGTAACGATATCATTAAGGCAAATTAGCAATCAACAAGAGCAAAATCAAGTAACAAAATTCAGGCGGGTTTTATGGGGGCCCCTGTTACTGCGGATCGAATTTTTACTCCGACAAATCCTCCAGAAATGTCGAGAGTACAACGTGTCCACGCATCATATTTTCGTGGATTTCAAAGCAGCATACGATACCGTTGAACGAGAACAGCTATGCCTACGGCAGATAATGCACGAGTACGGGTTTTCGGGCAAACTGACGCGGCTGATCAAAGCTACTCTGGAGCGAGCGATGTGCTACGTGTGCGTTTCGGGGATACTCTCCAGTCCCTTTGACTCGCGCAGAGGGTTGCGGAAAGGGAATGGACTGTCCTGCATGTTATTCAATATCGCTATTATAGGTGAGATCCGGCGAGCGGTGTGATCGAAACGAGATGAACGATGTTCAGCCAATGTTCAGCAAGAGTAGCCAGCTCCTAAGTAGTTTTCGCGGACGGCCTCGATATCATTACTAGAAACCTTGGGACGGCGGAGGCAATCTATGCCAAACTAAAAACGGAGGCTAGGAGGGTAGGGTTACAAATCAATGCGTCGAAAACCAAATATATGGTAGGAAGCAGGGCCCGACAACGTCACCTTCAATTGCATAGCGTCACTCAGCAATGAAGCAGTGAAACTTCGGCTTCAACAGAAGCAGCACCGCTTCAGCTTCAAAATGGCTTCAGTCAGCGTCAGCGAAACGGGTTTCACTTCATCAGGACTATCGGTTTCAACTTTTCATTTGTACTGTTCTATCAAATATTCAGAAGAAAGCCAGCAACTTTGAGTGCAAATAAATTGAATTTGAGTAACCATTCCTACAATGCAGCGCATATTAAAGTTAATCGTCAATTGAAACAGCCACCAACTTCAACTGAAGCTTGCTTGAAACGTTCTGTTCAACAAGTGAAGTAAGTCATTTCATGTATGAAGCGAAGGTAAGAGAAAGTCAGTTTCATTTATTTGTTTCGACGATTCCGGGCCCTAGTAGGAAGAGAGAGTAACGTTTGCCTCCCACGGACAGTAACTATTGATGGTGATGAACTGGAAGTGGTTGATGAATTCATATATTTGGGATCTCTGGTCACCGCCGACGCTTTGATCTGGGAGCATACGCCGATGCACAAAGCTGACGATGTACAAAACGCTAATCAGACCGGTCCGGTAGTCTTCTACGGGTTTGAGACAGTATCTTTGCTTACGGAGGACATACGTGTACTAGCCGTATTTGAACGAAAGGATTTGCGGGCTATTTTTGGCGGAGTACAAACGGAAAGCGGAGTGGCGGAGGCTTATGAATCACGAGCTACAGGCACTACTTGTTCCCTTCGTATACCTGGCGAAAGTTGGGAGACTACGGTGGGCCGGTCACATCGCAAGGATGCCGGACGACTGTGAAATCCGTCCTCTTCAGGAACCCCACCGGCACCAGGAACAGAGGGGCCTGAAGTGCTAGATGGCTCGACGAGGTTGAAGCCGACCTGCGCGCAACGAATTGGCGACGAGTAGAGTAACCCAGGACCGAGTACAATGGAGAGGAATTCTTGATACGGCAAGAGCAACCCCGGCTCTCAGCTGCTAAGAAAGTAGTAGTACGAAAGAGTAAAATTCCATTCAATTCTATCACTTGCGGTTAGCCAATGTGAATAACACTGGTATAGTTAAACTTTAAACATTTTTACCGAAGCTTCAAGAGTTTCTTTAAAATCTGAGTAAAAACCTTGAATTTGCATTTGGCTTTTTACAATCAACTCACGGTAGGTAATAAGGAACCTACTTTTGAGTTACACTCTTACCGATTTTTTGGTTCAAAACTGGACTGCTGCAATTCAATAACATAAGATTTCAACTTTCTCTTTCAACTTCTCGATCATTCAACAGCTCTTTTTCGTTTTAATTATCAGGCAGTTTCTGTCATGCAATGGAAGGTAGTGTACTGCTTTAGCAAGCTCCTTAGTTCCCTGAATTATAAATTGTGATTTAGCGCTTTTATTCTTCTTTATTGGCTTGTGGTCTGCAAAGGTATTCCGCAATGCTCTTCAACGTCGTGATTTTGCTCTATTTTTCAAGTTGTTACGTTGAGGGGGAAAACTCTTTTGCACTCGTTTGCGAAGAACTATCAGCTTCCTCTGCACCCTTCGATTCAGCCATTTTCTTGTCAAGCAGCGGTTGGCAGTGTTTTTTGTGCTTACAAAAAGTTCTGTCGTCGCCGAATCGCTTTAAGCATCCAGCGCACTCGAACGGTTTCTCACCCGTATGAATTCTGTGAAGAGAATAAATATACAAATTATAGGATTCGAAAGCGCAAACGGCCCAACAGCTCACCTTGTATGAATCACTAGTTGAAACCTTCGAAGAAACGATTTTTCACAGAATTCGCACTGATGCTGTTTCCCCTTGGTGTGCAAAACTTCGTGAAGATTAAGCTGGCGTAAACTGGTGAATGTTGCAGAACAATCGGAACAGTCGTACACGCGCCCATTAGAGTGTTTGATATCCATGTGGTATTGAAGCAATTTCTTGGTCATATGACTCGCGCCGCATTCCGGGCAGTCATGCTTCCCGGAGTGAATTTGCTTGTGGTTGGACAATTGCATCGACGAAACAAATGTCTTCGGACAATGCGGACATTTGAGCATTGGATATTGTTCTTCTTTATGTACGCTTTGAACATGATCTATTAGCTCACTGCTTTTGGGAAATCGCATCCGGCAGATCGCGCAAGTTACGCACTGTTTATAGCGACCGGACCCAGGAAAGTTTTGATTTTGTCCTACTGTTTTGGGATTTTTTTGATGAATTTCTTGCTTGTGAACATATAGCTGATGGTAGTTTTTAAACTCTTGACTACATTCAGAACAAATGTGTGGGTTTATGCCATCGTGAACAATACTTTTATGGTGCCGATAATCGAGCAGACGACGAAAGGTTTCATCACACTGGTCACAACTGTAGGGTCTCGGTTTTACATGAGTAAGCATGTGCCGTCTAAAAGTTCCCCTCGTCACGAAAGATTTGTCGCATATATCACATTTCGGGTGGGATTCCTTCTGGTGTACCTGTTGAATGTGCTCTTTAAGCCTGCGAATGTCCATCAATTTTCCACAAATATCGCAGACCTTTTCTCGTAATTTATTCTCGAATCGTTTTACTGTATGACTTGCACCGTGCGCTTTATTTTCGTGTAGTTTAGCCAAGTAATTAGACGAATATCGCATAGAACAGACATTGCACTTGATCGGCAGCTGCGATTCGTTGTGCCGGCTAAGATGACGATTGTACATGTTTAACAATGGGAAGTTCAGTAAGCATTCATCGCATCGATAGCCCGTGTCTGAGGTATGTGTTTCTATAAGATGAACCATCAACTGATTGGCATCGGATTGCACTGTATTGCATATGTAACATGTTCGCTCTAATTTTTCTCTCAAGTTAATCGTTTTCTTTTTGACTTTTTTGATGTTCGTAGTCTGGGATTTACTGGAAACTTTGTCTGTTAGCTCCTCGAGAAGTTGCTCATTTTGACTTACATGATCGTGGTCAACTATTGGCATGCATTCGTGATCGCTAGTGTCTGGACTGACAACCAGATTTTGGTCAATCAGTAATTCTTCCTTAACCTCTACTTTGATGGTCGGGAATTGAACTGAGTTTTGACATTTCTGTTGCAGATTCTGAAAACCTAGCTCAGATTGAGTAAAGTTTGTTTGAAGTCTTACAAATATCTCTATCTGAGCAATGCACTGTATGCAAATCAATTGCAAAAAATTACTTTCATGAAAATTTATACCCGTTGCAGCAAGTAGAGATGCAACTCTTTTTTCGCCCGCAGTGCCTCCAATAGCTACCATTTCCTTGCTCGGGTAAAAGGTCAAGCACAATCTGCAACCGCTGATTTCTATGCAGTTTTCATCGCTGAACGAAAATAATAGTCAATAGGTGAAAAACAAACGAATATTACACATCACTTACCTATGTATAAACCTGGATGGCTCTTCGTAGCTGCATGCAGTTCCGTTCGAAAATGTAAAATGCAGGCTGCATATTTCCGGATGAGGCTCGGTCGAAGCTATTTGCATCGAGTAACCGCAGCCAATCTCGATCGCATCAAACCATCTCGTGGCAAGTGTTTGATCGCCGGGAAACGATATCATGTTTTGCTCGCTGCGGAGACACGTAGGAACAATACATGGCATAACGAATTTCTTCTAATCGGCGTCAAGATAAACTAATAAAATATTTTCTAAATACAGCTTTTACCCTTTTAGATTGTAATAATTTTTGCACGATTTTTTATTGTCTCCTCTTCTTCTTCTTCTTCTCTCTGGTTAGAGCTGACTGCTGTCTGCTCCGGTGTTGGCCCAGTATCTCCGACTATATGGCCAGCAATATTTTTCCCGACGTTTGAGTGACGACTAGTCGTTCATCCTTTCGAATTTCGTTTTGATCACATCATAACATTGATTTGCTTCACGAATTCAGCTACTTCTTGATATAGTTCTATATTCTTTGAATTGTACAGGTCCGTAAGATTGGAAAACTTTTTTCCGAAGTGTGTTTTGTTTCTGAGTAGGCAGTGCTTCTTGCAGTGAAAAATTACGTGTTCAGAGGTATCAGGGATACCGCAGGATTCGCAGTTTTCCTCGTCGATGATTTTCATTTTCGCTAGCCAAAAATTGGAAAAGTCGTGGCCAGTCATTAATCGATTTGTTAGTCGAATGTCTCGTCCAGCCATTTGTTTTCGGTAATACCACGGCTCTGTCGAAAACTCTGGGCACACTTTGTGGAAACGTTTACCTTTTTCGGCCGAGTATTCTTGATACCAATTGTTGGAACTTTCTTCGGTTAGTGTTTTAAAACGATACAGTGCATCTTTAAAAAATATTCTGTTACCGTAGGTTGGTGCTTCGTTGGAAAGTCCAGATTTAGCCAGTCGATCCGCGATGTCATTACCTTCGACTCCTACGTGGCTTGGAATCCATTGGATAGCAACCCCGAACTGGTCAGCAATTTGTAAAATTTCTATCACTATTTCCGGACCCACTTGTTCTTCTTTCGCGTCTTTCAGCATAATACAAGCCGATTTCGAATCCGTGTACACCACGCAATTTTGTAAATTTATCGCCTGAACAAAGGATAACGCCTTTCTGATCGCTGTTATTTCCGCAGCTGTAATGCTGCTCTCCTGTTCCAGCCTGTAGCAGTATCTTCCTTTACAGCACTCAAGGTAAATACCTATAGCACATTTTTCGCCCTCCTTCGATGCATCGGTAAAAATGCGCTTTCTTTCTCGGAATTTGTTGTTCATGGTAAAGAGTACTAGTTGTTTCAATTTGAAAGGGTTTGTTTCATTTTTGGCTGTCGTTAGCCCATCTAGGGAAGGATATATATCCACTGCAATCGTTTGGAGCTTTATGGTTTGCATGATGTCGTTGAAAATGTCTTTATTTTTCAGGTACATCTTTTCCAGGTACAGTCAACTTTCGCTAATTGCACTAAGCTCTTAGCCCGTTTAGTGAAAGACTTTCGTTAATTGGGCTGAGATGTCAAAACCGAGGGATATATCGATTGCTTTTGTCGAAATCGTCACAGAAAGGTTTATAAAAATATACGCTTATATTAAATACAGAATCAAAGTGGAACCTAATCTTTTCATTGTTGACATTTAGTTCTAGATTGTTTAACAAGTAAATAGCTTAATTTCATGCTACAATGTTAATATATATTGGCTTTTTTAACTGTTTCACCGTGATGCTAAAAATAGGAGGCTCAAGTTCATAAGGGATCGGAAAACGATATGATGCAATTGTGTTCCATTCAATTAATTTTAATATTTTCTATATAAATTATTTTCATCACTTGAATGAACTATATTCAAGAGCCCCTCGGAAGAAAAAATATGCTGTCAGAAATGACGTTTGACTTCGTTTTAGATGGGCTATAGCCCAATTAACGGGAGCCCGATTAAAACGTAGCCCAGTTAAAGATAGCCCAACGAACGAAAGTTGACTGTAGCTGTATTTTTCTAGGTCCGAAGTGTCCTGGTTTCTTAGTTCTCTGAGTTGAACGGCAATAATATCGTTTCGGCTGAAAGATCTGGCGATTTCTTTGTTGGCTACATAGTCTTGTCTGAGATGCAAAGGATGTTGCCCGGCTAAGACCGTTAGGGCGTTGAGAGGAGTTGTTTTAGTGCAGCCAGTTACTTTTCGCAAACACTGGTTGTTTACAACTTCCAGCTTTTTCCGATTTGTTTTACTGGCATTGTTCTGTATTGTACATCCATATTCTAGTATACTCCTCACTAAGGCTTTGTAGATGTTGGTCATTGTTTGCGGGTGTGAGCCATTTTTAATTCCACTAATTATCTTCAGCATGTTGAGTCTTTCATTTACTTTTTTCGCGACCTCTCTGGTGTTTGCCCCAAAGCATAAGAAACTGTCTATATACACACCCAGATGACGGTGTGCTCTCACGGTTTCCAGTTGGATTCCATTTATCCGAACGGTTAGCTGATTGTCCCCTTTCTGGAATATAATTCCTTTCGTTTTTTCTGCATTTATGGTGAAGTTTAACGCTGTTGCTGTCTCCACAAAAATGTTCATATAATTTTGCGCTGTGTCATTCAGACCTTCGAATGTTTTACCTTTTTCCAGGATGCCAAAGTCATCAGCGTATTGTACTAGTACGACGTCATCGTTGTCAATTTTATGCAAAGCGAGGGTGTAGAGATTGAAAAGTGTTGGTGACAGGATGTCCCCTTGAGGTAGCCCGTTGTTCACTGTCCTTGAGATAGTCGCACCGCGGATTTGCAGGTTCAACCGTCTGTTTTGTAGGAAATTTGCTATCCATGTATTTATTTCTCCAGGCACACGCATATCAGTGAGCGTGTCAATTAATATATCCGTTTTTACTGCATTGAAAGCGTTGCTCAAGTCAACACAAATTAATGCCACCTTCATATTAAGCCGTTTATGTTTTTTAATAGTGTTGACTACGAATTGAAGACACGTGTTGGTTGACAGTCCTTTCCTGAATCCGAATGATGTTGCTGGTAGGAGGTTTTTTTCTTCAATGCACTTTTGGAGTCTCTCTAGAACAGCTGTGTTGATTACTTTGGTTATCGTGGGCACTAAGCTAATTGGTCGCTTTCCTGACGGTGTAGTCTGATCCCTTCCAGGTTTCGGGATAGCCACAATCCGTATCGATTTTAAATCGTCGTCCGGGTAACCTCTTATCCACATTTCGTTTACGTTTCTTAAGATATTGTCGACTACTATTGGATTTAGCTTCCTCAGCATTTCATAAGTAATCCGGTCGTCTCCTGGCGCTGATGGTTTTGATTTACTAGCTAGTATTCTATTCCATTTATCTTTATCTATTAAATCGCCTGTAAACCACGGCATTGCTCTCAGACCCTGCTGGGGATCATGTGGTCCGAAATGTGCATCGAGGAACTCTTCTGCAGCCTTCTTATCGTCGTACATCACGTTGTTTTCTTTTTTTCGAACTCGTTTTCCTGTTAGTTTGCCTACTTTTTCCCAGAGTTCCTTGGAACTAGTGAAAGGATTTATTTCATCTTGGAATTCGATTAGCTTGTTTTTGATTTCTTCTCTTTTAGCTCTCTGGAACATCGCTGAACTTTTTTTGAATTCAATTAGGTTCGTTACACTTGATAATTTGTTGAAGTTCCTTCTTGCTTCCGTTTTTTTCACCCAGGCTTCTTCTACCTCATTTGTCCACCAATGTTTAGGTACTTTGGTGTCCTTTTGCCTATTAGTTTTATAAGCTTTTTTTACCACTGGAATAAGGTCTTTTACTGTTTTAACTACTCTAGGATCAATTTTTGCCATTGCCTCACAGATTTTCTTCTTGTTATAAAAATATTTATTTTTTTCCGGTTCATTGCATCCTAGTGTGGTTTCGATGACCATATGATGGGAGCCTATACTGAAATCTCGTACGATCCATTGTATATCGGTGTATAATTCCGAGGTACATAGCGTGATATCGATGGCCGAAGGTTTCTTATTTAACTGTGCGGGAATAAACGTGTTGGAACCGTCATTTACTATTAGCAGTTTGCTGTTGTTAATCGTTTCTATCAGAATGGTCCCCTTTCGGTCACATTTTTCGTTGCCCCACGCGTAGTGATGCGCGTTGACATCTCCGGCGAGCAGTACCTTTTTATATTGGTCTAAAGAGCTAATAATTTTATTTATGTCATCCTCGAACACATTTGCCGGTATATCGGGGCTAATATATATAGATACTACCGCAATATCAAGATGACATACATTGATACCGCATACTTGAGTCCACTCTGACGTAGCTGGCAACTGAATTGCCAGGTAGTTGTACTCGTTCTGCAGCATTATAGCTGCTCCTTCATAGCTATCATTTCGCGAATTCGAGATGAGATGGTAGCGTGGAAGTTTGTATCTGGAGCTTTGTTCGAAACTATATTTTGTCCATGTTTCCGATAGTATAACGATTTCGTAGCCTCCTTCGATGAGGACTCTGTTTAATTCAGCTTTGTGTTTCTCTAAGCTTTGTATGTTACATTGCATTACTTTTAACGGTTTGAATTTTAATGTAGGCGATTGTTGATAACTTTCTAAGCTACTTGTAAACGATTTTTATATAAATATTTTTTTTTTTTGATTTTTTTTTTTTTTTTTAAATTATGGTTTGATTTAGTTGAAAATGTTTTTGCACGCTTCGCTTCAATAATTCTTTGGTTTCAGCGTTGATATTTTCGTCACTGATAATCTCTGTATAGAAGCACATCGCTCTATTTTGATATTGGTTCGATATATTTAACTCTATTTTCTGGCTGGTTTCCCGCATCATACTATTCCATTTCTCTGCCTCATGAACTGTGTGTTGGTTGTGTAAAGCTGTTCCTTTTGTTTCCTGTTCTTTCGATACCTTGTTCGTTTGCGCTCCTGATGCTCCTGGTTCCTCGTTCGTTGTAAGTTCTGTTATTTCTGGTCTCTTCCGCTTATGCTGCTGCTGTTGCTGCGTCTTTGATTTTTCTGTGTACTGCTTGACACCGGGTGTAACAGGGGTTCTCGGATAATTGGTTTGCTGCCATTGTGCAGCCAGATTACTGCTTTTCTGTAATGTCTCTGCCAGCGTTGGCATATCTTGCAACGAGTTGAGAGGTTCGAACACATTACTGGATGTGAAGCTGACCATGTCTCGAGCTTCGACGAATGTATAATTTTTCTTTGCCATTATGGATTTAATTTGTTCTTGACGCAGGCGCTCTGGGCAATCAATACTTCCCGTCTCATGTGATTTTTTACAGTGTAGGCATTTGCTGCGAAGCAAACAGTTTTCATAGTTCTCGTCCTCGTGGCGTTCGCCGCACTTTTGACATCTACGGTGGCTCTTACAGTATTCTGTTTTATGATTGTAACGTAAACATTTTTGGCAAAATAGTAACTTTTGCACGAATGGCTGTACTTTGCTTTGACAGCAGAACAGTCGCACTTTCTCGGGGAGACGGCTTGCTCGAAAGGTGACGGATATTCTGGTTGAAGGTTGTTTTTCTCGGTTTACATAACGATTTAGACGGTAGACGCTTACCTCAGGAACCTCGCTTTGTAGTTCGTTTCGAATTTCTTCTGTTGTGATGTTAATCGGGATACCAGAGATTACTCCCGTTATGCAGACCACGTGTTTTGGAATGTATGCTATATACGTATCATCTTTATTGTTGATAGTATCAATAATCGAATTTGCTCTGTAGTAGCTTTTCAGTACTACCATTATCTTATTCCTGCCGACTTGTCTCATATCGATTATATGGTTTTTATACGCTGGAAAACCGCGCAGCTTTGAGCCCAAAGAGAATTTGTTTATTCTTCCATTTTGTTGAGTGTCTCTCAATTCTACATACACTCGGTATGGCGCTTCGTCTTGGATTGTGTATTCGAATTTCTCTCTCTGATGACTGTTCGGCCTGCTGACTTCGTTGTTTGTTCCGCCAGGATCCGGCGGGTCTTCCACTTCCATTCTAACCTCACTTTTCAACCAAAAAGGTTTCTGCTTTCGCTTTTTTTCGATAAACTAGCACTTTAACTAGATCTTTGATCTTTCAACACCCTTTATGCACTCAATGACTCTCACTTTTCTGTTCGCACTCAAATACAGCCACTATGTAGTTTAAAATCGCGACAATTTCGAAAATCAACCGACACGTGTGACTAACTTTTTGAGAATGGTCAAAAATATCACTCGATTTAAAAAGACTTGTTTAGATTGTCTATTGTCTCTTCTGTGACAGAAGTTCTGTGGTCCCTAAACGTTTTATAATATTTATTATTGTTTTCAAATTTGTCGACCAACATTTCTTCTTCTTCTTCTTCTTTAATCTGGTCGAAGCAGACATCTGTCAGCTTCTGTGGTTGGCCCAGTAACTTTGACTATATGGCCAGAATCGTTGCTCCCAACGGTTAGTGTGTAACGACTAGTCGTTCAATCTTCCAGATCCAGATTTTGTTTCCATCGTTTTTATACTTCGTTGTGTGGCCCTGTGATCTACACTGAAACAAAGATCATGGTAACTGTTACCATATTAAGGGGTAAAATTAAAAATGATGCAACAGTGAATTTTTGCAGAAAAGCATCCATGCTTGACTAGACCATGGTTCCCGTTGTTTTTACCATGCTTTTACCTACATGACGGTATGGTAATTCTGAGTATCCCATAGTATTATAATGGTATATTTTACCATGATTTTTTTTATATTGAATGGTAATAACAACCATGAGTATGGTAATTTTAAACATTGTTGTGAACCTGAAATACCATTCAAAGGTAATATATTTAGGAAATAATTAATTTTCTAATAAAAGAAAGGATAGCGATTTATTTCAGAGTAGTTTATTTTAAATATTGTTTTTATATAATTGATTACAAAAAATATCTTTTAATTCTGATATAATTCTTATTCTCTACATTATACAGATGAATAGGTGGCCCATCGTATGAGTCAATTTTAGTCAAACTGAATTTATTGTATTTACCAACTACTTTGAATGATGCTAAGTGATGTGTGTACTCTGAAACCTGCCACTGCTGACACGCTACATATAATACATTATTAGCAATCAGTATATCTATAATTTCAAATAGCTCTACTTTCTGAAAATCCATTGACGACCTTGTGAGGAAATGGCCAACTTTGTACATAGTTCCTTTATATGATATTGATTTGGAGGCATAGAAGCAAGAATTCAAAAAATCACTTTTTAAGTTTAAATATGGAAAATAGTGCATATCAATGAGTTTAATCTTAACGAATTTTTTTATAACTGGCAACTCTTCGAAGAATTTAGAGTGACTGGCATTATATGAGAAAATTAAGTTAGCTTTTGTACAAAGTGTATGGCAAATATTGCGTCGAGACGTAATGTTTCTACAATACCTCTTAAAAACTTGATGAAATGCTTCGAAACGAAAACTCCAAGTATACCGCGGTGGCCCTGTTTTTCTTATAGCTTCTGGATAATGCAGCAGTATATGATATTTTGGTTTAAGTTTTTTATCAAATAAATCTTTATAGAGTGTATGGTGGTAGATTATCTGTTGTTGTAAAGTTTCTAACAACTTTTCATTGAACCTTGGTAAGAGAACCAGATCAGCAAGTTCAACCAATGAAAGCGCGAAGTTCCAAATTTCGTCATTCTCTGCAATTAGTTCACCAAAGATTAATGGAAAATAATGAATGAAAAGCATCATTTCACGGGAAGTCATTTTGAAATTAGTAGTTTTTATCTGCTCTTTTGTGATTATTTTAAAAGTATTTCGTTTTTCAGTGTCGCCGTAATCAAACATTTGAATTCGGTAGTTTATAGTTTGCAATGAAATATTAAGATTTTTTATCATGTAGTTTAAAACGAGAGCTATATCGTAATTACATATCCCATGTGAATATAGGTCATGCATTGGGTCAACAATTGCAGTATCAGCGACGTGGTAGTAAACTAATTGATTAAAACCGGACGCTTCTTTAATTCCTGTCTCTTTATAACCTTTAGCTAGATCTTCCAAGTAATTATTTTTATTCCGATTTATGTCAGGGTTAAGACAAACCATTTCTTGAGAATCATACTTGTTTATTTTGCAAAATCTGCAATAATATAAAGAGCTGAAAGAATTCGCATATCCCATTAAACAATTCATTCCTAAATTGTCTCCAAGTATTCCTGCTAATACAAAATTAACTACGATAGTTTTACCAGCAATTATCAATTCTAATCCATTGCTTTCTAAATCGCATAGAATAGCTATTAACTCCTTTAATGATTCGGATGGACCTAACTCTGCCATATCTTTTGACTTCACGAACCCAGCGACAAACAAGTTTTCCAAACGTGATAGAAAGTGTGATGGAATAGTTGGAAAGTTATAGTACAACCCACATACCTTATGAGTTCCTGAATGTGCACCAATTGCGTCATTTATTTCTACGTCATCCGAAAATAAGAAAAAAGGAATAACTGCTTTGTTGCCAAATTTTGATTTGATTCCCTGCCATAGACTTCCGTTTACAACATTTGCTATATTGCTCTCCTGTTCTAATCTGCGCATATTTTCTATTGTCTCTTCATAAATATTTCCAGTCTCGAAAAATTTTTTGATTTGATGTTTGATTGGCATCAGGCAACTTTTAGAACGGATATTTCCCTCTTTATCCTTGTAACTTACACTTTTTGGTGCATCATGCAGATGCATATTTTTAAGTTGGCTTTTAAATTTTTGCTCTGAAGCAATAAACTGAAACGGGTCTCGCAAATCATCTAATAATTGTTGGAAACAGGGGTCCTCAGGTATAGGTGCTAATAAGTTCAATGTGTCACATATTGGAACGACAATGTCTCTGGAGATATCCCTTTGAAGATCGAGTACATCTTTTCGTGTAAGATTTTTTTTACTATGTAGGTTAAGTGTGAAATTCAAAATACATTTTCGTAGACTATGCCTTATATCTAAAATTTTCTCTTCGCTTATTTTCTCCTTTTCCGTTTCGTCATTTTTCAACGCTCCTGTAGAAAACTCCACATCGCAAAGAATTGGCATATTTTCCTCTGTATTTGAAATTTCCTGTGACTCTTGGTAAGGTGTGTAATTTTCATTGTCGACTTTGCACTCAAAAACATCGGCATGCTGCATGTTAACATGTCGTTTGAAACGATAAACATCTTGGAATGAAGCTGTTGGTATATAAATCGAACATTTATACTTGAAGGTTGATGGTGTTCCATGTAGCAGAGTTAAATGATCGAGAAGATATTGAAAGTTATCATACGGTTCCTTGCACAGTTGGCAGTTCATTATGGTGCTCTCTCAAATATGCTAATAACTGTAACAACTGAGTGTTCTTCGATTTTCGCATGTAGTCAATATTGTAAAAAAATCGACTGATGAAACACCAGAAAATTTCACAGCTTTCAGGATACTCAAAACCAAGGATAGTTTTGAGCTTTAGAACAACATCCAGGCAACGTAGAAAAGAAGGGAGCTGATACTCCAGCGATTTCGTAACGACGAAATATGATTCGAAACTATTAGGTTTTCCAATAACACAAATTCTAGGTGACAATGATTGGTTATTAGAAGTAAACTCTTCTCGCAAATCACAGAGCGCCTTTTTGTACTCCTGTTGAGTATCAAATATACGGCATACGTCAATTTGCGCCTGAAGAATCGTTGGTAGTTTTTTATTCGATGCCCTAACCGGCTTTAGAATAGCATGGAAAACAGTGCAAATAATGTAGTCACGGGAGTCTGAAAATACAAGAAAAAAGGCATATACATACATATGCATTATATTCATAAATTACCAAATATACCTAGAGGTAAATTTGGGTCATCCAATAACATCACAAGCTCTAGAGAGAAATGGTCTTTTATGTTGCTTATCTGAATGTACTTTATAAAGTGAACTGCGAACTGCTCCCAATTTTCAAACAGATTTTTTGTTTTGTTTATTCCCTCGTGTAGGATGTCAAAATCGCAATCAACCTTAAATAAAGATTTTTAATTAGTATTAGTATTACTATATTTGCACTAACTTATAATTACCAATAAGTATCCATTTTTATCACATAATCTTGGCCATTCTTGAATGGTATTTTGCTTATTTACATCTTCGTCTTTTAGAATACTCCTAAGACGCAGCAAAAAGCACTCTTTCCACTGTTGAAAAACTTTTTCGCCGGGTTCTGAATTATTACGCATCCAGTTTCTGAAAGCCGTCAGTCTTTCAACCTCTGTGTAAAAAATATACTGTTTAATTGTACTTTGATATTATTGTAATTTTAAGGTTACCTGCAGCCGAAAGTTCCAATGCTTTGGAATGCAAATTTTGCAAGACGTTTACACGCTTGTTCTTAACCAAAGTCTTTTTGTGTCTATTGTGGAAACGATCATAAATTAAACCCGATGGGTTTTTTTTGTTCGCCTTATAGTCTCGTGGATTATAGTAGATTTCCTAAAAATGAAAAATGTTTATTAAAATTACGTATATTTTTTTAGCTGCTCATGATGAATTTATTTATGAATTAAATTTATGGTAACTACCGGGATTTCCGGAGGAAAACGTTCAGAGATGAGCTGGGCGAATCGTGCCATGTCTGGTAGCGGAAAATTGCGGCGACGAGCAATGTAATAATCGACGATAGTATGAGCCAAAGATCTTCGTTGTTCAGAATCCAATTTGTTGTGCATTTGGTAATGTTCGGTTATTATTTTGCCCTTTTCATTACGATTCAAAATATCTTCGAGCAAATGAATTGTCACACTAGTTGATAGTAGCTTGTGTTCTGATACTCCGGGTAACACACAGCTTTCCACATCCATAGGCATTTCTGTATTGGACGGAAATTGTGGACATAGTGCGCTTTCTTCCCATTGAATTAGCTTTTTACGTAGAGCATGCTTATGCCCTGTCCATTTGGCAACCGAAAAAACATCTTCGAGTGCTCTTTCGTCCGATAGTTTTAAATATTCTACCGTAATTCCATGTCCTTTAATGGCGATATTTAAGCATGACTGAATTTGTAGACAAAATATATCTTACCAACTAAAATAGCATAAATGGCTGGATCCAATTCCCACTCATCAACTATAAGTTTGTGTAGTTCCGGATTTTTTTCAGTTTCTATTGTGGGGAAATTAAAATATAATATATTTACATTTCAACGAAGGTTTCATACTACTTACCGATAATGAATTGCGGGTCAGCCATGTAGTCGTCAACACTTATTTCAACCTGATTTGCATTCATTTTATACCGGATTTCGTATGCAAAATAAAATTTTCTGTCCGAATCTGTTGCAACGCTTTCATCAAAATGGCGAACAAATGCAAATTTGCTATCACTGAAGAAAATACCATGTTCAGAGTGGGTTTAAAAATTTAGTCTTGTAAAAAGTAATGATAAATCTTTTTATTTATACCATTTTCATAGTAAAAATATAAGTATGTCATAGTAATTCCGAACAGCTCATGGTTAATTTTACTATTTAATGAGAATGGTATTTTCTACATTGGTAACATAGTTTGCATTACCATGATGTTCGTTTCAGTGTATAGTTCAAACAACGTACAACGTAGCTGGCAACAAAATTGCCAGGTAGTTGAACTATTTTTCTGCTCTGCATTTTTATCGTACGTGATTATGCAATTACATTGCATTTATTTCTCCTTCAACAACTGAATTCGCTAAGTCAAAATATTTTTTTGTGCACTGTTTAAATTTATTTTTGGTTTCCTCGTCGTTCCCCAGTTGACTGATAAAATCAGTATAGTAGGACATTATTGTCGTTCTGATGGTTTGGCGAGCAGTCCATTCTGCTTTCATTCGAGCTTCACTCATTAGATTTTCCCACTTATCCTTTTCAAATTTATTGTTTTGACTATTTAAAGCGACGCCATCCTTAGCGCGATAGTTATTGCTACTAAGGATTCTGTCCCGTTCACTTGTAGTCTGCATTGCATTTGTTGGTTCCATGGGGTGGCCTTCATCTTTACGCAGTCTCTTAGTTCCTTGCTTTTTTGGTTGGTCCGGATACGTTTTCACTGCTGGACTGATTTTCTCTCGCTCCTGGTTTGTTCGTCGCCATTGTTCACGTAGAGATTCACCATGCTGTGTAGATGCGTACGTTTCACCTAACACTGGGAATTCGTTGAGGTCCTCCAAGGGTGCATACGCGTTTTTCGTTTGAAGAGAGAAACATTCTCTGGCTTCGGTAAAGGTGATTGCTGACTTAGACATCAACATTTTAATGTTTTTTTGTCTGATCCTTTCCGGGCATTTTTCATCTAACATCGAATGATCTTCTGATTTGCAATGGGCACACTTCGGTTTGTTTGTGCATAAATTGAATTCTTCTGCTGTTTCGTGTTGTCCGGCACATATCTTGCATCTACGGTGCCCTTTACAACGTTCTTCACTGTGATTGAACCTGAGACATTTGCCACAAGCAACCAACTTTTGCGCAAATGGCCTAACTCTCGTACTACAACAAAATAGACGAACTCGATCCGGTAGCGTTTTCGCTCTAAACCTTACACTTATACGATTCGCTGGAACTTTAACATTATTCACATAACGGCTTAATCGTTTCACGCTGATGATTGGAACGTCGGAGAGAATTTCAGCCATAATTTCTTCCTCTGTTATATCCGCTGGGATTCCGTCAACTAAACCCGTCACTGTGACGAGGTGTAGAGGCACGTATGCCTTGTAGCTGCTCGTGTTACTTTTGTTTATTTCGTCGACTAGCATGTTAGCTTTTACGTAATTACTGACAAAAATCAGTATTCTATTTCGTCCAACTTGTTTCATATCCGATAGGTAGTGCTTGAACTGTTCCATTTTCCTTAATGTGGATCCAACCGAGAATTTATTGATTCTTTGCTCTCCTTCATCCCGCTGCTCGATGTATATTCTGTATGGTCCAGTATCGACATCCGTATACAAAACATTGGAAAATTCCTTCGTCCGCTGATGACGTGCTTCCAAACGATGTGCTCCTGCTCCGTTATTGTTCGGTTCCATGTCGTGGTCCAATTGTTCTGCTCTGTTCAGCTTGTCAGGTGGTTTTTTCACTTCCTCCATTTTGAGCTTAGGTTATGACGAAATGGCGATCACGTGATCACACCGTAACTTTTCTTTTTTTGAGCTACACTATTAAGGTGTAGAAATCTTAAAAGATCAAACGATTACTTTTGATAATGTTCTGTTCTGTTAAAAGAATATCTGAAAATTCTCCCGAATAAGCACACTTCACGAAGAGTTGAAAAAACACGTCCGTTCACGGCAGCTATTTCCGGTTGAATCCGACCAACATTTGAACGGGGCGGATAAGCCAACTGTCAAACAGAACGAGTGAGGACTTGGAGGAGTTCATTTTACTACACTGAGAAAACTTATCGTATAGTTTCTATGTGTCCCTACATATAGATTTTTGCAATGTGCCCAGTAAATGATTTTTATGTGCCAAACAGTTATCATTTATAGAGCTTGCTAAGGGTTACAAAAACTTATCGTTTTTCACTCAAACGTATGTTTTTTTACCGGGGTATTACTGGGGGAAAACAAAAACAAACGTGTAAAATCAATGTAAAATCTAACAACAGCAACAACAAATCGCGCGTCGATGTGTGCGTGCGGCAAACGTCAGCAAGCTCAATGTGCAAGCGAAAAATAAGCACATACTATTCATATGCGTATAATTTTTATGTGTATAATTGCACATACTACCGTGGACCCCCGTTCGTTTGACCGTTTTTAATCTGAACACTTTTTAATTTGAACCCCGTTGGTTTGCACGACGTGCAAATTAAAAATGGTTCAAACGTCATACTCAATATGACATCATTTGCTTATGCAGACAATGCGCATAAACACGATTTGTTTGTGCTGATTTAGCGTGTTTAATCTGTTTCACAATGCGTTTTTCTAACGATTATGGTAGAAATCCGATCGGAGAATGAATATTCGCTGCCTGCAACTGCCAACTGAATCAAACCACCAAAACAATAACAAAGAACAGGGCTGCCAGTTTACACAAGTTCCAGCATATTTAGGGTTACCAATTGTTCAAATTAAAAACTAACCCCGTTAGTTTGCATGAGTAATCGTTCAAACGAACGGGGGTTCACTGTATTCATACGCGAATAATTTTTATGTGTATTTCTGGAAGGATTGCGTTTGTATGCGGCTCATGGTAATCATATGGATTTCATATGGAAATTTACTATTATAGCGAATTCATAAATTAACCTGGCTCAGGTCGATTAGCACTCAGTTTTAATCGAAGTGCTGTCAAAGCGTTCATAAATTAACCGAGATTGCATTTCGGTTAAACTGACAGCATTCGGTTTGAAGCGCAGGTTAAAACTGTCTAGCATTACGGTTTACGGGTTGAACTGTCAAACTGCTCGTATCGTTCATAAATTTCGGATTCGAGTTAGCACGAACCTAGGTTAATTTATGAATTCGCTATAAGCACGGGAATGACATTTCCAATACCAACCTGTACAAAAAAACGTAGCCAACATAGAGCGGGCCCAAGCTGACAGCTTCATACATGGGCTCAAGCTGACAACCGAGTGGGATGTGTAAATTGTTCAATTTTGTTAGTTTTAGTTTGATTTTAGCCAAGGTTTTAGTATCACATAGCCAATACCAGGCAGGCAATTGATGCGAAATACATGAAACTGTGAAAATGATTAGTTAAATTCGTTTCGCGAAATCGCTTTGCGTTTGCCGCCTTTTTCATGTGAGCAATGAAAATGTGACGTCATATCAGCCCCCTGGCTATAAGGTTTTGCACGGGCGAGCATAACCTCACTTCTTTGACGTCTATCAGTGGTTTGTTTACATGGACTTGGAACATGGGTTAACAAGTTGAAACTGAATATTGCTTAAGGCCTTAACGGCAAGTCAGAAAAGCACAAAAACTGCCATTCCGAGTAGTTTGGAGGGCGACACTGCTGGATAATACGCTTTCAAAACGTTTAATTCCAATTTATGCATATCGCGTTCGCCTAACAAATAGTAAACAAACCACGAGTGGATGTCAAATGGGTGAATTGCGTTCATTTCGGTTCATTCGTGACGTCACCTTGCAAAACCTTATTCGTTTACGAATGCAGGATACGGCCGTAAATAAGAATAAAGGTGATTGATTTCAAACGTTCAACAACTTCGTTGGCACAACAAAAAGCAAGTAAGTAAATGAGTAAACCGTGCCCGTTAGATAAGTACGAGAATAATAAGCTAAAGTTTACGTTTTCGGAGGCAAACGACGATTCGAATTTCGAAATGGAATTCATCTGCTTGGCTCTTTGTCGGACGTGTATGACAGAAATTGATGATCCGGATCTGGCCATGTCACTGGTGGCACACCTGGAGGATGATTCCCCGGTCGGGACAGTTATTATCGAACTAACTTCGGTGCATATACAGGAGCACAGCGATCTGCCGGGTCAGATTTGTGGATCTTGTCTGGAGGAATTGAAACAGTTTATCCGCTTCATTCGCAAGGTCAGGGATACAGATCGAGCATTGCGGAAAAAAATTCGAGAAAACGATATTAAACAAGAGTCGCTTGAGAGCCTCTCCGCGGAAGACGTATATCAAGAGATACAAGTTTTGGACTTGGGAACTGAAATAATAGACGAAAAAGATCCGGTTGTAGCGGAAGAATATTTGGAGTGGCATGCAGCACAATCTGAACGCTCACCAAATATCACGTTGGAGTTAGAAGCCTCGCAGATCGATGATTACTCGGAAGGAGAATTCATCGGGTTTGATGACGCTGCTGTTCAAGATGAGTGTAGTATAGAAATGAAAGTAGAATTGAAAACTCCAATAACTCCAGAAAATTTGAAAAACCTTAATGGCAAAGAAACATATAATAAGAATAATGATGTTCTCGACGAAGTCGAACAAAAATTGTTCAAAGTTATCGTGAGAACTAAAGGCGATTTTCTGTGCTGTGCTTGTTTCCAGATCTTTCCTTCCGAAGAAGCGCTGAAGGCTCATAGTGAGAAACATAAGTCCAGGATCAATCTATCTAAATCCCACAGTTGTCCGGTTTGCTACCGAAGGTACACGACTGCCCGAGGTGTTGAAGTTCATCGAAAGCAAGCCCGTGCTTTTAAAGTATACGAATGCACGCGATGTCAGGGTCGCTTCATCGACGCTAAACGACGCCGACAGCACGCTCACAATCATCCTAGCAGAGAACTTCTGAAGTCTTCGGTTTTGGCTCCAATACGTCTACAGCCAAACTACCGAAAACGACACATTTGCTGCGCACACGCTTGTGGTCTCGAATTTTCGTCCGATGAAGCACTAATCGCTCACGCTCACGAGGCCCATCGTGTGAACAAATATGAAGCGTGTTTGCCGGACAAAAAAGAAAAGCCGTTCCAGTGCAAAGTGTGCTTCAAGCGGTTCAGCCACCGAGAGGGACTTCGGATGCATCAGAAAAGAAAGTACAGACAAACCGGAAAACAGTGCTCGATCTGTGGATTGAACCTGCCGGGAAGTGCGGCTCTAGCTGCGCACGAGCGAAAGCACAGAGAGGAGAAACCGTTCCGATGTGAGGAGTGTTTCAAGTGTTTCACCAGTCCGGGTCTAGTGAAGACGCATATGCTGGTCCATTCGAACGACAAGCCGTTTGTGTGCGCCGTATGCGGAATGGGATTTCAGCGCAAGGCTGCTTTCAAAAATCACGAGCTTATATATTCAGGCGCACTGCCCTTTCCGTGTGAACTCTGTCCGAAAGCTTTCCGTGTCAAGCCTAGACTTGAGCTGCATATGCGTATTCACACCGGTGCCAGACCGTACCAGTGCAGGTGAGCAAATCAATCACCGTAGGGCTTACGGATTTAGGTTAACCAGTAAGCTTGCTTTTGCGTTACAGATATTGCGAAAAGTCCTTCGCGGACCATAGTAACCGTCAACGGCATGAGATGGGGCACACTGGTGAGTTTTTTTTTGTTTACAAATATGCTGAATTCTTGGTTAATTTTCAAATTGGTAGAGCTCGGCGTTAATTTGATAGATCTCACACTTTGTTCGTAAACATTGTTTGCAATGAACCCTAATCATTCTAAATTTACGAAAAAAATTTCTAACTTAAGTACCTGGAAGAAAGCTCTTATGTGACTAGAGGTCTGTGAAAATTCGGGATCTATGCTGTTTGTGTTACGTTAAGTTTTATAACAATAATTCAGTTTTTAACACTAGTATTTTTCCGTTAAATAAAGTACTATAAAATAAACATTTCTTTCAGGTATAAAACCTCACAAATGTACATTCTGTGAAAAGACGTTCATCACGAGACGATTGCGGGCAGAACACGAACGGACACATCGCAAAGGTTAGAAGGTGATTCCGAGTCGAAATTGTCTGAATCGGTGTAATGATTAGAGTAAACCTATTGATACATTGAATCAACCTTCAGTTACTTATAGGGTAGATGTTTGAGAAACTTCATGCTTAAATGCCAAATACCTAGTAGATTTTGTATTTTCAATCAATCAATCAATCAAATTTCCGCAGAGATGATTCTTTAAAATGCATCAAGATGAAACATAATTTGATCGATACATTTTCGAATATCAGGGGAAGAAGAAACGGGGACAACAGTACCATCTGTTCTCATATTTATATATTGTTATAAACGTTGAGTCTCTCAGTTGGCCTCGAGGTATGCTGCTGGCCCCATAAGCCAGTTGTCGTATGTTCGATTCTCGGCTGGGAGAGGCTGTTAGAGTTAACAGGATCGGAGCTACTGACCCTGCAATTGTCCTGTACTCTAACAGCTGGCTGCCTGTAGTATAAAAACAGAAGGTCAAGTTTCGATAACGAAATGTTGCACCTAGGTTTTGCTTTGCTATAAACGTTGGGATTAACCACAAGCTAGGCTACAATAGGCCAAGCTCAAAGCGCCTTATTTCGCTCTCTGAGTATAGATAATATAGATTGGAATATAGATTAAACTAACCAACTATCAAAAGTATTAGCATAAATTATTTTACAAAAAGATCAAATTTACAAAAATAACCAGATAAATAAACAAGAGGAAATGATCTACTTCCCAGTTTGTGTAGTGATTTAAACCACCAGATAGATTACTTCTGGATGGCACTGATCCCAGTTCCTCTAGGGCACGACATCAAATATTTTGCTGCTGCTTCGAATTACTCCCCATAGTAGACACATTTAGCTCGACAAAATCCACATTACACTATTTTTCACTTCAAATAGTCCAGCCACGCAAAACATGAAATTTAATTTAGCAGCAAATTTTTACTTATTTTTCAATGGGCTGATTTCACACGATTTGTGATGAATCCGTTACATAAATTTTATGATAAAATCGAAGTTAAATGTTTCAATTTAAAAACGAAAAATTCGTGACGTCAAAATTTTCACGTCCGTGCGCGCTCGTGGGTTACTTCGATTTTCCAAATAGGTAATCTGATTTTGTATTTTTCCCAAAAACTAGAATTGTATTCCCTGCCGCAAAAAAAAAAAACGATAAACGATTTACAGAGATAAGTGAACAACTTTTTTGGTATTTTGATATCCAACGTTTAGGTAACACTGACTAACCGACATACATATAGAAGAAAATCCTTTGAAATCCTAGAAGCAAAAACTAAGTCTACAATCCCATCAATCCCGCCAAATTCACAGTAGCGTGACAACAAGTTGAGCAGGTGGACGCCTTTAAATATCTTGGTAGCCAAACAACGCCTGATGATGATTGATATAGCCACACCGATCAGGG
This sequence comes from Sabethes cyaneus, assembly GCF_943734655.1. NCBI lineage: Eukaryota > Metazoa > Arthropoda > Insecta > Diptera > Culicidae > Sabethes > Sabethes cyaneus. The sequence continues at coordinate 12,797,045 of NC_071353.1, forward strand.
GTTCCTTTACAGGTCTGCGAAACGAACGATAACGACCAGCGATGCATCAACTTTGCAGCTTACCGAGGCTTGGAGATCAGAAGCACTTTCTTTCCCCACAAAGATATCCACAAAGCCACTTGGAGGTCACCTGACCAACGAACCTCGCACCAATTCGACCATATTCTCATAGAGGACCGGGTTTTTTCGAACATCACCAACATACGCTACCCACGGATTGCGGATATCGACTCGGACCATTACCTAGTAGCAGTGCGCTCAAAATTATCGACGGTCTATACCTCGCGACAAAGCCGCCCTTCTTGGTTAAACATTCGGTAATTAAACAACTCGCCGCTGCCAGTTACCGAAAACGACGGGCGCATACTGGATGAAGCTCTGCCTTTCTCTGTGGAGCTACATGCTTCGACCCTCGAAAACGGATGGAGTATGATACGCTCGGCTGTCAACGAGGCTGCAACCGTGGTGCTAGGTGTGGAAACCTCGAGTGCACAAAATGATTGGCTTGACGGGGAATGCCAACAAGCGATAGAGAGGAAAAAAGAGCTTGGAAAAACTATCCAAGCAGACCCATGAGAGAGAATTTGGCCAAATATGGACGAGCGCGATATGAGTTGAGTACGATCCTGAGGAGGAAAAAGCGCCAGAAGGATAACAGACATCGTGAGGAGCTGGAACAACTCTTCCGAGCTAATGACACGCGCAAGTTTTACGAGAAGGTGAACCAAACTCACAAGGGATACACACCAAAACCTAACATGTGCAGGGACGAGGGAGAATATCTAATCACAAACGAGCGCGAGGTGGTCGACAGGTGGAAGCAGTTCTTTGATGAGCACCTCAACGGCGATATATCAGCAGGAGACGCAATGGAAGTTAACCTCGGAGTACCTACAAATGACAACAGCGTACCGGCTCCCGACCTCGAAGAGATCCGGCGAGAAGTCGGTCTACTAAGCAATAATAGAGCCTTCGGAAAGGATCGACTCCGGGCAGAACTCTACAAAAATGGCCAAGAACCGCTAGCAACGGCTGATTTCAAGGATTTGGGAAGAAGAGAAACTACCGGATGGAAGACGTAGTCTGTCCCATATACAAAAAGGGCGACCGGCTAGACTGCTGTAACTACCGCGGCATTACGCTGGTCAACGCCGCCTACAAGGTGTTCTACCAGATTTTGTTGTGTCGTCTATCCCCAATAGCAAGAGAATTCGTAAGGCAGTATCAGGCGGGCTTTATGGGGGCCCGTGCTACCACGGATCAAATTTTTACATTCCGACAAATCCTCCAGAAATGTCGGGAGTACAACGTACCTACGCATCATACTTTCGTGGATTTCAGAGCAGCATACGATACAGTTGAACGAGAGCAGCTATGGCAGATAATGCACGAGTACGGATTTCCGGACAACCTGACGCGGCTGATCAAAGCTACTCTGGAGCGAGTGGTGTGCTACGTGCGCGTTTCGGGGACACTCTCAAATCCTTTCGAACCGCGCAGAGGATTGCGGCAAGGAGATGGACTGTCCTGTATGTTATTCAATATCGCTATTGAAGGTGTGATCCGGCGAGCGGGCATCGAAACGAGAGGAACGATCTTCCACAAGAGTAGCCAATCCCTAGCCTTCACAGATGACCTCGACATCATTACTAGAAACCTTGGGACGGAGAAGGCAATCTACGCCACAATAAAAATGGTGGCTAGGAGGATAGGGTTACAAATCACAGCGTAAAATGCCAAATATTTGGTAGGAAGAGGCTCCAGAGAAAGCAACGTTCGCCTCCAACGGACAGTGACTATTTACGGCGATAAACTAGAAGTGGTTGATGAGTTCGTATATTTGGGATCTCTGGTCACTGCCATCGCCATTCAAGCTGGAAATCGAGCCTACTTTTTCCTTCGTAAGACGCTTCGATCAAAGAGCATACGCCGCCGCACAAAACTGACGAGGTACAAAACGCTAATCAGACCGGTAGTCCTCTACGGACTTGAGACAGTAACTTTGCTTATGGAAGACATACGTGCACTAGCCGTATGTGAACGAAAGGTGATGCGGACTATTTTTGGCGAGTACAAACGGAAAGCGGAGAGTGGCGGAGGCGTATGAATCACGAGATTCCCATCGTACACCTGGCGAAATTTGGGACAGTACGGTGAGCTGGCAACGTCGCCAGGATGCCGGACAACTGTGCAGCGAAATCCGTTCTGTCAAAGAACCCTACCGGCATCAGCAACAGGAATAGAGGGGCCCAACGTGCCAGATGGCTCGACCAGGTTGAAGCCGACTTTCGTGTGTCGAGACGCGCAACGAATTGGCGACGAGTATCCCAGGACCGAGTACGATGGAGAGGAATTCTTGATACGGCAAGAGCCAAACCGACTCTTGACTGCTAAAGTAAGTAACCACCATAAGTGGGGTTCTGGCCACCTTCGAAATTTTGGGGAAAATATTAAATAGTAAAACCAGTCAAGCGTTTCTCACCGTTTTTTCGTCAGAAAACAAACTTTTTAGAACTTCACTTCATGCAATAAAGTCGCGACAACCGCACATTTACATATTTTAAGCAGAAAAATAGCTTATGCAAGCAACGCGTAAAATTACATCGAAAGTTGTTCGAAAACCGATTTATTTTTGTTTTGGATTTATGGCATGTGACATCTGTCATACTTGCCTAGTAGGCCGGCTCCATCAAATACTAAAGTTTCTAGTTAGTTTTGCATTTTAATTTGCGCTAGTTTAGTTTACCAAACCCTTGAATAATTCTAATAGTCTTCAGTTGAAAGGGCTGGAAGTAGAAATTAAACAACTAACTGCTTATAGACGGGTAAGCTTTCTGCGAATAATAAATAATTGAATAATTGAATAAAGCATCCTCTTGGTGCGTATTTTCCGTGACTATGATGATAATAACATTTATGTAAATCATTTCGAATTCCAACAATAATTCTTCTGTTTTTCCCTCAAAACGGTTGATACTTTCCACCCATCCCAACAGCTTACCCAAATTATATCCTGCTTGATTTTCCCTTTTCTCACTCAACGCTTTCCGTTCCGCCTCCAACACAATGGTAACGCCGGTCCGTGCCGTGATGACCAGCTGATGAGATAATGCTCTCTGCTTTAATACCGTCTTTACCCTGCGACGCGAAAATAATCCGCATGGATCCGTGGGGAAAGTGTCCGAACTCCGAATCACAGGCAACACTCCGGAACGGCATAAAAATACGCACCAATCGCCACCACCACAGCCACGTGGAGCAATGATAATCGGGATTTTCACCCATTCCTAATTGTTTAATTAATTTCGTCCTTTTCATCGGTCCAAAGCGGACCGGTTAGAAGTCGTTCGTTCTGTTCGTACTCCATTGCACAATAATTGTCGTTTCTCCCTTCGATCGGATAAACTGATGCTACAGTCTCCTCTTTGTCGGTGTGCTTCTTTCTCTTTAGTGGGTCAGCATCAGCCGAGCATCAGCGGAGGAAATCTGTCAGGATCGAAACTTCTTGTGCGTCGACCAGCTCTTTCCAGCTAAAAGAAGCGTATAATCTCGCCAATTTTCACCATCACGTCATGCCCATTATCCATTTTTCTTCCTCGCATTTACCGACCGACAGCGTTAGCTTCTTGGCTGCTCCTACTATAACGGTGACTGAGTGACGACGCGAAGAGGTCCTTCCCGAAGACTGTGGACTGTGGAGTGGAGTTTAGGTAGGTACACAGTTTGCGTGGATGCTGCTGATTGCGATGGAGAAACGAGCGAATGTCACGAGCTCGAACTATTGCAGTCCTGTGTATAGTCAAAGCAGCAACTGTGGAAAAGGATGAAATTTACTCATCGGCTAAATGATTTTTTAATCTTCTTATATCGGCTGCATCTACGCAGCCGATGTCGTGACTGGTAGCCTGTCTGAGAGATTGAAGCTGTGCTGTAGTGTGCAGGCTTTTGATAGTGGAGTTTCCTTAGGGATAATTATGTGCAATTGTTACAGCGATTGCTGGCAACCAAGCGGCCAGTGTTCAGTCAAAACGTGTTGATAATAATAATAGGCAGCAAGCAACGAAGTCGAAGACAACATGACTGTCGCAATTTTATCCTATGTATTCTAGCTTAATGGAGGTACAGTACTGGACAAAATAAAGTACGCACTTACCACATCTTGAAACTTTCATGCTTTTCTCATTATTTATAGTAGATAACTATTCACAGTGATCGAACAAAAATTAGCTTTATAGATGTACTTTCAGAAGATATCTTATACAGAGGCTTTATACTCCAGAGGTTTGTCGATATATTTTTGAGCAAATTTAAGACGTTTGATCCTATATAAATTAATATTACTTAAAAACAAATATTGAATATGCAATAAACAAACCTGTTAACATTTCGGATAAATGGCCTTCGTTGAGCAAATCCATTTTTAAATCCCATTTCCTTCAGTCTTCTACGAACAGTTCGTTCGGAAATATTTAAGTTCGTATTTCCTCTTTCAGTCCAGTCTTTCACGCTTCCAAGTTCCTCATATTTTTTCAATGTTTTTCGTACTCCTGCCTCACTTATTTCATATCATCGAGCAATTTCTCTATTCGAGAAACCTTTCTTACGATTTTTAACGATAAGTTTCCGGTTATCTTCACAAATTTGCTTTTTTGCCGTCGTTCCAGATAAAAACGCGCACCAGTAATGAAAAATCAATCACAAACAATTTGTTTTGACACTTCGCTGCAGTGTGATGGCGAGGAAACTATTCGTATGCAGTAGGCGGCGTTGTGCAGTCATTATATTAGTAGTGCGTACTTTATTATGACCAACTAAAAATTGACTTTTTCTAGAACTATGCAATAGCTTGACCAAAATAGCTAATGTTTATATTTAACGATACATAATTCGTTTAAAGCATTGAAAATGCTACAATTTGTCCAAATATACCGAGTTCATATGTTTGACAATAAAAAAGATACCGCGTGTTATATAGTATGAGAGCGGGTGCGTACTTTATATTGTCCAGTACTGTACATACTTAAACCATAAATGTTATACTACCAAAAATGGTTACCGTGCATACGTCCTGTTTAGGACTTCCTCCACAGTTTAGTTAACCAAAACATGTTCCTGTAACATCGCCCACACTTTAGTAAAAGTGTGATATGCCAATTTGGCAGGCGATCCATTCTGATGCTGTTCTGTGTCAGTCATCAGCTACCGTTTTTGACAATGCCGCTAGCGTGAGTCGACAAGTATAGCAACAAAGCGCTAGACCAAATACGGCGATCCGTTTTTCGGAGAGATTTTGCCCAAAGTATCCAAGTGGTGGCTACGAAATTTGTTAGAAGTAAAGTTCTATTTGTATTACGACGATATACTGGCTAACGTTCATCGACCGGGTTTATAACAGGAAAAAGCCGAAATCGATTCTGCCAGAAGGATATAAGCTGCAGCATAGTAGGCAAAAAAATGCCTAAGTCATTGATTTTCCCGCATGACAGGCCCATCACAGTCAAAAATCAATCCGAACGTTCCCAACAGCAGGCGCTAAGCAAAGACGACCCTGACTTGCCTGGGAAGCCGAAGCGATGACAACGACAATGACCAGCGTGTTCCGTCTGATTCCGGGAGTAAGTAATTAATCTTTCCTGTCCTCTTGTCGGATTCAGATGATGAAAAAATGTTTTCTTCGGGTTACGTGCAGAAGTTTTCGCTAAGGCCTGTTCCGATTAGTTTTTTTTAAACTTATCCAATTACTTTCTAGTTTGTCCTTTTCAGTGGAGACGCTTGGTTGTTCATTTCTGTACATTTTAACAATTTAGGTGAGAACCTACTAAAACATTGTAGGTACCGAATTCGACATCAAACATAAAATATTCATTGCCTTATCCGGTAACAATTGATAAACTGGTTTTCCACTGCGTATCAAGTGTGCAGCAAATTACAGCCAAGTGGAATGCTGACGACCATTGCTAGCCGTTGACAGAAAATGGGCAATAATTTTCCACTTTTTCAGATACACGCTTCCTACTCGACAGTAACCGCCATTAGCGAAATTGAAAAAAAACAGAAAATAAACATTTTAAAAAATAATAAAGCACACTTCTCGCAATGGGAAAACAGCATTCAGCTGGCGAATCCGTGTGCGGATTAAGCTCTGAAACATTGCCATTCGGGGCCGTTTGCGCCGCGGCAGATGCTGACGATTTTAAATATTTAAATAAACACGAAGAAGGTTTGCAATAATGGCAATTCTCACCCTCCTCTCCCGGCTGATGGCCTTCGCGGAGACGGCCAGCCCACCCGATGAGGTAGTATAGCGGAGACGGTGAAATACGTCAACTGCTTCGCATTTCCGACCCGACCGTGCCGTAGGAAATATAGTCGCCTAGGGTGCCCTTATCAGAAACATTCCGGAACAGGAGCGCGGCGAGTAGGGGTAAATCATAGCGGTATTATTGTAGGTAAATGTCCTATTTAGAAGTATTTGTCGTACACTCATGCTTGCGATTTGTTTATTCTGCAACAATTGTCAACAAGTAATTTGAATACTGCGAATCGGAGTAGAATTTTGAAATAATTTTTTAATGAAGCTCGAGTCGGACCTATTAACTTATTAACTTTATTAACTGGTCGGACCTGGACTGTTTTGACAGCCGATTTTTTTCCTTTTTCAGTACTAAAAAGTTCGTCATGATTAATTTTGTTTCATAGAAGTTATACCTACTTGTTGGACAGCCATTTCGAAAATCGAAAATCGATAAAAACCCTACAGTATAAAACCTTACAAATATAAGCTCATCCGCAACATGCATAACAGAGGTTGCTACAGTGCAAGCGAAATGTGTAGGACGATGGTTTTTAACAGATTTTCTTCTATAGTTGTCTTATCAGTTCGTCAGTGACCCACCCAGGTTTCGTCATAAATAAGACTGTGGGTTCTAAAATGTACAAGCAGCGGTGCCTGGAAAAAACATATTCTTCCGTACATTAAAGCACACAATGGACCTGTAAAGTTTTGGGATGATTTGGCAAGCTGCCACTACAGCGAAAAAGTACTACAGTGGTTTTCTGCCAAATGTTGGCCGATGACAAACAATAATTAAATAGACTAAAAAAGAGAACACAGGAGAGATCTGGGAATTAAGCTTTTGCCACTGCAAAATATTACAGCCATATTTCATTAATTTCGCGGACATATAAAATTGGCCAGAAAATTTTCTGCAACTGTATGTAGTTAGATCGGAGCGAGCTCACTAGTCAACAAATCCGGACTTTTTCTCGTTTTATCAAACCAAATTTGAAGAGCCGAAACGTACTGATTTTAAACATTTTTGACATTTTTAACACTATCTCTGTTACCAGTTTTATTGATACATGTTTAGTGAAGTCCACAGAAAATGGATAGGCATGGACGTACGTATGGTCAATATGCGAAACGTTTCAAAATCTGTGGCCTAGTGTATTTATTGAAAAAGCTCAGTACCGACGGTACCGACGAACAGAGCTGATCTGTGAATCCACGTCCATTTCGATGGCATTTGATCGTAGTGTTTTTTCACTGCTCTGCTGGATCCGGATGATAGCGGATGGACACTTAGTGCAGCTTAGCTCGTACAGAGATCAGCGTGTATTACATGACATTCATAAAACATGAACGATACTATACACCACAAGTGCAAAGTCAAATAAATTCCAACCGTTCGTGCCCATCCAAACATCATCGCGTAAATAATAGAGAACAGACTGGAGCACTCGAACTAATTACAGTGCCGTCATCAGCATATGGTCCACCGAGTATGTCGGTTGAGAAAAAAAAGTGTAAACATTTCATTCGGACCCGGCCGGCCGGCCTAGCCAAACAGTTCAGGACAAAACACACAAGGATGATTCTGTTGATTACATCTGCTCGGTTCGCACAGAGCTACAGTAGCGAGCAATTGCAGCAGCAGCAGCAACGAACGAAAAAAGCTGCTGAATTCGCGTATTTATTGCCTGGCCCCAGAGTGGACACTTGCCCATCGAGGGCGGCACCGTAGCACAACTGAGTGCGCTGGAGTCTAGCCGAAGCTTTTGCGAGATTAACACAATATTGTTTGCTTAGCCGTTATTCATTCGCCCCGGTAGAAAGTGTAAAGCAGCGCCCTGATGGGTTCTGGTGCAACCGTTACAGAAAGCGCTATGATTAAATTGTCACTGTGCCAAAGAAGGGCGTTTATTTTCCGGCAGATTTCCGAAATCTTCTATGCTAGAGAAGGCAGCGTATAATATTATTATTTGGCTGGGAAAATATTGAATATAGCAGCTGTTGTGTGATTTCCGTGAAATGATTTATAGTGCTTTTATCCAAACAGGATAGCAGAGTAGCATACATCTTTTGAATCAGAACTCATATTTCAACCATAAGTCCGTAAGAGCCAAGTATCAAGTATATTAAAATAATCGTCTGAACCGTTCGACCCTTACCGACCGTCCAAAGGAGTGCCTAGGCAATAGCTTTGACGCAGGACTACGTCTTCTTGCGGAAAGGTAAGGGTGTAAAATCAACATCCAATACGTGTAAAGAATAAACATTTAAAGTTTTAAATGCTTAACACTTTTGTTTCTTAACGGATTAATGACACCCCATTAGTCATACGGACGGTTGCCGTACGGAAAAATGCCATAAAGACGAACACGATAATGTATGTTTGCCATATATTCGACTTTTGATTTTTTGGTATGCCCAATTCGACCAATTTTTCGTCCTTTTTTCGACCTTTTTTCGTCCGCTGACCGTCGAAGAGTTTGGACGCGCATTTTTACTGCGCAGTAACATAAGTACAATATTTTTTTTTTTTACCGACTTGCGAAAGCCTCGCGAATATTTATAAACAATTTTGACCGTCGCGCAACCGCGAGTAACTAGTATTTATAAACAATTTTTGACCGTCGCGTAACCGTGTGTAAATAATTTATCTTGTCCGCCGCGCAGTGAACTCCAGCCGTAATGAAGTGCAACGCTCCTGAATGTGGAATGACAAGTCTACGTCATCTTTGGAAGTGTCATGGAACATGCGGACGCAGCTTTCATGCTGCTTGTATTGGTGCTAAACGTGAGTGGGAGGACGATTTACGGAATTTCGTCCTGCCACTATGTACAGAATGCACACCAGACTTCACGGAAAAATACTCGCTGAAGCAAATAATCAGCAAGCAGACAGAAAGCCAACATCGAATCATCACACAATTGCAGAATATCACGCATATGCAGGACGCCGTGGAACAAATCGAAAAACGAATGGCTGCCATTGAACAACATTGGCATGTGGGAAATAAGCAAATAGCCACCACATTAGCCAGTATATCAAAACATTCTTTGTCAGCAAACGTAAGCGACCACCTCTCGGTCGTCGTACGAAATGCTAACAGCGAATTTTTTAAGCCGCTTAACGCGAAAATGGCAGAATCATTCCATCGTATCGAAGAAAAAATATCAGAAAACGTGAATGACACAATTGTAGCAGAAATCCAAAGACACACAAATAAACTCTTGGAAAAGCATTTTGGAAACGCTTTTGCTACACTTGAATCAAAAATTGACGCAATTGAATCATCAATTGAAGCCTCGTCAATTAGTAAGCTCAATTGTAGTATTGCAGCAAAAGAAGTACTAGACGAACTAAAAGTACTTTCTGCTGAAACCTCCAAAATGCATACAACACCAGTGTCCGTCAATCACCTTAGTCTTTCTGAAGAGATGGAACGATCACTGCATCCGTCCGCACCTGTAAATGACGCGAAAAATGACCCTTCACAAAATTCCGGCTGGCGTATAGTAGGCAGCAAAAAAATCTGGAAAGCTGACTGGAGTTCTTTTGACTCCAGGCAACGAACCCGCCGCTTTCAAGAAAAACAGGCAGAAATTGCAGCGCGAAGACGCAGACAACAACGTAGACGACAGCGTAAAAATTCGGACAACATCAATAATAACACACGTCACAATCATCACAATAATAACGACTATACTCAGCACAATAGCGAACACCGCAATGTCAGTAATAATATCTATAGCAGCAACGACTATGACAACACCAACAACAATATCCATAGAACTGTCGAAAGCAATCAGCCAATGCTTCCAAAAAATTATGCATTACCTCTGGACAAGGACCTGCTGGCAGCTGCAAAACTTCAATTTTCTGGACCACCAACAACGGACATAACATCCAAATTCATAAATTTCCAAAAAGGCGAAACAATTAATCCATATAGAACCGAAAACCAGACCAACACCACCCTGAACGAAAACGGAAATAACAACGCCAGCAATAACAATACCTCACACCCAGCTCCAGCACCTCCTCAAGACAGTCTATTTGAATGCGACCCAATGCGTCCACCTATAGTCCGGCTCACTCAGCAGTCAACAAACGGCGACGGACGCTTTCTGAAAGCTAGACTGCGCGACCCAAAAATAATGAAAATCGTCCGCCTGTACTTGGCATATATGAAAGACCAGCAGCCGTCAGTCTGTATAGAAGGACTAACATCAACCAGCATTCGAATGCTTTTGGCATCCGAAGGACTCCCGACGTCTCCCGAACATCTAAAGCGCATCTTTCTAGAAGTCTACCAGGAATATGGACTTTTACCGCCGGAAGCAGAAGCTGACTTGCAGTCGTACAGACAATTTTTAGTAAGCGAACGAACTCACCGCCTTCAGCAATTGCGCGAAAGTAACAATAAATTTTCGACAAGCGTTGTACCGTCACGTAAATCTTACAACGCGAATTTTCTCTACCATTGACGCACAACACGGAAGAATTTGAATCACCAAACGACGACGCCCAGTCTAATGAAGAAGAAATTTTATCGACGCGCTCTTTGGAGCTAGTAAACGTAAATGTAAGTAGTAATAATTTTCCAAAAACTTCTTCTGCACTAAAACAGAATGCGGCTGAAATTCTTGTGTATTGCCAGAATTTCAACCGCATGAAAAGTCCAGCCAAAATGAAGGAAATTCATCAAAATGTAATATCATCTTCTTTCAAAGTCATTCTTGGAACCGAAAGTAGCTGGGACGAAAGCGTCAAAAGCGAAGAAATTTTTGGAAATCTATTTAACGTATTCCGGCACGACCGTAATTTGTCTTTAAGTCAGAAAAAATCTGGAGGAGGAAATAAAATAAAAATATGGATGGAATATGGAAATAAAAAATGCCCATGACGTCGCAGTATTTCAGAATGAAGTCAATGTATTCAACACTTGGTGCAACAAATCTTTACTAAACCTCAATGTAAAAAAATGTAACTCAATAGCATTTAGCAGGAAAATTCAAACTCCCTCTATTGACATATACTTAGGAAACAATATTGTACCAAAATGTAAAATTGTAAGGGATCTAGGAGTAATCTTAGACTCAAAACTAACATTTACAGAACATTACAATACCATTATTAACAAAGCAAATAGAATGCTGGGCTTTATCAAACGCTTCAGTCATAATTTCAAAGACCCATACACAATAAAACTTTTATACATTACATATGTAAGACCTATTCTGGAATATTGCAATATTGTATGGCACCCACAGACTGCGTTACACGAAGGACGCATTGAATCTGTTCAGAAACAATTTCTACTATACGCGCTTCGAAAACTTAACTGGACAGTATTTCCATTACCATCTTATGAAGCGCGCTGCATGCTTATCCATATACAAACACTTAAAGAACGTCGCGAACAAGCAATGCTTTACTTTATCAATGACATTATTTCTCAACGCATCCAGTCCGCAGATTTGCTTGCTCAATTAAACTTTTATGCGCCGAGTCGTAACCTTAGAACTAGAAAAATATTTATGGAAAAATCATATAAAACCAATTATGCGAAAAATGAACCAGTCAATAACATGATGCGCCTTTATAATCAAAATTGCGAAAGAATTGACATCACTATGTCCAGAATCCAAATTAAACTACGACTTAGCCATAGGAATAATGTATAGTATATAAGTAAACATTGTAATAATATTATTGTATGTAGTCTACAAATGCTTGACGAATAAAACAAAACTTATAAAAAAAAAAATTCAAAGTTTGAACGAATGTTGCAAGAGGCATGATTGATTCATTTGTAAAAAAAAATATTTTATAAAAGATATCTCGATGTGATTAGGATTAGGGAAAACAAGCTAGGGGTAGATAACTTGCGGCCTACAGCCGTCCCACCCTAAACCATCTAGGAAACGTTGAAGAATTTAACCTTTAGGATATTTTCATTCGAAGAAGGTCTACTTTATCGTCTCATCCCATCGTTGCCTGTTCCTCCTTGATCAGAATCGGATCCCACCAGCATACAGTCGTGCAGAATCGAAAATGACCATTAGCTATTGCGTAAAAAATGCGTTGTTATAACTTTAGTTTTTTAAATGCCTGATCAACCGTTTTCTTCCTGTGAACATTGGAAACTATGAGACGTACAGCTTCGTCAGCTAATCGGGTGTACCACAAGGAAGCAGTCTCGGGTCTCTGCTTTTTTGTTTGTTTTTCAATTATGTCTGTTTTGTCAAACCACCAGGATGCAGAGTACTTTACCGCCGTCGATCTTAAACTGTTTCTTGTGATACGATCCATAACGGACTGTATTGAACTGCAACGTTATCTGGATGATCTCTTTGAATGATGCTCCAATAATCAGCTTGGCTTGGCAAATGCTAAGTGATGTCTTTTACACGCCGACAATCAATTGGATGGGATTACATTTTCTGGTCAGATGCTCTCAAGGGTATCAATTTTTAAGGGTCTTGAGATACTGCTGGAGGCTGGATTTTCGTACGTCCTTCAGAGATCATTACTCACGCACAGGTGACCAGGAATGTATTACTGTCTTGTGCGATCGGTTATAGAACCTTCAGCGAAAATTTGACCCACTTATGCAGATATTTGGTTTGGTAGAATTTAGGCGGTACAGTCTAGATTTCTACGATATGACCTTAGGGGCCCTATTCTCACAGTCACTTCACCTCACCTCACTTCTTTCACTTTCCTGTCGCCTCACCTAAAGTCACCTTACCTTACAGGCCCCATTTGATTTGTACAGTCACCCAGGTGAGCGGAGTCCTGTGAGAATAGGGCCCTAGATCTCGGTCTTGGCGTAATTCAATAGATTTTCCTCTACGCTCTACGTAAGCGTTGTCTTTTGCTTCATGGAAACGCTTGCCTAAAGGCAAGACATGACCCGAGCGCCGAGCCATTTTTATTGGAAAGCCTTAAACCGGTAAAATTGATTCTCCTAAGCTTTTTGTGCACATCAACATTAATGCCCCCACAAGGGGGTATGAAATGGGGAAGGCAAACGAGAAAGCGTCCAACATAGCTTTTCTCGGCCCAAGCTCCTGCCTAGCGCTTCCACGCGGCCATAACCGGCAATATTCTATTAGACTAATCTCAAGTTTTTAGTCTTGACCTTGAAATGCGGTCATACATATATATTAATATTTTTTTTTTGAGACGATGGTTCTACAATTGATGAAGGGACGGTAGGGAAAGAAATGAAAATTTTTTGGTGAAGGTGGGGAAGAGCGGAAAGGAAAGGGGGGGGGGGGGGGTATTGGTAGCTATGCTTGACAAGTAGTCATTTTGACTCCTACCTTTTGTCCAATACTGGAAGGTGCATGAGTCGAACCAAGCTGTAATCTAAGATTACAACCGGATTCGAACCCACAACACCCGCCAGGGCATGTGATTCGCTGGTACTTGTACCTTTGAACCATAGAGGCGCTGGACAAAAGGAGACCGCAAAATCCACTTCTCAAGGATAGCGACGCGTTAGGTTGGGTTATCGACACATATTGTGCCGCTTCCTACATCAATTGCAGATTACCACCGAGCGAGAAGTTTTAATCTAACTACTGTTTACTTTCAGGACGACGACACTATGCCGGCCCTTACGACTTGCAAGGTACTGCACGTGACGTTGTTCATTTGTCAGCTTGTGTTAGCCGCGTTTCTCGGCGCGGGTTTTCGAGGGAAGGCCCCGTTCCTATGTAATAGACTAATCTCAAGTTTTTAGTCTTGACCTTGAAATACGATCATACATATATATTATATAGCTACCAATACCCCCCCCCCCCTTTCCTTTCCGCTCTTCCCCACCTTCACCAAAAAATTTTCATTTCTTTCCCTACCGTCCCTTCATCAATTGTAGAACCATCGTTTCAAAAAAAAAATATTAATACTCTATTAAGTAGCTAAGCTAGGAGGTGCGACACTGCGTGGTTTCTAGATGCCTGATCTCAAAACTGAGAGTTTGGACACGGCTGAGCCACATGGCCTTGGTAGTAGGTAAGCCTAATATGTTATTTTAATTATTTGTTCCTTTTTAACCCATCAAGCACCTCTTACTGTACAATGAAAACTTTGACCGGAACAAGTTAAATAATGCACATGGATATCAGAAGAAAAAAATAAATTAATTATTCGGTATTAGATGCACTGATTGAAACTCAAATGACGTATAATTTCATTCGAAGGATTGCTGGTGAGACTGTTCTATTTTTGCCCATATATACTCCATATTTACAATATCTAGTATGTTTATTATGGAACAAAACTTCTTCAGGATCCTTATTGTTTGCCTTGCCCTACTAACACGATATGCTCTGTTCTCCTGTAACATCTATGAAGGTAGTATGGGTTCCCTGTAGTTTCAAAAGTAGATGCTATCACTAACATTCCTACCTACTTCCCCCGCGATTGTTCGGACGTAGCCAGGTATACAATGCGATTAAATAGCCATCTACGATGTGTGCAACCTCTTATGCGAATGCTAGTTAATATCAATGCCTCTACAAGGAGCTTAGATTGTGGAATTTTATGAGGCTTGACTTCCAGCGCACCGATTACGGCCAGAACGAACCCATCCGGGCCATATAGATTATATAGATAGATTCTGTATACAGCTTGACTTCAGTATTTCATGTGATATTTTTAAGATTTTTAGTTGTAAGGAACAGAGTATAAGCTTGACAATTTGTTATCTGTACTAGTATTATTATAAGCGAGCATAGAGTTTTGCGCGGGCGAACATTACCTCGCTTCTATGACGTCTATCGGTGGTTTGTTTACATGGACTTAGAATGTGGGTTAACATGATGAAAGTGAATATTGCTTAAGGCCTTAACGGCAAGTCAGAAAAGCACAAAATCTGCCATTACAAGAAATTTGGAGGGCGACTCTGCTGGACAATACGTTTTGAAGACGTTTAACTCCAATTTATGCATATCGCGCTTGCAAAATTCGACTAACAATTAGTAAACAAACCACGAGTGGATGTCAAATGGGTGAATCGCGTTCATTCGTGGCGCCACCTTGCAAAACCTTATTGTATTTGTATCGAATGTTCTGTACATCAAAAAGATGGGGTTTTTGCACACACTTGAGGGACGCTTCACCTCAACTGAGCTTTTCCCCATCCTATTATAAATTCATGTAGATTGCGATCAGATGGATTAAATAAGTAAAAACACATTCAAATGAACAACTTTGCTGGATATAGTATAGACTCGTGTTTTTGTCTTGACCTTTAATGAGGTCAGGCATATAATAATTTTTTTACAATGGACGGAGGGTACGTTCGAAGAAAGTAATGAAACAAAAATGTTGATAGTATCCAAACAGAACGGGACAAGGTGTGGAGGGGAAAGAGAGGAAAATCAAGTAAGGCAGTATCATTGAAGCAACGCGAGTGACAGTGATACGGGACTTAGGAGTTGTGTTCGATGTAAAACTCTCGTTCAACAGCCATATCAATAATTTAGTCAAGGAATGTTTGCAAATGTTTGCACTAGTGCGTCGATTTGGCCGCGAACTTAACGATCCGCATGCACTGCTCGCTATATTTACTGACTTAGTTCGATCCAAACTGGACTTTGCGAGTGCCATCTGGAGACCGGGGCACCGTGACTGCCAGACATAAAATAACGGATATTATCTTATTTGTCAAAGTATTAAATGGTCGAGTAAGAGACCAGGTGTTAAGCGACAAATTGAGTCTGAACAGGAGCCCAGCTGTCCTTCGTCAGCGCAGAACTTTTGAACCTCCTCTACGAAGCAGAAATTATTCGCAGCATGAAGCGACATGTAGGTTCATGAACGAGTTTAACGGGCTTAAATATAATAAATATAATTTTGAAGGGCAATTATATAGTATTTAGTATTTGTGTGTATAGAATTTAGTTTAGTTAAGGGCAAAAAAGCCTACAAAAGCCAGAACAAATATAAATACCGTGGATCCCCGTTCGTTTGACCGTTTTTAATCTGCATACTTTTTAATTTGAATCCCGCTGGTTTGCACGACGTGCAAATTAAAAATGGTTCAAATGTCATTCACAACATGACATTATTTACTTATGCAGGCAATGCACATAAACACTTGCGTGTGTAATTTGTTTCACATTCCGTTTTTCCAACGATTATGATAGAAATCCGATCGCAGAATGGAAATTCGCTGCTAGAAACTGCAAACAAACCAAACCACCAAAACAATAACAAAGAGCAGGGCGACCAGTTCACACAAGTTTCTGCATATTTAGGGTTACCAGTTGTTCAAATTAAAAATTAACCCCGTTAGTTTGCATGAGTAATCGTTCAAACGAACGGGGGTCCACGGTACAACCGCTAAAAAAGTTGTGTGTATTGTTCCTCTTCATTCAAGCTGGGGGATGTGTGAACCGAAACAATAATCGGAATCAATTAAAACCGGATTTGAACCCGTTTTCCCTCCCAGGCCCTGTAGATCAACGGTATTGGTGAACCACAGCTGGCTGGATAAAAAGGAGACTCCACAACCCCCTTATTAATCGTGCGACGTACTTCAAACTCAATCAACACCGGCGAGTTGAGTTAGTGTTAGTCACAAATTGTGCCTCTCCCTCCGTCTTTTGTAGTCAAACTACCGAATGAGAAGTTTCATCTCTATCCTTTAAAAACATTGGAGGAAACGATCGCGAGTCAGTCAGTCAATATCGTTGCTGGGAAGACATCCGTACAAGCTACTGGTTTGATTTTACTACATTATTCGTCCCTGGAAGCCAAGGGTATGTCATCATCTTAGCCTAAATCTAAATCCAAATCCAACCCAAGTAAATCTTTATAATATAAAGTATGACAAAGTTGCACCAACCGAACTTCCAAAGTGCGTTCAAATGGAACAAAATGGTCGGGCTGCTGGTTTAATTAGTGAATGGCAGTGTTGCCGAAATTGAGCAATTTCAGATTGCCATCTATATATAAAAGTGAACGTATGTTTGTATGTTACGTCATTACTCCAGAACGCCTTGACCGTTCTCCACCAAACTTGGCACACATGCACCTCGACATAACGGAATCGGCACTGGGGGATTAAACAATAGGAAGGTCTCCTTATCAAGCGGGGAATCTCCAAATAAGTAAAAGGAGACACGTGACTGGGAGAGAAAAAGGTGAGTTTATGAAGCGGGATCTCACCGAGGATGGATATATGAAAAAAAAAAGCTTTGTTTCGAGAGTGCGTGACCGAATGGGGACCTGACTGGGAAGGAGCCAACACTGGAGCGGACGAGCAACCTGAGAATAAATGTTCCACCATAACTCCGGAACGCCTGGACAGTTCTTTCTCGAACTTGGGACACATGTCCTTTGACGCAAAAGAATCAGCATGATAAAAGAGGGAGGTGGTCTCTGACAGGTGGGGGGAGGAAGGTTAAAATAGGTAAAGGGGTGCGTTTCTCATGCATTTGGGATGATAGCAGTTGTAAAAGTGGTCGACAAGAAAGAATTTCTGAAAGGGGGACAGGGTGGTCATTGACAAGGAGAAGGTTCAAAAACGTAAAAAAGGCTTTGTCTAGCTTTATGAGATTGCCAAAAAGAAGACAGATTTACAAGTCGCTAGCAGACAACAGGAAGCGGGAGCTGACAAAGGGTAGACACTTGAAATAGAAGAAAAAAGGGGTTGTTTCTTACACTAAGAGAATTTGCGTTACAATAGCAGATGTACAAGTAGCTGAGAGATAAAGGTGCCCTGAGTGAGATCGTGGGCAATCAGCTTACTTACTTACTTTACTTTAGTGACGATGGTCCGTTACTGATCCTGCGCCGAACGAATTATGGTCCTCCAGTACCGTCGGTCCTGGGCTGCCGTTCTTCAATCCCCACGAATACCAGCTGAACGTGCATCATCTTTGACAGTACACACCCACTGGATGCGGGGTCTGCCTCGGAGTATACGGCCTCTTCCTGGTTCTCTGCTGCAAATAGTTTTAGCTACTCTTTCGTCGGGCATTCTGGCCACGTGCCCAGTCCACCGCAGCCTGCCACATTGCACTACCTTCACTATATCAGCATATTTGTATACTTGACACAGCTCGTGATTCAGTATAGATCGCAAAAATTTACGCTCAAAAACCCCAAGCACTCGTCGATCAGCTTCCTTTAGCGTCCATGATTCGTGTCCGTAAAGACCCACCGGGAGGATTAGTGTTCTGTAGAGCGCCAGTTTTGTGCAAATTTGCAAACTACGGGACTTCAGCTGGCTACGCAACCCGTAGAAAGCCCGATTCGCGGCTTACATCGTTGTCACATGTCACGAGTGTACCAAGGTATATAAATTCTTCCACTACTTCATATCGAACCTCGGCACCAACATCACTTGGGCTCCCGCGTTCCCTACCAGCAACCATGTACTTCGTTTTGGCGGTGTTAATGGTAATTCCCAATCTCGCCGCTTCCCTTTTAAAGAGCCTGAAGGCCTCTTCCACTGCTCTACGGTTGGTTCCGATGATATCGACGTCATCCGCAAAACCAAGAAACATGTGAGATTTCGTGATGATAGTTCCATTCCTTTCCACGTTTGCCCTTCGTAATGCACCTTCCAAGGTAATTTTGAATAGCAGGTTGGAGAGTGCATCCCCTGGCTTCAGTCCATCCAACGTCTCGAAAGCAGCTGAGGTCTTACCGGCTATTCTAACCCATGATTTGAATCCGTCCAACGTCGCACGAATCAGCGTAACTAGCTTCATCGGAAAACCATCTTCTAGCACTATCTGCCACAGCTCATTACGTTTAACTGAATTATACGCCGCTTTAAAGTCCACAAACAGATGGTGTGCCTGCAAGTTGTACTCCCGGAACTTGTCTAGAAACTGACGCAGGATAAACATCTGATCCGTCGTGGAGCGACCCTCACGAAAACCAGCTTGGTACTCGCCGACGAAGGACTCCGCTAACGGTCTCAGGCTGCAAATACGGGCAGGATACGGGAAAGCACCTTTTGGCAGAATTGGGCAATGTTCTTCCTCGATCGTGTTTGCACTCCAGTAGATGTCCCTTTTTGAAAATTGGGCAAATGAGGCCATTCAACCACTCCTCCGGCATTTGTTCTTCCTTCCAGATCCCGACAACGATCCGGTGGATTACTTCGTACAGCCGCTCGCTCCCCGCTTCTAGAAGTTCAGCCGGGATACCGTCCTTCCCAGCAGCCTTACCGTTTTTCAGCACACTGATTGTTGGTGTTGGTGGCTCTACAGCTTGACCATCGCTTACAATTCCTATCCTGTCCCTGCTGATCTCCGCATTTACCTCTTCATTCAACAGTGTGTGGAAATGCTCCTTCCACCTGGCTTCTACTGCCGTTTTGCGGGTAAGTAGGCTGCCAGCACTGTCATTGCACATTACAGGCATGGCAAAAGTCAGCTACTATAATCTAAATCCCATCACAAAAAACCTGACTAACGTTGTATTACGTCAGCTATGCGGGTGTATCTAGAATACAGCCAGTTAGTTCTGATATTTGTTTTATAAAGGTTCATATTTCGAGGTATCACATACATACATTGATTACATTACATTACATAGATTTAGATGATTAAATTAAGAAACTGATAAATGAATGTAATATTTTATTTTCATTTCATATTTCTTTATTTTTATTTTCTTTCATGGATTTTTCGAAGTGTTTTTCAACCGGGGACACTTTGTTTTTGGTCAAAAAGTTCTATGTCTCCCAATTTCGTTATAAATTTTTTGTTTCAAGCAAAAAATATATGCTGTCTTTAGCAAAAACATACGTGGCCTTCAATCTTTCAAGTGCTTTAAAAAGATTTGGAATTAAATAATCCGTTCAAAAGCTATGACCAAAAAACAAAACCTGTTTCATAACCGGGGACATTCCCCTAATAACTTTTCCACAATGTCCCACCGATAATCCGTAGCAATCGATCAAGGCCGGATGCATTTCTAATGCACCAAAAGTGACCTAGAAAGGAAATTCCATTGCCAGCCATGCAGGGTCTTTTGCCAGAAGTGGTGTGGCGTCTCAAATGCAGCCTACGCGTAGACCTAGGTAGCTGGTAGAATGAAGAACCGAGCCGCCATCTGGTCTAGCTGACATACGAAAGTGCAGCACAAAACTGTACCCGTGCCGTAACAGCTGTATTACACACCGAGCAACGGGCAGAACCCGGTGCCGCAATGTGCAATTTAAAATTAATTGAAAGATATCACTGATTCCCGGTGTCTTCCTTTTGCGGCGAAAAAGCCAACAAGCACATCACACCGAAGCACTGACTGCACTGGTGGTCCAGTGCAAGTTCCTATGATGCTGCACCGTCTCACCGTGCAAATAGGAGGCAATTTTTTGCTCTAAAAACCTTCTCCGTTGGGTTGGAGACCCCTGGAGGTGCGATGTACATGACAACTTTTTTATTCAAAAGATTTAGACACGCTTCGTTGGAAACCGTGTAGTAGGTACTTGGTGGCCGACAGCATTGTCCTTGTGGAAGCCTAATGGTGAAGAGTGTTCCACTCATTTGTAATAATTTGTCATCCCTCGGGCGCCAACAGGGCAGCATGCGTGTCTTGTTTCTTAATCTGTTGTAATTAAACGCTTTTCATAAACTAGAATATCATCGTTAGCTCATCGATCTAATCTATAATTTGTGTTAGAGGATGGCGGATGTACATAAACAACATTAACATATTTGTTTGCGGAACCTCTTAGGTAAATGCAGCGTACCTACCAGCCAGTTGTTAGTAAAATTTAATATACCCGTTACTTACAGGGCAAACGACAATGTGCATTTTATTGCAGCCAGCTGAGCATGAGGGTTATGTGAATAAATTTAATATGCTCGTTTGCTTTCGTGGTCCAATGCAATGGTTCGGTTCTTCGGAGACGACGACCAAGAGAGAGAGAGAGTGTCCTAGTTTCCGTAATTGTATAACCTATGGTCTCGGTCTGTCCAGCCTGCATCGGAACTGACAGCCCTAGGTCTGTCAGTTTGTCATCACCAGACTTGTACATGTTGTTGTTTCCAAAAACCACAAGGTACGTACGAACGGTTTGTGTTAGATTTTATATTTTGTGTGCATATGCGTATTTTGTTCGTGTGTGGCATTGATGTCAGATGGTAAAATCTGTATATTATATTCTGTAATCTGGTGCTGTCCTGAATGATGTCTAACAATGAACTGCTACAGGCGCTTTTTGCTAGCGGTCCTGTTGACCAACAAACAACTCGAATAACCACGACTTCATGCTGCTTGTGCCGGCCCGAGCACCACGCCAGCTTTATTCGAAGCCCGTATCGTGCGGTGGCTAGAATTTCGGACTGCTTCTCGACAAACGGATATAACTTTCAAGCATAATCATCCAACTGACCACCGTCAACAAGTTTTATCAACCAGCTTCGTTGAGAGAGCGACCAAAAGAAGCCACCACACTACCGCCCAGCTCTCAGTGTTTCTTAACATGAAAAAGGCATAAATCTGTTGTCATGTTCATTCCTGGCATCATCAGGGCCCAAAAGTAGGTACTGTGCTTCTATGAATATCACTGTGATATCACCATACGCAGGCAGTTCTATATAGAAAATACATACTAACCGAAAACACGACCGGGCATTCGAGAAATGCTTTGATGCTTGTTTGTACATTTGCTATCGTTCAAATGCAAAACTTTCAACATTTTGCCGTTCCAGTGTTGTGCACTTCCAGTCGGCCAGTGTTGGAGCACATGAGTTTGGGTACTCGCATGCAGAGAATTGTTTCTCTGGAACAAGCCAACACGCTAGTGACAGGCCGCTGCGCTGCAGGTCTGCTGCGGCAAATATGTTTTAAACATGCACTTCTCCTTCCTGCACTTGGCCAGGCTATTTGGCTCCGGGGAAGCGGCCCCATTCTCTATCTCTCCCGGTTTCCACCGCTGGCTGCGGGCGGTAATAACCAACCAACTGACCCCCTGTACGAGAAGCAATTAATACATTCGATGTTGCTTTCTGTGTGCATTAGACAAATAATTGAGATTATCGCGTGCGAATAATCCAACACGGTTTGCAAACACTTAAAGTGCAATCTTCCAAGGATTTGGGTGCAAATAGGATTGTTGAAAGAATGAGGAGATCGAATGTTCAGTTTCAATTGGATTGGTGAACATTAATCTTACATTTTGGAAACTGTTTTGGTCACTTATTTTTAACCAGGCCACAAGATATCTTACAACTGAATAACGGGTCGGGTTGAGAGATTAACAACTACACGCTGTTGCTGGGAATCCGTTCTTGATAAATAATTGGTTTCACGTTTTCGACAATTAATCCATCTCTCCTGTCGACAAGACGCCATATATTCCAGCACTTTTTTCATCACCAGTCTTTGAAGGACATAACACAGCATCTTTTGCTCCTCGTCGAACCGAACGTCGTCCGAATATACGATCGTTCTTCCCGAATTATACTTAGCATCCGAACGCGTCTGCATTTGCCCCATTTGTTGATCTTCCGCGTACGATTCTTACGATTTTCCCACTATCTTAGGAGGGATGGTGTTGCTCAATATAAGCCAAAATGTCGCCGCACGTCATTCTGTCGCCGGGGAGTTACTAAATTTCATCGATGATTCGGAACCTCTTTTTGTTACGTACGCGAACACAACGGTCCTTTGTGAATTTTCTTCAGAGGAGCACATGGCCTGGAAGTTGTCAAATGTCAATTGTTGCACATAACCTGGAACACATTCTCTCTACTTTGAGAATTCTTTCCGGTCGTCCGGAAATCGTCTATTCGCTGCTCAGAAGGATAAGTGCTATCCCTGCATCCGATGCAAACCACTTTGAGGGATGGTGGTGAGGAATGGAATAATGATGGAGGTCCAGTAAACCATCTGGGAAGAACTGCTGTGGAACTGAATTTGCAAGATGAAAAGTATCTGCTGTGTCTTCACTGGACGGCTGATACTTGCCAATAGGAATACAACGCTGCGGACGTTTCGCTCGACAGCTGACTGATGTTTAACACACTTAAAAAACTGAAACCTTTGTGGCAATGTTTGTCCATGCGTCAGCATGTTACTTCTATGGCTTATCCATACAATCCTACTGCGACGTACATCCTAAGTTATTGATTGGACTGAATAACGCCCTGAGGAACTGTGAAGGAAAGCCGAATAAGGTGTGCGACGTTAGACATATGGACGATATGCATGCCGACGTTAAGCATAGAGGCATTAGACATACGGACGTTAGGTATAATGGACGTTAGAAATATTGGATGATAGGCATGATGAACGATTGGTATAACGGACGTTGGGCTTAATTTACAAACCTTCGCTTTCCTATGCATACACATTTGTTAGCATAATTCATTAAACATCATTTTATGACATGTTATAGATGATTCAGGGCGGGATGGTCGCAGGCCGCGGGTGTTACCAGCGACTCATCGTCCCTCGGAGAAATCAAATTTGTCTAGATTTATTCATTTTCCTGAGTCTACCGGCTCTATGCTTTCAACACATTAGAGTAAGGAGGGGTAAAAGTGCGATGCGGGTAAAAGTGCGATTCAATGATTTATCGATGCAGATTCCGAGTAAATTTTCTAAATTGGCCTTAATGGGTGACTACTTTGACAGCTTGAATCGAACGTAAACTTTGGTTGCTTACGAAGCATAGTTGCTGAGTTATGTGCAAATGTTATTTTAGGGCGGTTTTGATGTAATTTTTCGTTATACGGCAAATACGATATCAACAGGAGGATATTACTTGTTGAAAATTTGTAGCAGCGTTTTACATCACTCACATATCTGCTTTGAAAATACGGCGAAAATAATTTACAAAATATATTTCGCTTTTCCGTAATTTAATCTAACCCCGTCAAGCGCCTAGCGGGGTAAAAGCTCGATTCACGGACGGGGCAAAAGTGCGATTCATGGATGAGGCAAAAATGTATAGCTAATTATATACAGCTATTTACAGATACTAGAAATGAAAGATCTGCAGAAAACTGTGTGCTCTACAGATGTTGGCCTGAGAAAAACAATGTGTTTCCGCTGATGAAACAAAAAACAAACGTTTGGAAAAGTTTAGATCTAACGGAGGCTGCAATACACCCGCGCAAAGGTGCAAATTGAGAATATTCCTTACCGAAACATAACGCAGATTGAAGATAATATGGTTTTGTTAGCGACTGCTGGGCTAATTTCTTGGATTCTAGCTTCGAACTTTTGCCCCGCTGTATTCGCACTTTTGCCCCGCTAGTGGGGTAAAAGTGGGAATCTGCACTTGATCAGAAGAAAGAAGAATTTATTTTGCAAAACACTATTACCGCAGATGATTTATAGTTGAATGTGAAGATATTGAGTTACTCCATCACTATAAAATATATTATGTTGTTGTCCTTCTTTATATCTCACGAAAATTGATGACAACTTCAAACATCGCACTTATGCCCCGCCCTACTCTATGCCTATCGTCCATTATGCTTATCGCGCATTATGCCTACCATTCATTATTGCAGAGATTCAACTTTTTTAGACTCCCACGCGAAAATTATTAGCGTGATTTCTGCGTGTCTCACACACGTTTACAATTTGAACCATCAGTTTTTCATCAATGCCTTTCCCATACCCTTCTTTGCTTGACCAGCATATTTTCTATGTACAGTACAGAATAAATATTATTAAAATATGAATTTGCGTAGGACTCGTAAAATTGCTTCAATATGCCTAATTTATTTATGCCTAACGGCCGTTATGCCTAACTTCCGTATACCTATCGTCCGTTTGCTTAATTGGGTAAACTCAGCTAAACGAACCGCCTGCTATCAAGATGGTACGTTCTACGGTATGTGTTCACCAGAGGGAGTCCGGGTGTCGCATATTGCGCCACACAGTTACTAAATGTATCCACTTTCACATTAAAAGTAAAGCCTTGGGCTTAACGTATTTTTAAGATTTGTTCCTTCTTTATCAACAGATTTCGTAGCGATCTGTTACAGGGCTAGTGCAATGGTTCTAATACGACAGCTAAGTTTTATTACATAAAAGTTCTATCAGAGACTCAACGAATCTCGCTAGGGCTTTGTGCCATTGGAGATATCGAAAGGTAGAAGCAGCACTACGGTGAGCACCCGAATGGCGTGCAGGCAGAAGATCATGATAGCGGTGGAAGTGACCTCACTGGTGTAGTGAGCAACGGAGATGCGCCACCCCCATCGATAAGGGAAGTTAAAGAAGTCATCCAGCGACTGAAGAACATCAAAGCAGCGGGAAGAGATGGTATTGGAGCGGAACTTAATAAAATGGGTCTGGACAAATTGGCCGACTGTCTGCATCTACTGATTGTCAAGATTTGGAATACGGAACGACTACGGAAGGAGTGGAAAGACGGGGTTATTTGTCCTATCTGCAAGAAAAGCGATAAGCTGGATTGTGAGAACTACCGAGCGATCACTAACCTGAATGCCGTCTAGATTCGTGAGAAGTTATCAGGACGGACCAAATTTTTATTCACCTCCATGAATTCCGAGTCCCCACGCATCACCTGCTCATCGATTTCAAAGCCGCATATGATAGTGTAAACTAACAAGAGCTACAGAAAATCCTCGAAGAAAACGGCTTTACTAGACTCATCATGGCTACAATGGACGGGATCCAGGGCTGTGTGAGAATCCCGCGTGAATTGTTAGCCCCATTCGAATCTCGCAGGAGACTACGACAAGGAGATGGTCTTTCCTGCTTGCTATTTAACATTGCGGTTGAAGGTGTTCTAAGACGAGCGGCGATCGAAATGCGGGGCACGATTTTTAAGTTATCTGTCAAGTTGGATGGTGTAGGCAGAACATTTGAGGCGGTGAAAGATCAGTACAATCCCAACCAAAGCGCAAAACAGAGAAGTTTGGGTTGAAGATAAATACGTCTAAAACGAAATATATACTGACGGCCGGAACCGAATGCGACAAGGGCGTATACCTTGGCTCACTGGCAACAGAGGACAACAATACCAGCCGTATTCCAACGATATCGTCATCTATTATATGAACGTCAGGGGATTGAGGACAAAGGTGGACGATATCTTCTTGGCTTCTCGTGATTGCTGTTTTGATGTCATCATATTGACGGAAACCGGACTCAATGATTCCATTAATTCTGTGCAGCTGTTCGGCGACAAGTTTCAACGTTTTTCGCTGCGACCGTTCGTCCCGTAATTGTGATAAATGGAGTAATTGGAGTTGTATTGCTCGCTGTAACCCGGTAGTATCCTTACGTTGCTCTCACGTCAATACAAGCAAGTAGGTTGAAGCAAGTCTGTATTATCGCGAATATTCGTGGGTTGAAAATTTTATTTAGCGCTGTCTACATTCCTCCCGACAAAAGCCAGGATCCTGTTGTTATTAAATCGCACGTTTCTTCTAGTCGTGAGTTGTGCGAAAAACCCCTCAACTGATGTTATACTCATTTGCGGCGATTATAATCAACCACGCATTGTTTGGGAATACAATGACGACATGATAAATCACACTAACACAACGCAGCTTCCCAGTGCGAGTGCGGTATTAGTTGACGGAATGGATTTCCTCAACCTCCAACAAGCCAACTTGGAACGTAATCATTTCGGAAGGGTGCTTGATTTACGATTTAGTTTTTTATTTTGTTGACCACGCTGTATCGGTTGACGAGTGCGGTGCACCATTACTTTCTTTTGACTCTCATCACCCCCCATTGTTGTGTTCGTTACCCGCCCGAGAAAATGACCTTCAGAAAATGAGGGACGAAAATTAAACTACCGCAAAATAGATTTTGGCCTGCTCTATATCTGCTCTACATTTACTAAACAATGACTGGGAGAATCTTCTTGAAATGAATGAAGTGGATGATATGGCCATTTTATTCTGTAACGCTATTAACCGGTGGCTTCAATCGAATTTGCCTTTTGTCAAGCAATGTTCCACACCGCCCTGGAGTACTAATCGGCGCTGGCGCCGTAGATCCGCAAGAATTAAAACGTGAATATAAACGTACCAGTGACGAATCGTCAGCTTAATACCTCCCTGTATAGGTCGTATGTATAGGTAAATGATGACATGGGAAAGATGAGCAAGGCACAAATCTTCCACATGATTGTGAGGTATGTGCTGCTCGAGCCAAAGATGCTGATACCCGATCTTACTCGACTCTAGACTTATTAACGCTCACCGTTCTGCTATTACCCTACCAGCACGGTTGTTATAAAGTTATTGTGGTAAACGAAATATGACTAATTTCAGTCGTAATTCGGTTGCTTTAATCAAATGGATCTAAAGTGTGCTACTTGGGTATTTCCTAAGCATCCCGACAGCAAGGATTTATCTCCATTATTGGAAGAGATTTTAAGGACCCTCACTGCTTGGAATCTTTATACTGTACACAAGTCCGTCCTTTGCTTGAAAACGCGTGCGTGATTCGGCAACCACACCAGCTCACTTGGATTCTAAGAATCGAACGCATCCAAAGACGATTTATCCGCATTGCCCTCAGAGATTTGCCTTGGAGAGACCCAGAGAATCATCCTCCGTATCGTGAGCGTTGCCTTCTGCCCGGTTTAGATACACTGAAACGGCGCATAAAAGTTCCCAGAGCTATTTGACATGTATTACCAATACTTATGCAATATTCGAATAAACGTTTAGGTTTTTAACGAACACATGAGATGTACAGTACAGTGTCGCACTAACACAATAACGTTAGCCACTTTCGGTTTCTCCGGACCGGACAGAGATGGTAGATTTGTATTTGTTTATCATTTGACAGCTAAACATGCGGTCGTAGACTGGAAATATTCCGTAAATTGCAAACTGATGACCCTCAATTTCTGCTCTTACTGCTTGAGAAACAGTCTTTGGGAATAACAGTTAAAGTTGGAACATTGTCTGAAAGTCAAGGTATTAGTCAGGGCCAGAATTCACTTCAAGCGGGTGATATCGCTGCAGCTTTTGAAACAATGAATGAACAGTAAAACTAAAAAAACTAATACCTACTTACTTTTGACTTTTTCGGCGACAATCCACTTATCGAATTCATGCCGAATTCACGAGCCGTCTCCACATTACTCGGTCTTGGGCTGCCACTCTCCAGTCGCCCCTA